>NW_020949548.1:0-102695 GCF_900497805.2 Vombatus ursinus | reverse complement strand
AAAGAAAGAAAGAAAGAAAGAAAGAAAGAAAGAAAGAAAGAAAGAAAAAGTTGAATAGCAACAACAACAGCAACAACAACAAGAGAAATTGGTCCTTTTTGGCTAGCTATTTTTAGAATAGCCTAACTGACTATCAAGTTCCTGTTCAATGAATCTGGCAGCATGAGGGAGGGTCTAGGCTACTCCTGGAAATAGGCATGCTGATTATTCCTCTCTTCAATTGATTCTGATTCAAATGCCAACTAGAGCTTATTTCATGCAAATTCACACAAACTAGAAGATTGTCTTAACTGTTTAGCAATACTATAGAACCCTAGTCCAATGTATCTGGTAGCATTTCATAATAATAACCTTCCTTTCCATAGTGGTTAAGGTTTCCAAAGCTCTTTCTTCACACAATAATCCTATGGGTCAAGGGGCATGATCCCCATTTTGAAAATGGGAAAACTGAGATTAAGACAAGTTGCTACTTGTACAGGGTCACATAGATAGCAAATATCTAAAGTAGGAGTGAATCCTTTGGCTTCTGCTACTAATACAATATTTTTTCCGGTACACCAAGATATCTGCCAGTTAAGAGTATACTGAAATTTCCTCTTATTGTTAATCAATAGAACAGGTGGGGAGTGATCAGAAAGAATCTTCTAAGAGTGGCCTTTATCTCTAAGGGTAAACTGATGTACCTGGATTAGGATATTTTTATGATTTAAAAAGTGATGGGAAATAACTTTTTTTGAAGATTCTGGTTAGCGTATTGGATACAGTGGCAAGGATGTTGAATTTGGAGCCAAATCCTTGTTCTGCTATGTCCTACCTGTGTGACCTTGGGGAAGTCACTTAACCACTGTGGAAATATAGGTTCTGTTTTTCTTTTTTTAAATTGAGGTTCTATTCTAAATTTCCCTCTGATTTTGGATCAAAGTCTGTCAGAGTTACTTTTATTAAGGAAAAGCAGTTGTTCAGAGATATTGGTGCCAAGAGAACAGAAATAGCATCCCTGTGTGATACAAGAGCCTTGAGCTGCCATTTTTAGCATCCAGAGGACTTCTGGTCAGGTGAATAATAAAGTGGAAGACTAGACACTTTCTTAGATCCTTACAACCTCTCAAACTTCTCCAAAATAGGAATAATGCACAAGAGATAAGTAAATTTAAGCTCTCTTTATAGCCTAAAAAGCTAAGAACTCTAATAAAATAAAAACCTAATGAACTAACAGCATTGAAGGCTAATCCTTAACTTCTAACAAGTTCACTAGCACCCCACCACCAGCAAGGAACACGCTTTGTCAGGGTTACACAAGCTGTCTGATGGTATTTTTACAGAACTCAATTTTGCCTTTCTTTTCCCCCTGAACCATGGCAAGTCAAAAGTCAGAAGTTTTCTGTGGTTGAACTGCAATGTGCAAGTACTCTGTGCTAAAATAATACTCAGTCAAAGAACAGAGGAAGACAGGGAAACATATCAGGATGCCAGCATATATGGTGTTCCACTAGGCATTTAGGAAAAGGGGCTGGCATCTTGATGAGGTTATTTCTTTTCCCCTAAAATCCACATAGGGCAAAGACTGAATCTGGTGAAATGTCAATCAATTCTCTATTTTGGGAGGAGGTAGAAACAGTTTTGAGGTCTGACCCTCAGAATAACCACCATCATAGGGAAAGGAGTTAGAAAGTGAACAATGCAAGAATATAACAGGAAAAGAGACTGAAATTACCAGAGATTTAAGAAGGAATAAATACCTTGAATATAAATAAACAAAGCAACAGAGAGAATAATAAGAATGGAAGGAAATGCAGACTTTATTTTAACTGATAATGAAATTCATTCATTCAGTTGTGTTTGGATCTTTTTGACCTCACACATTCATCCATGGGGTTTTCTTGGCAAAGATCCTGGAGTGGTTTTCCATATCCTTCTTTAGTGTGTCTTTTTTTTTATAGATGATGAACTGAGGTAAATAAGGGTTAATTGACTTGCCCAGGCTTTGAACTAAGATTTTCCTGGCTCCAGGTCCAGTGCTCTGTCTATCAGACCATCTAGCTGCCCCTATTCCAATGAAACAAACCCAAAATCTATGAATAAGTATTGAAAGACAAGGGAAAGTGAATCAATACTTGATAAGAGAGAAGATGCTGTTGATTCCCAAGTGAATGTGGAATCATAGCAGAATGTTCCTGAGTAGTTTAAAAGAGAAATAATAATTACAAAAGTAGGACTTACGGACTCATCAGTTGAACTGAAAATCTTGAGTTCACAGTAGTAAACATCATCAAAGAAATAAAGAACAAAACAAAAGAGAGAACAATTTATTGAGAATACAAATACACACAAGTGAAGGATAATCTCACAGAAGAGAAGCAAAAAGCAGTAACATTAAAAGAAAACCTGATGTCCTTATGAGCAAAATATGTTATCATCAAAGACTGGATTCAAAGAGACAATTTAAGAATCATTAGTCTCCCAGAAGAATAAAATAATATAAAAAATCCTTGAGCACTCTATTGAAAGAAATAATAAAAGAAAACTGCTTAGAATTTCTGAACACAGAAAATGAAATTTTGATTTAAAAAAACCCCACAAATCATCTCTGGTGAGGATTTGGGAGAGGTTATCCTACAAATTCCAGAACTTATAATGATTAAATTTCACAAGTCCAATAACAAAAAAGAAATTCTGCGAACAACCAGAATAAAGACCTTTAATATAAAGGGAAGGAAATTCAAATAACACAAGCCTACATCTATCAGAAATTGCAGGAGGGAATAGTATGTGGTGAAGAGTAAAGAAGTCCAAGATGAAACCCAAGTTGATATACCTTGCATATCTTAGATTAATCATTATTCAAAAAAGGTAGATGTTCAATATGAGACACTTGAAATGTTTCTAAAAAGAAAACTGACACAAAACAAATATTTTTGAAACACCTCAACACAACAGAAATATAAGACATGTTTACTAATACAGCAAATAAGGAAGGTACAAATAATGAAATTAATTACCCTAGGAAAAAAGGGAGAAAAAGAGAAAGGAAAATTAGAGAGATACCTATGGGGTTAACAATAACAAAAATAAAATAAAAACAGAAGAACTATATAGAGATTTCTTGCAAAAAGTACACAAGTAGACGAGGTTTGGTGATGATGGAAGAATCAATCTCAAACATCATGTATTAAACCATGTAACACCCTTCCCATAGGAGATTAAATGGTTTATGTGGGACCAAATTACAAAATGGAAAGGTGCATAAAAGGGAGAGGTGAGCAACAAGTGACTGGGAATAGATGTTGACTAATGAAATCAAAGGTTAACAGTGAAGTAAAAATAAACCTTGTAGTCTCAGGAAGAAGAAAGCCTGTGGAAGGACAGTTTAGGAGGGAAGGGAGGGATTCAAATAGGGGCAAAGAAGAGATTAAAATCTTGTTTAATGGTGGCAAGAGGTCCCACTGGACAAAATTTCCATGGAAATTAGACAGATTCTATAAATAAAGAATGAGAATCTTATAATTGGAACAATCTTCAAAGATTTCATGCTTAAAGAGAACAATCATCCTATCTCAGGAGAAAGGAAATCAACTGTGAGAAAGACTAGTGGCAAGAATGGACCAAGGGAAGAGATTTGTGGAAAACTGAAAGAAAAATGATCACGGAACAGAGCAAAGGTTAGTAATGAACTATACAATCAAGGACATAAGAAAATTCCTACTAAGGGGACTATTTATGTCCTTTCTATTACCTGTAGGTGCTGATAATTTTAAGGGTGAGGCACAACAAAAAGGGGGGAGGAGGCAAGGTTTATAAGGCAATAGTCTAGAAACTTTTTAAAAGTTTTAAAATGAGCTCCTTAGCATTTTTAATTCCATGAGAAATATGGACACTAAAGAAGAAGTAAATGAGTATAAAGGCAGAGTTGTTGTTGTTTTTATTGTTGTTGTTTTTCCTTCATCTTCAAAGACAAATAACATCACAAATGAGTGATATCTTGACTTCTGCATGAATTGGATCTAAGTGACATGGAGTTGCACAAACTGGCAGCCTCATTCCTTCCAGAGTCATTGAAGTTTAGTTGCAAAACAAGCCAAGATGACTGTTGATGTCCCAGGATGCAGCAGATGACCTTGGTGTCATCTATGTCTTACCAAGCTCAAAACACTCCATAGTGCTTCCTTCAGACATCTTTGTGGCTGTTGGAACAAATTTTTCTCTTCTACCTATTCTTCCAAGAAAAGTCTTCACATGCTTATGATAGGCATCCCCCAACTTACCAATCGGTTTAAAATCTATTAGCAACCCTCCACCTGGTTTAGCCTATCTGCCAAGATGCTTTATTGGAGTGTGGCCACTGCACATGCTACAGATTTTTAGAGTCACAGATGAGAGTTAGGTGACACCACAGGTAGAGACCAAAGATGAGCGAGCAGCCCTGAAAAGGGCTAGGCACGCCCTTTTGCCAGAGGTGTTAGTTCTCTGTGAACACCCCCACATCATATATAACTTCATAAAGGCTATGAATCAAAGCATAAAAGCCTAGAATAGACAGAAAGGGAAAAGAAATAATGAAGAGAAAAAGTAAAAGGTATGTTTGTTAGAAATATATATAGAAATGAAATTTTTAAATGAATAAACAAAGGAAATTGAAGGGGGGAGGAAGGATGATTTTACTTGAGAAGGGGACAAGGGAGTAATTTATATGATTAAATAAAAGGAGAGAATAAAAGATGATTAATGAGTAAAAAAAAACAAAAAAGGAAAGGGGTGACAAATGGGAAGGGGCTTGAGATAAGGTGAACAGAAATGGTAAGAATATGTTTACCAGAAAGTAGATTAGTCAGTAACAAAAGAAGAAATGAAGTATTGTCTTTACATAACAGGAGGAAAAAAATCATAATTCAGAAAAAAAAACCAATATTAGAGATAAGTGGAGGAAAATTTAGAACTAACTCATAACTTTAAATGATGATGAATTAAATAATTTTAAAAAATTAAAGAAAAAAGAATGACAGATTGGATAAGAAAACAAAACCACAAATTCTGATGCTTATAAGAAACACATCTAAAAATAAAGATATAAACAGAATAAACATGAGGGGCTAGAAAAAATATTGTGCATGCAGTGAACCCAAAAATGTAGGAATTGTAATCACATTATTAGACAAAAGAATAACAAAAAAATAAAAAGAGATAATAAGAAAACTATGTTATGTTGAAAGAAACCATACACAAAAAGGCAATATCAATGTTACATTTATATGCTAAAATTCTTTAGCCTCTAAATTGATAAAGGAAAAATTAATTGATAGGGGAGCCAAGATAGCAGATTAAAAGCAGTGATTTGCTTGAGCTCTCCCCCAAGCCCCTCCAAATACCTGTAAAAAATGACTCTAAACAAATTCTAAAGCAGAACCCACAAAAAGACAAAGTGAAACAAATTTCTAGAGCAAGACAACCTGGATGGTTGATCGGAAAGGTATATCGCAATGGGAGGGGAAAGGAATGCAGTTTGGTGTGGGCACACAGGCCTCAGCAAACCTGGAGCAGGTCTCAGAGGACTGAATCACAGGAAGCTGTGGTGGATTCCAGACTTCTCGACAAATGAACACCAAAGACAACTTAGAAGGTCAGTGGGAAAAGTCTGTGACTGCAATGAGAGAAGATTGGTCCCAGCTGCAGTCCCCAAGCATAGCCTTGGGGTGGCAGATGCCTCCTGAGCTTCTGGCCCATAGACTGAGGGGGAATACAGTGACTGATCAGAGAGGAATTGTAGGGATCTCTTTGCTGGTACAGGATTCTCTTGCCTTGCCCATGCTTGGATCTGGGTCATAGTGCTGGGTGGCAGTCCTGGGATGAAGAGGAGCACTGGCATGGTCGAGCTTGTAGTGGCAGTGGAGAGGAAATCCTCCTCACAGTTCCAAGACAGAAAAGAGTGGTTGTGGTCACTCATAGACCAGAGCACAGGCCAGGAAAGGAGTAAACACCTCGCCCTTGATCATAGCACCTAGGAAGAACTGAAAATTTATGGATCCTTAGAAGTATCTCTGATAATAGCTGCTCAAAACCCCCAAAGCTTGGGACAGTACATTCTCCATACTGGAAGCAGACCCTTACCTTAACAAAGAGTTTATAATTCAAGTAATTGGCTGGGGTCATGAGCAAGCAGCACAAAAACAGTCAGACTGTAGAATCTTACTTTGGTGACAAAGAAGGTCAAAACATACATCCAGAAAAATTAATTGCATTACAAGAAGACATAAGCAGTAACACAATTATGGCAGGAGATTTCAATGTCCCTCTCTCAGTTTTGAACAAATATAATGGAGAAATAAAGGAGAAACTATAGAATTGAGGAAATTATTGGGAGAAATGAGCACTGAGATTTATGGTGTTTTCTAAAGTGGACTACTAAAGAATTTGTATGTATATATGCATACATATATATATATACATATATCATAGAGATATTGTCAATAAATGTAAAAATACAAAATAGCACATATATACTAATAAGATCATAAAGAAACAGTTCAAGGAGAAAAAAGAAAAAAAATACATGCACAAATGGAAACTTAACAATAAAATCACAAAGAATGAATTCGTCAAAAAATAAGTCAAATTAAAAAATGTCAATTTTTTGTGATACAGCTAAGGCAGTCCTTAGTGAAATATAATATTCCAGAAACATACATTAACAAAATAGAAAAAGAGAAGATTAGTGATCAGAATATGAATTTAAGAAAACTAGAATGTCAATAAATAACATAAGAGATACTAAAAATTAATGCAATAATACATAAACTGGAAACAAAATCTATAAAAATTAAAACTAAAACTAAAAACTGTCTATTTGAAAATGTAAAAAAAAATTGACTAGCCAATCTAATTAAAAAGGACAAAAATGAAATCAACTAAATGCCAATAGAACAAAATGAAATCACAGCAACAGAAGAATCACAAAATTATTCTCAAAAATTGAGGGAAAAAAAGAGCCCTCAATGTGATTCCTTTTTATGAGGCAAATATACTGCCAATACTTAAATCTGGGGGGAATAAAGCATAGGAGAACTATGGACCTATATGATTAATGAGTATTTAATGAATTTTAAAAATAAAATCCTGTCAAATAGATTATAGTGATCATCTGAGGAACCATTCATTGTGGTGACCAAATTGCACTACAATCAGGACAAATAAGTCTGATTCATACTGGGGATGGTTCAATGATAGAAAAACAACCAAAATAATTAATCAGGTTAAAAACAAGAATATTCCAAACCTTATTTATTTCAATTGATGGAAAAAGCTTTGACAAAGTGAAATATTTGTTTATGCTTTAAGAATGGCAAAATATATGTAGGGAGATCTCATTAAAACTGTCTAAAACCAAAAGCAAGCTTTACTTGCAATGGTGACATAAAAAAAAGCTTTCTTAATAATACAAGAATAAAGCAAGGATGTCTACTATTTCCCCTATTGTTTTATATGATATTGGAAATGTTATCAATAGGGATGAAAAGCAAAATAAATTAAGGTTATAAACAGCTAAAGAGGAGATAAAACTATGCTTATTTGCTAATGATATCTTGAGTAACTTGGAAAATCCTAGGAAATTAAAAAAGATACTGCTTGCAACAATAGCTTCAGCAAATTTGCAGGCTACAAAGTAAACCCACAAAATCAAGAGAATTTCTACATAATAATCCAAGGGGGAATCCCATTTGAAATTCCCACAAAGTACATAGATTGCCTGGAGATTGACCTACCAAAGCACATAAAATACTTGTACATTCTCTATTACAAAGTACTCCTAAAAGAACAACTTAAAGAGTTGGAGAAATAATCAGTGCTTATGACTTGGCCATACAAATATAATAAACATGAAAATACTATAAAAGTTAATAAACAGTTTTATTGCTTTGCTGATTAAATTTTCAGAGAGATACTTAACAAAAATTGATGAAATGATAAAATTCATTCGAGTAAAGAAAACATCTAGGATGTCAAGGAAAATAATTAAAAAAAGGTAGGGAAGGAAGGGGAATGGCAGTTCTAGACCTCAAACTGCATTAGAAAGCAGAAGTTATCAAAATGACATGGTATTGGTTAAACAATAGAAAGGTTGATACATGAAACTAACAGGATAAGAGTGCATCACCAACAATGGAACTGAATAATCTAATGTTTAATAAACCAGAAAGTATTAATTATTTAGGGAATAACTCACTGTTTAAAATGGAATTTGGAGCTAGATTGTAGTCTTGAATACTGAGGTACAGAATTTGTATTTTAACCTGTAGGCAATGAAAATGTAACAAGACCTATGTATTAGAACAAATATTTTTGGAGCAGTAGAGAATGAATTGGACAAGGCAGAAACCAAAGGTATGGAGTCTGGTTGCAGCAGCAAAGGGTAGAAGTAATGAGGACAACTGGGATGGTGATAATGAGAATCAAAATGTGTGGACATATTAAAGAGATACAATAGGTGGAAGAAGTTCTCTTAAAAGGGAAGAAAGAATCAAAACTTACAGAGCTTTTAATTTTTGGTGACTAATAGGAATTTGGTATACTCAACAGAGAGAAATGAAGATGAGGGGAATATTTGGAACAGGGAAATGAATGGTCCTAATCACATACCCTTCATGTGCCTTAAATTTGGAGGGTTTTGAGGGTTGTCTTCATTTTAAAGGAAGCTTTAAGTTTATATCCTTTAAAAACCACAGCTTAAGTCATCACCAATGTTTCTTTTATCCTACCAAATAGCAGATACACAATTTGATGACAGAACATGTTTACTTAAATAGCATACCAGGAGAAATACAAAGAATATCTCGACTTTAATTCCCACCATATACATAAAGGTTCAACTTCCAACAAATGACCACATTGAAGCAAGACCACAAATGTGGAAAGAGAAAATACATGGGAAATGAATACATGTCTCAAGAACATTCATCACCATGACATTGCATGTTCTTATAGTGATATTCCCACAAGAACCCTTCCTTCTTCCTATACTGCTGCTGATGCTTACCCATATATAGTTGCTGATGGCCAATGCCATCCAGCTGGTCTAATTAGCTCAATTATCTGTGATCTGCTATGTTAAGATGAACTGCTTGGCTATCATCTCCAGGCTATCTGGTCAGGTTGCTCTCTATTCTTATCTATTGGCCCTCTATGCCTCAATTGTTCTCTGCCTCCTAGTCTAGGGTTTATTGTATGCCACACTGCCTCATCATCAAAGAGGACAGAATGATGAGACAAGAGAACAGGATTGAAAGTGGAAAGATGAAGACAAACTGGCAAAGAACACCAAGAAAGAGCTTTCAGAGAGTTAGATAGAGTACAAAAAGAGATTAGTGTTAGATTAGACAAGGCAGGGAGGAGGATATTAAGAAAGAAAGGAATTAGAAAGGAACAAAAATGGAAGAGGAAAGGCAGGGACTCACCTGAGCTTTCGCAAATTCTCCTCCAAACAACTTTAAATAATACCTCAAAAGCTTCTGGAGTAGTTAAACCCACAAAAGGATGGGGTGAAACAATTTTCCAGCCCAAGACAACTTAGATCAGAAGGAAAGGTCTGTTGTACTGTTGTACTGTTGTATGAGATTATAGTGCAGTCCGGTACAGTCTGTGCTAACACAGGCCATACTCCAGCAAACTGGCAGCAGGCCTTAGGGGCAATTCCATCAGTGGTGGCAGCAATGGCCTTCAGATCTCTCAGCCCATGAAAGGGGTCAGACAACTGATCAGAGGGAAATTACAGGGTCTCTTTGCTGGCACTTGAGCAAGACTCTGTTGCATTGCCCATATATAGATAGGGATAGAAGTCCTGGGCTGCAGGGTGAGGGCAAGGATGATCACTAGTTCACCAGAGCTTGTGGCTGCAGAAGAAAGGGAACCTGGTCACAATTCAGGGTAGAAAATAGTGCTTGTGGTCACTCACAGCTTAAAGCACAGGTCAAGAGAGTAGTAAATACAATTCTCCTTAGCTCTTAACACCTTTGAAAAATTTAATACTTACAGAACTCCAGAATTAACACTGAAAGCAGCTACACACACATGCACACACAAACCTGAGGTTTGGGACAGGGCCCCTCCTACCCCCTAGAACAGATCTTAACTTTAACATCAAGTTAAAAGTCAAGAAATAGATTGGAAAAATTAGCAAACAACAAAAAATATCCTGGCCACAGAAAGTTATTATGGTAAAAGGGAAGATCAAAGCACAAACTCAGAAGAAAATAAGGAAATCAATACTGCTACATCCAAAGCCTCAAAGAAAAATGTGAATTGGTCTTGCAGTAGCAACAAAGAATTAGAAATTGAGGGGTGGTCATCAATTGAGGAGTGTCTGATCAAGTTGTAGTATATATAATTGTGATATAATACTATTGTGCTGTGAGAAATGATGAACATGATGCTCTCAAGAAAATCCTGGAAAGATTTACAAGAACTAGTACAAAGTGAAATAAGCAGAACCAAGAGAACATTGTATGCAGTAACAGCAATACTATAAGATGATCAACTGTGAATGACTTAGTTATTCTCAGCAATACAATGATCCAAGATAATTCCAAAAGGCTTGCAATGAAAAATGCTACCCATCTCCAGAAAGAGCTGATGGACTCTAAATGCAGATGGAAGCATACTTTTTTTTTACTTTATTTTTTTGGTCTGTGTTTTTTTTTTCACAGCATGACTAACATGGCAATATGTTTTGCATGACTGCACATGTATAACCTATATCAAATCTTGTACCTTATTAATGAGGGAAAAGAGGTGGGAAGGAGAGAATCTGGAACTAGAAATTTAAGAAAAACAAATGTAAAGAATTATTTTTACAAGTAATTGAAGAAAAAATAAAATATTAAATTAAATTTTAAAAGAAAGAAGGAAAAGAATTATCAACAGTTTCAAATGATTCAGGTGGGTGGTGATTGAGAAAAGGCCATGGGGATTGTGAAACTTGTCTATCATCTTTGTCTTTGGAGTCAGAAGTTTCAGAAGAGTGGTGGGAAGAGAAACCACACATCAGGAGACTTGAGGAATGAGTGGGTGTTAAGGAAGTGGAGGTAGCAAGTATAGATGACTCTTTTGTGAAATTTGCAGTGAAAGGGGGAGCATATTTGGCAATGAATATCTAGGGTATAGTAAAGCCAAAGAAAAAAAAAAAGAAGATGCTGAGTTTGTTGATTTTTGTCTTTAAAAAAGAGTAGAAGACACCACTATGGAGGTAAAGAATAATTACGAAACAAAATAGAGATGACAAATTGATTGAGGGATCATTAGAGACAGGACAAAATGTCAGAGGTAAAGGAGTTAGTATTGGCAAGGCTGGGAGACAGTTTATTCTTTGAGACCAAGTGGAAGATAAGGGTGGGAGAAGCCATGGAAAGATGTTGAGGAATGGAGAAGAAGAGAGGGAACTCATATGAAATGACCTTAACCTCTTCCCAAGAGAAGGCAATAAGGTCATTTCTTGAGAACAGGAGTAGTTGAAATGGATCTGGGACATTAAGATAAGTTTTGGAACAACCTCTCTGAAGAACAGAAATTATTTTATGAAGCTGCAGCCTAGAATTTCAGTCTCTTTTTGATTCTTTACATTTCAAAATAATAAGATTAGCAAATAGATTCTTAAGTGATGAAAAAGCTCATAATTATAAGTTTAAATTCTACCTAGAAAGTAATTATATTTGACCATGTAAGTTTCCCTGTATTGGAGGAGAGATACGGGTGTGACAGTGTGAGAAATATAAGGAGACACTTGTTTGTCCATTGGAGATGACTAGAAGTAGAAATCCTAGAATTTCAAAGATACCTCATAGGTCATCTAGTGCAATTCCTACATGCAAGGTTTGGGGTCAGACAATGTAGGTTCAAATGCTAACTCTGCTACTCACTATCAGATCTTGGGCATGTTGCTTAAAGTTTCTGAGACTCAGTTTCCTCATCCGTCAAATGAGGGGATCAAACTTCATTACTTCTATAGTTCGTTAAAGCTTGAACTATCTGACCTGGTGATTCTAAGTGATCACTGCATTCTGCTTAATAGTCTTTAATTTTGGGGAAATCATTTCCATGCAAGGAGACCTATTGCATTTTGAGCTTTTGGCCAACTCTGGTTTAAAGAAATATATTTTTCATACGAAACTAAACACATTTTCTCTGCAACTTCCTCGATTGTTCCTAAGCCTGTTTTCTGTCCTAAATACCAGCCCATTTGAAGCTTAAATGCATCCCCCTCTTAAGTCTTTTCAAGGTGAATAATCCCTAGGTCCTTCTGATCACTTTCTGGCCTCCAGTTTTATCAACTTCCTGTTCACTCCCCTGGTTTATCCTAAAATGTAGTGCTCACAGGCCAACTTAATACTCTAGTAATAATTTACCAGTTCAGAGTATAGCAGGAATATTACCTGGGTGTGAGACTGAAAGCTCCTAGAAGGCCTTCCTTCCCTCAAAGGATCTCATTTACCTAGTAACTGATGTCCACCATTTGATCCACTACTTTCCAATACAGCCGGTTAATTCATAGGAGGGAATTCTCTATACTCAGAGTCATGGGGAATGGAGGGAATCGATACTTTACTTGTACATTCATAGATACATAATTTTCCTTCTGAGTAAGATGACTGAGCTCCCAATGTAGCTACTCTAAAACAAACAAACAGAGCGTGTTTGTCTTTAGTGGATTCATGCAGAAAAATAGTTGTGTGTGTGTTTTTTTTTTCTGCCTGCAGATAGCATCTTTTGTTTTCACACAAAAATCAAGATGACTGTCAAAAAATAGTACTACGCTTCCACATAAGTCTAGGGAAACCAAATTTACCAGGAGTATGCTTGTACACATGTTGCTGCTTTTTCTAGCCCTCATAAATTCTCCAGATGGGACTTTGACAGTTTGTCTCAAACCAAGCAGAACTCCTGGGTTCTATTCTAGGGTGTTCCATGCAGTTGAGTAAGTCTTCTAAAATGGGCCTACTCCAATATAGGATGATGAGGTAGCTGGGAGGTCTTTGTGCATGCTTTCTCCAGAAAGAGCTGGCAGTCACGGTGAAGAGGATTTAAAGCATGATGATACCAAGAGTGCTATTTCTGATAGAGATCAATGTTCATGAGGGCCTTTCTTGAAAGATAGCTGTAATATGAGTTTGAGTATTGACAGGCATCTTAGAAATTGCAGTTTAGAGGAACAAGTAATCCCTTCTGAGCCCTGAGAATAATTTGATATTGGCAAAGGACACCAAGAAGGGGCTGTCAAAGAGTTATGTAGAATACTACGTGAGACCAGTATTAGGTATGTGTACACACACACACACAAACACACACACACACACACACATCCTATAAGAAACAGCAATTTGATATCCAAACATCTTGCAACCCCCAGAGGACAGACTTAGAAGCAATTATTTGAAGTTAAAAGTAGACAAATTTAGTCTTGAGTTAAGGGAAAACTTAACTAAAATTTAGAGGAATCCAAAAGTGCAGTGAGACTACTTAGGAGTCCTACCAGTCAGTCAATTAATATTTATTAAGTGCCCACTATGTATCAGATACTGTGCTAAATGTTGGAGATACAAAAAAAAAGGCAAAAAATAGTTTCTGCCTTAGAGGAGTTCGCAATCTACGAAGTTTATAGGTTCCCTCTCCTTAAGCCAAAGCTGGGTGACCACTAATTAGGAATCTTTTAAGAAATTTTTGCTGAGATATCTGTTGGACTAGATGACCCCTAATATCCTTCACTACTCTCAGGTTCTAGAATTTATGCCCAGACCTTTGGTATGTAGCCCACTGTTAAATTGGGGAGTAGCTTTACAGAAAAAAAATTCAGCTGGAGTCCAGGGAAGGCAGTGATCACCAAAGATTGTGGTCAGGAAAAACTTTATGAAAGGATTGGGATTTAAATTGGGCTTTGAAGGATAGAAAATAGCCAGATAAAGAAAGCAGAATTAAAAGAGATTATGTGAAAGGGCGAAATATAGAGCCCATCCCACCCATCTGAGCATATCATTATTCATATACATTCTAAATAAAATTCATTTAAAGACTTCAGCACAGAGGGCATTGTGAGCATGCCTTTACTATACTGTATCCTGAGCAAAGGATGTTTGAGATGCTGATTACCGTCATCTACAACCTCAAAGAACTTTACAGAAAGTCTCTGCCTGCTGAGACTTTATTACAGGAATAAAATAAAGCAATAATACTGAAGAAAGTTAATGCCAAGATAAAATATTAAGCTAAAAGAAAAGTGTGATTTCTTTTCTAGAGACTTTGGTGCTGAAGGCCAGCATTTCACAGAACTGAAAATTGAAAGATAGGAAATTGATTTCTTTGAAGAAAAAAAACCACATGATTTCTCCATATGTATGAAATCCTTTCCTAATATGTTTGAATTTTTCATTTTAGACTTTTAATGAAGAATATTTACAAATAAATATATGCAGACATAATTTGTTAACTAGAGTCATAGAATGATAGAATGTTAGAGCTTGGAAAGTAGAATGTCAAAATTGGAAATATTCACAAAATAAGAAGGACACACCATCCAAGCTAGGGGGAGCCTTAGAATATGGAACATAGAATGTCAGAACTGAAAGGGTCCAGACTATAGGGAAACTTGAATGCTAGACTCAGGAGTCTATTACATATGTGTGTATGTGTACGTACACACACATATCATATACACATGTACCTCACATAATATATACATATACATACATATATACACATACATAATATATACCACATGCATACATGGGTATACGTATACATACACACAAAAACACACACATATATATTTTATACTACCTGGAAGGAGTTCCTGTGATCCCTTCCTAAGGGATTGTCGGTCTGAAAATGCTGTTTGGAGAAGCCAAGTCTGGCAGGTTTCTTTGATGCAGATATCAGCTGGCAGCATATACAGGGTCCTACAGGGTTTATATATTGTCTATACACTAAAGAGACAACAGAAATTATACATTATATCTTTTTTATAATAGTTTTTAATTGGTGTATATGTGTGAATATTATACATGTATGCATATGTGTATATATGTATATGTGTGTATAATCACCTAAATTTCCCCCTGTATTCATCTTCCAGACATTTTGCATAACAAAGAATTTGTATTTTTTGAAGAGGAAGAAAAGAAAACAAATCCTAAAAGTCAGAAATTATATATCATAAATTACAAGGGATTTTCAAGGCTGTCTAGTCCAAATGCTTTCACTTTACAAATTGGACACTGATGCAGGCTCAGAGAAGTAAAGAAGTGACTTCCCTAAGGGGTGCAGATAATTAGTGGCAGAAGCAGACTTTGAACTCACATGTTCTAATTCCATGGATTTTGCTTTTTTTTCATTATAAAGTATTTAATCTAAGAAGGAATCGAAGCTAGTGTGTTCATCTAATCCTTACAGTCTTTTCCAATAGAAGGAGTGGTTCAGTTACTATGTTGCTGATGATTTGGATACTTCACTGTACTTTGGGAAAAACTTCCAGAAGATGCCAGATAGGGGAGGAGAAAGAAAGAAAGAAAGAAAGAAAGAAAGAAAGAAAGAAAGAAAGAAAGAAAGAAAGAAAGAAAGAAAGAAAGAATGAAAGAAAGAAAGAAAGAAAGAAAGAGAAAGAAAGGAATGAAGAAAGAAAGGAATGAAGGAAGGAAGGAAGGAAGGAAGGAAGGAAGGAAGGAAGGAAGGAAGGAAGGAAGGAAGGAAAGAAGATTAAAACCCAAGCTGTGCATATCAATATGCATTGAAACAAACACTTCTTTTGTCATTTTCAAATAACCTCTTGTTTTCAGATTAACAGATTTCTGCCAGAATCAAGTCTTTTTGTGTATGCAGGCACAGTCAAACTGAGACAGAGATGGAAAAATACAGGAAATGGAAAAGCTGCCTAAAAGACTCGGAAAAGGGGTACAAGCTGCAGGCCTCCCAGTTTAGCAGCCCATCATTTTGAGGCTCCCTTTCAGCTCAAGCATAACTATGGTATTCAGAAATAGCCAAGTGATACTAGCAGCAATAAGGGGTATGTTGGTACATTGCAGAGTAGTCAGTAAATCAGTCAATGAACATTTATTAAGCATCAGGCACTGTGCTAAGTGCTGGGGATACAAAGAAAGACAGTCTCTGCTGTCAGGGAGCTGATGCCTGGCTCCAGAGGCAATCCTCTTTCATCAAGACCCAGTATAGGGTACCTTTTACATTAAGCCTTTCTTGATTACCTCAATTGCTAGGTCCCTTTGTTCTCAAATAACCTTGTTTTATTTAACTAGTTCATACTTATTCTTTTTTAAATAACTATTCTGCATATAGCTGTACAAGTACTTGTCTCCCTCATTAGAATGTAAGCTCATTGTGAGCAGAAATTGTTTCTTCTTTGTACTTTATACAAAGTGCCTAGCAGAGAGTTTGGTGCACAGTATGTGCTTAATGAATACTGGTTGATTAAGTCATTTCCATTAGTCCATATCGCCTCCAGGACTCAGCATCAACTCTTCTTCTCTCACCTCCTAGGTGTATAATGTTGAGCCACTATTACTTCCTGTCTGAGCACCAGTGTCCTCACCTGTAAAATGAGAAGGTTGAACTTATGGTCTCTGAAATCTCTTCCAGTTCAAATCTATGACCCTCTGATCCCATTATAGAAAAGAAAGGGCACTAGGTCTGGAATCACAGGACCTGGGTTCAAATTCCAGTTCTGCTACTTACCATTTTGATGGACCAGGGCAAGACATTTCATTCATTTCACTGGACCTTAGTTTTCAGCTATGATATTAAGGGCTTTAGTTTGCCTATTTCATTGTGTTTGGCCTCTTGGGATTATTTGGTTGGCCATTTAGAGGAATGCCTTTCAAAGAGAGTCAATGGGTTTCCCCTAAAAGGAAGCAATGGACTAGTAGACCACCGGATTTGAATGAAATACCTGGGATCTGATCTTGGTTCAGAAACTAGCTCTCTTGGTGGCCTTGAGTTCACCATTCTGTGCTTTTGTTCCCTTATCTGGAAAATGAGAGATTGGGATTGGATGATCTCCAAAGTACCTTGTAATATTCTTTGACTCTGTACTTCTTCCATCCTGCCATGATACCTACAATATTCAGCATTAGAATTACTCCTTTGTGGCTTACTTCCCAACTTGGACTAGCGCTGGCACATTGTATCCAGAAATTAAAACAAATAGCATTTAGGCTTCTAGGGATATCTCTTGAAGGAGATATTGCTAGTACTCTGAGTCCCCACCAGTGTGTTCCCCATCAACAATCAGCCAAAATACATTAACTTTTAGAAAAGGGATTTACTGAGAAGTTAACATCAAGATCTAGTAGCATAAAATATTTTCCTCTTACCCTAGTCCCCTAAAAACCCTAGGGTTCATTCTTCTGCAAATAGACATAAACTATGGTGAGCATGAGCTCAAACTGAAAGTATAATGCACATGTTAAAAGTGTACCCCCCCCAACTCTTGAGTCTGGAAGTCTTTTTCTCTTTGTGGAATCCTCATGAAACTGGCTACAGGTTATGGCATTGATGATACACAAGTCATTCTCAGATCCTCAAAGAGTGTGACATCTCTGATAGCTGACTGGGTCAATCACATGCTGGGTTAGATAAATATGCTGTTGGGTTAGGCTAGTCCACTACTGCTGGATGGACTGCCCCTTATCTGGGCTGGTCCTCAACAGACTCTAAGTCTATGATTGGTCTTATGATCCTACCTCACAATTTTCCCTTTGACTGGCCCTGACTTCGTATTCACAGATTTATATAACATAAAGGGGCTACTCACCCATGTGGCTCAACCTCTATGCAAAATTAATTGCCACTGTAAGGTATCTCCTAAATGATATATTTTCGGGGAGCCTGTTCTTTAAGGATTAGTGTTGGAATGATTCACAAGGAACAGGAGAGAGAAAAAGACAGAAAGAGAGAGACAGAGACAGAGAGATTGACAGAAAGATGGAGACAGAGAGAGATAGAGAAAAAGAGAATATAACATTTATTAGGTATTTACTCTATGCCAGGCACTCTGTTAAGTTCCAGGATTACAAATACAAGCAAAGAGAAAATTATTCCTAACTAGCTGTGGGACCAAGGACAAATCACTTAACCTTTCTGAGACTTTGTCTAGATAGAATAATAATACCTGAATTTCCAACCTCTCGGGGTTTTCATGAAGGTGAAATGAACTCATTTGTGAACTTTACAAACTTTAAACCCCTATCTAAAGGTCAGTTGTTGTTAAGACAATAACTGTAAAATGGCCCCAGGATAATCTACAAATGAATGTCTGGGCTCCAGTAAGTAGAATCCTTAAATAAACATACAGCCAGTTTTATAGATTGTCAAAGTTTTCTGTTCCCTGTGGGTTTCTACACTGGAAACCTTCCTTTTCTATTTATGTTTTCCATGGATTTTTCCACAGTATGACTACACATGGGGTATCCCATGTGTATCCTCTAGGAGTCAGAGCCCGAAGCACCAATATTAGCCCTGTCCTGACCTTTCCTTCATTCTGTTTGTTCAGTTATAACACAAGAGTTCATAATGAGAGCTGCCTTAAGGGACATGGATGGGGTGGGGTGAATAGGGGGCCTCAGCAAACCACTGTATACAGCAATCCTAATTATTTCAATAGAAGTTATAGACATAACATTAAAAAAGATCCATGGGCTTCCCTAGTCTGAATCTCTCATTTTGTAAATTCAGACACTGAAATCAGAAAATAGTAACCTACTCAAGGCCCCAGAGCATGAAAATATTAGAGCTGAAGCGAGGGCCTCCTGCCCTCAGTGGGTGACTTGTAGGCTAGCAACTTGCCACTCATGAAGCCTGTTTTATTTCCCCTTCTGCCTGTTTTCTGACTCTCAGTTCCTCACCATCATGACTCAACTGCCTTCTCAACCTAGAAAATCCCACTGCCATGCTGGCCCACTTCTCCCATTAGTGAATTGCTGTCAGGGCTTCCATTTCGGGGACAGGACCCATCCAGCCATGCTTCATTCCTCTCTCGATCCTTTTTTTATGTGTTTTTTTTCTTTAGAAGCAGTTGACGGTATAGCAGATAGAGCACTGGGTCTGGAGTCAGGAAGACCTAAGTTCAAATCTAGGCACAAACACTTAGTAGTTGTGTGACCTTGAGCAAGTCATTTTGATTCTGTTTTACCCAGTTTCCTCAACTGTAAATTAGGGACAATAACAATACCAACCTGGCAGGATTGTTGTAAGGATGAAATGAGATAATATTTGCAAAAAGCACCTAACATAGCTCCTGGCATATGGTGGGTGCTATATAAATGCTTATTCCCTCCCTCCTTCTCCCATTAGAATGAAGTTCCTTGAGGACAAAGATGGTTTTTCTTTTTGATTATATTTCTATCCTCATTGCTTGTTGCCTGCCTGATGCAGGAAGCAGCTTTATAGAAGTGACAACATGCTATGTGCTAAGCTTGGAGACAAGAAGCCATGGGTTCTACTCCTTCTGACACTTAGAAGTTGTGTGGCCCTGGGGAAATCCCTTATCTTCTAAGTCCCTCAGGTAACTGCCTAGGACTTATCAAGCTCATTTAAAGATGAGCTCTTGGTGGAAAGAGTGCCTACTTTTGGAGTATTCTCACAGCTGAAGAAATCACAAAGCCTTCTTTTATTCATACAGGCCAAATTTGGTTAAAAGACTTATTGTTTAGGCCTTCTTTGAGCTTTTTAAGGAAGTCACAATAGTGATTATTAAAGTGGATTGAGCATTTGCTTAATTACCTTTTTTAAAAACCTGTTGCTGAGCACATGGATTTGCCATCTTCTGCAGGAAACCTTTCCCAGGTACACTCCACCACCACCCCACTCCACCCAGTTGTTATAGCCTTACCTTCTAAGATTACCTTCATTTTTCTCTACATGATGCTTTCTCCTTGGAAGGAAAGCTATGACAAATCTGGACAGCATACTAAAAAGTAGAGATGTCATCTTGCCAAGAAAAATCCTTGTAGTCAAAGCTATGGTTTTTCCAATAGCAATAAATGGCTGTGAGAGTTAGACTATGAGGAAAACTGAACACCGCAGAATCAACACTTTCAAATTGTGGTACTAGAAAAGACTTTTGAGAGTCCCTTGGACAACAAGGAGATCAAATCAGTTGATACTTAAAGGATTTAATTCAGACTATTCACTGGAAAGTCAAATACTGAGGAAGTTGAAGCTTAAAGACTTCGGCCATGTGATGAGAAGACAGGACTTCCCTGATGTTGGGAAAGATCGAAGGGAAAAGGAGAAGGGGATGGCAGAGGATGAGGTAGGTAGAGAGGCTCATGCAAACAACAAACATGAACTCGGATGGACTTCAGAAGACACTGAAGGATAGAAGAGCTTGATGTATTATGGTCTATGGGGTTATAAAGAGTGGAATCCAGCTGAACAACTGTGTAATAACAGCGACGAAAGTATCTTCTAACTGTCTATCTGTCTATCTATCCATGTATCTATCTATCTATTTATTTACAAGTTTTCTCCCCATTAGAATATAAGCTTCTTGAAACCAGGAATTATTTTGTCTTTTTTTTTTTATCCCTAATGATTAGCACATTAAGTGCTTAATAAATTCTAGATAATTGATAATAGTCCGGGGGGAAAACAAAAACAACCCCAAAAACCACAACTTTGATTTTTTTCTGGCCTATTCTGTCTCTGTCCAATAAGCCTTTATGCCCTAGTCTTATTTCCTCCTGACTAGTACCTCACCTTTCTTCCCTTCCCCTTGTCTGAACCTCAACTCCATTTCTGGAATAGTCTACTCCAGAACAGAAAATTCCAACTTCCTACCTGATCAGTGTTTTTCTACCCATGATTTCAGAAGAGATCTGAAATGTATCCTTCTTTATCCTATGAAACCCAATCCTTAAATTGTCCTATGTTGAGACATGTCTAATGCATGAATGAAGACTGACCCAGGATTCCCAGGATGATGTAAATATCAGCAAGTCCATCCATCCATTAACCAACAAGCAGCTAGGTGGTGCTGCAGATAGAGTGCTGTCCCTGAAGTCTTTGTGAGTTCAAATCTGGCCTTAGATATTTACTAGCTGTGTGACCCTGGGCAAGTCACTTAATGCTATTTGCCACAGTTCTTCATCTGTAAAATGAACTGGAAGAGGACATGGAAAACCACTCCAGTGTCTTTGTCAAGAAAATCCCAAAAGGCGGGAGAGTCAGACAGGACTAAAACAACAACAAAATTTAAGTGTCTTCTATATGACAGATGCTGTGCTAGGTTCTGGAGATACAAATAGAGAAGTGAAATAACCCCTGCCCTCATGAAGCTTATGTTCTATTAGGGAAAAAAAAACATAAAATCACAAGAAGAAAGCTGATTTATTCCATGACGATTGTGGTTACTTCCCTCCTCTCACGACCTGGAGATCATCTTGCTCCCTGGAAATCCCCTGGCTTGTCACTGCCCTGAACTTCCCTGGCCCTGCTTTAGAGTTCTTTAGGAGTCAGCAAGCTATAGTGGTTGAAAAGCGTCAGTCCTGACCCCAACGTAGAGTGTTGGTGAGTTCCCCTGGTACCCTTCCCTCATTGTCCTGCCTTCTGCTCTGTGTTCTCATGTGTGTCTCCAGCTATGCCAGAAGCAGCATGGCATAGACAGGGGGCTGCACTTCGAGTCAAGGAGGCCTAGATTCAAATCCCTCCTGTAACACTTACTAGTCTGTGATCCTGGGTAAGTCATATAACTTCTCTGAGCCTCAATTTTTTCATCTGTAAAATGAGAGGGGTTAGATTAAAGGGTCGTCAAAGACTCTTCTTGCTCTAAATCCACAATGCAGGATGGGGGTAGGGTCCTTTGGTTTTCATCATTGACTGTCCCATTGGATTTTTCTGCACAGATTCTTAATCTCAGCAACAGACCCCTGGAATTGTCACATCTCCTAAGATTTCCAATCACTTTCATATCCCCAACGAGGTTTTCCTTGCTGGTCAGAATTAAATTCAATAAAATAAGGAAGAAAAAATGTTTTGTTCCTCACACTTTTACAAGAAAGAGGCTTTTTATAACCTGGAAAGCATTCAAAGCCTTTTAGGATGCAGATGTCAACCCAGCAAAGGACACTTTCGAAAATGATCAAATAGTCACTTATTCATTCCAATGGGAAGATGGCATATGCTTATGCTCCCTAGAACTACCACATCCCCATTATTTTAAGGCCTAATCTCAAAATAGCGAGGACAGATATTTTAAATAGGTCTTTAATATATGAAACAGATGTTGGTGACTTGGAAATCCCTTGCCACAAGTAAAGGGATGGTTGGTGGTCAGTGCGTGTGGGCCCTTCTTACTGACCAACCATGAAATTCACAGAAACGCCTGAGGCTGTTCAACTTTATGAACTCTAAGTGGTGGAGACAACATTGTCACCATGAATTTTGCTGCCTGGGAAGACACTCCAGCTGCAGTCCTATTTACCTTCAGATTGAAGGATGCTTATTCCTCAATGGCATGACGTAGGATGCAGTATGGTGCAATAGAAAAGACACTGCATTGAAAGTAAGAATGAAATCTGGGTTTGAATCTGTACCTTATAGGCTGAGACTGTCAGGGGACACTGAGAGATTAAGTGATTTTTCCTGGGCAGTATAATCATTATATGTCCGAGGCAGTATTGAACCCAGTTCTGAACTCCAAACCAGTCCTCTGTCTACTACATGAGATCCTTTGCTCATGAAAAAAATACCCCAGAGTTGTTCAGACAGCCCCAAATTCACCTATAGGCAGGGGGAATCAATTTGATGGAAATCTTAATTTCATTCCCCTGACCATCCTGCTTCTTCATATCAAATTCTATTAAACACAGTTAGTAAAGTTATCCAACAATTATTTAGCTGTTACATTAAGTTTTCTTTGGTGCTCTTTTTTATGATAATGTGACAGGGGAGAAGAGACTGTATGCAATTACAAAAGTCAACATGACTGATTGAGCTTTCATTGAGGCAATTGGCTGTATCCCTGAAAAAGCCAATATCTATTGACTTCCTTCTCGTCCCATATTTATGAGCCATTATTTGGAATGTGAAATACACTCCATGAATCACTTAGAATCTGGCAAAGAGGAGTAGAAGCAAGCATGCTCCAATGGAAATGGGACTGACTCAAGGCCAGGTTCTGCTGTTGGAGCTGGCTAGAGGAAGAAGGACTGTGGGTGGTAAGCAGGAAGGGCTACTACGCCTTCTTTCTGACTCAGCCAAGAGTTCTCCATAGCAATAATTATAACTGACAGCATGGTGGTCTTCCTCAAGCTAATAAATGATTTCCTTTCCAATTGACTGACAACTTAGAGTGGAGAGAGCATTGGACTTGGAGTCAGGAAAACCAAGGTTCAATCCCACCTCTGACACTTCCTAGCTCAGTGAGCATGGGCTTCATTCCCTCTGTTCCATCCACTTAAGATCAATAAGCATTTTAAAATCTACTGACTTTTTGCCAGGCACTATCCTAGGTGTTGGAGATTTGAAGACAAAATAAAGCTGTCCCTGACCTATATTCTATGAGTATGTAGGAAACGGGCAGGGAGTGTAGATGGAGGAGAGATGCAATCCAACATATATGCAAGTAAATAAAGACAAATTATACGTGAAGCAATTTCAAGAGAGAGCAAGTACTAACTGGTAAAAATGGTGAATTTGGTGAGATTAGGAAAATCACAATAAAACTCTGAGCCTCACTTTCCCCATTTAAAAACAGGGAAAATAATGCTAATAGCTCCCTGAAAAATACAATCTCAAAAACAAAGATATTTTTAAACTGGAAAGTGCTACATAAGCTTTCAATTATACTTGAACCATAATAACTAATTATTATGGGTCTTACCCAAGTTCTGACAAAAAGTATTTGTTTCAAATATTTCATTTGGGACTTAAACATAACAATAATATGGATTTGGGAAAGTATCCTTTTCAGTTTGAAAATTATCAATTTGAAAACAAGAAAAATTGAAATAGTTTTTAATTTCTTAGATATTTAAGCCATATCATTATCCATTCTTTAATACATTGTTTCCTAATTCTTCTCTTCAGTTGGCTAAAAGTACTTTTCCATTTGTAGCATTCAGAGTTGGAAAGGGCCTTAGAGGTCACTAAACCAAACTTATTTTATAGAAGAGGAGATTGAAGACCACAGAAGTGACATGGCATCACTTTCTGTATTTTTAAGGTCCCAATGGCCCAAAGTGGGTTTTACTATTCCTTTGAGTAAATTCCATCTGCTATTTTGCAAATGGGTCATTATAAGTCTTAAAAAATGTAGATACAGCAAACACTAAGTTTTTTTTTTCCAACATTCCTCTTAAAAGCATCTTCCTCTTCCTCATTTGCCTCTGACATACCATTTCTCTTTACTAGTTCCAGAAATGTACCCAGGTCCTTGAGTGGGAACTAGATGATATGTGGTTAATTTGTTCCCAACTCATTATCTTAAGAAATAAAAGCTTCCATTCACCCTTCCATTCATAGCCATACCTTACATACCTACTTTGTCTCCTCCTTCTTCATCCTCCAAATCGAATGTTGCAGATTGGGCTCCAAGCAAATCATGATATAAATTTTCTCTAGCTTGGCATCTGCTTTATGCTCTGCCTAAAAGGAAAAGCTACAATTAATATATGAGTAATTGGAACTGATACGGTACCTGTAATCCTTCAAGAACTCATGATTCTATCAGTGTGATATCTCTCTTCACAAATGCAGATTGCAACCCCTTCCATGTGACAGGAGATAAGTTTTATGATACTAAACTTAAACAAAACCATACCCGAGCAGCCAAGCCTCAGCACAATCTGAGTTTAATAGACATCATTATTGGATGCCCTGGTCATATTCATAGCAGAACAGGGTGATAGATTTAGAATTGTAAAGGACTTTTAGAAAACATCAAGTCCAATTCTCTCATTTTAAAAATGAGGAACCTGAGACTGAGAAAGGTTAAGTAACTTCCTCAGACTCACAAAGCTGATATGTGTCACAAAGGGGATTCAAACCCAGGTCTTTTGTGGACTTCAGCTCCAGCACTCTATCTACTATGCCATGCTCTCTCTCAAAGTCTTTCTAGATTGGTAGAAAGTGCTAGAGTTTTTTTTCCCTTCTCCAGTGTACCTCCTAACTAAAACTCTCATCACCTCTCCCTCTGACTATTACAATGCCAAACTTGTTGGTATTTTGGGGCTCCTGTCTGTCTTTTCTCCAATCAATCCTTACCACATTTGCCAAATTAATATTCCTAAAACACAAATGTAACCATGTTGCTCCCTCCAGAAAAAAATAACAATAATGACAAAGAAAAAAAAAACTTTCAATGGTTCTGTATTATATCTAAAATAAAATCTCAGATCTTCAGTCTGACATTGAAAACCAGAGGTTCTTATCTTTTGAGTCTCATTTCATAATACTTCCTCCATTCCAGCCAAACCGACCAGATCGTTATTCTCCACATACACCATTCTTTCTCCTGTCTTTGTGCCTTTGGATAGAGCATTCGCTCTGATCGGAATATACTCTTTCACCTCTGGATCTTGGAATCTCATCAAGAAATAACTTAGACACCTGTACCTCCTAAGCCCAAGCCCTTTCCTGATCTCCCAGCCCTCCATTTTGTTAAAGTTGACATCCTCTTCAAATTACTGAGATTTATTTCACTCATACTTTCTGTTTACTTTTTTCTCTTTATAGGAAATGAGCGCCTTACGGGGAAGGATTGTTCATTCTTGTTTGTGCATCCCCAATGCTAAGCACAGGCCTGATTTATGCCATGCCCTCCTACCTTTCTTCAAGTAGAATATAAGCACTTTGAAAGCAAGGACTGTTTTTACACAGACACACACACACACACACACACACACATGTATGTGTGTATAATTTTCCTGTTTGTGTCTATGTCTCTCTGCACCAGTTCATACAAGCCTTCCCATTTTTCACTAAATTTCTAACATTTGTAATTTCTATAGTACAATCATATCCCATTACCTTCCTAATCCTGGACTTTATCTAACCATCCCCCAACTGATGGGCACCTTTACCTTCTAATATTTTTTGGCTACAACTAAAAATGCTACTGTGAATATTTTGCTATATGTGGGATCATCTCCTCCCCTGTTTTTGATTTCCTTGGGTTATATGACCAGTAGTGGAATCTCTGTGTAAAAGAGTATGGACAGTTTAATGTTTGGGTTGTCAACATTGGGTTTGTGACTTTTAAAAAAAAATAGCTACACTTCAATCTGATAGGTTTCCTTTGTATTTTATGCATTTATTAGCATTATCCCAAGAAGGGTCAGTCCATAGGCTTCGCCAGAGTGCCAAAGGGGTCCAGGACATAGAAAAGAAGGTTAAGGGCCTCTGGTTTCATGATTTTCTTGCATAATTCTAAATTTAAGAAAGAGGAATTTTAAAAGAAAGAACAACATATTTTTAATTGAGAACCCTGGCTTGATGTTTAGATGGGTAGTTGGTACTGTAGCTACCAACTGGGTGCTCTTTGAAAGTTTAATAAAATATCATTAATTCCAAATGAGAGCAGCTACTTTCCTACGGCTTATTATTCATTGTCAGTCTCTGACTCTATCCTGCTCCCGTAGGGAAACTGCTACAAATGGCAGAAACAACCCACCAGGAAATAAAATATTCGGGTCCACACGGAGGAGTTAATGGAGCAGCAGAAATGTTGCTCCCCACAAAACAAAATGCCCGGCTCCCAAGCTCAATCAAAGGCCAGATTTCCTCTCAAAGATGCTGAGTGCTGCTGGGTAGAGGCCAGGCTGTTTATCAGAGAGGGAAAAGAAAAACAAAGACCAGAGATGCAGAGCGCACCAAGTTGTTACGTAGGAGGACAGAGTGAATGCTGAGGAGGAGAAGGACTGCCGTCTGTGAAACCCGCAGCAGCAGGAATTGCAAAACTCCAAGTTGAAGCAGCGGGTTAGCCATTGGGCAATTTCTGGATGAAATTCAAAGTTGGAAATTTGTTTGAGCGGATTCTGTGAGCCTGAAAATCACCCAGTAAATGGAAACAAGAGCAACCCCTGTGACCCTTCCAACTTCCCTGAACAAATGAGGATGAAGAGGCTCAGCTGCCAAGCCAGAGCATTTTCAGAACTAGCGCTGATGCTCTTTATCCAAAACAGAAGAGTAAGAACAAGGCTTACCCACCCCCAAAGTCTTACAATCCAATTGATTTCTCTAACATTAGGTGTACATAAAAAGCGTATTTAACAGTGGTATTGTCTGGGTCACATAGACGGTGGATTGAATGCTGAGCCTGAAGTCAGGAAAACCTGAGTTCAAATTTTGCCTCAAGACATTTACTAGCCCTGTGATCTTGGTCAAGTCACTTAACCCTTTTGACCTTAGTTCCTCAACTGTAAAATGAGCTGGAGAAGGAAATAGCAAACCATACCAATATCTTTGCCAAAAAAACCCCCAAAAAAACAAAACAAAACAAACAAAAAAAAAAAACCTCACATGGGATCACGAAGAGTCAGACACTCCTAAACGACTGAACGAAAACAAATGGTCTGGGTCTTGTAATGGCATGGGTCTTCAGACAAGTAGCTTCCACTGAGCACTCCATCCCGCAGTGATAGCAGTATGTGCCAATCATTTGCCTCGTTTCCTATCTATTAGTCACACCTTTTTTTTTTTCCTAAACCCGGGATATTTTTTCAATCACCCACCTCTTACTAAAGTCATAATTGAGCAGGTAGTTTAACTAGATTGAATAGAATATAGAGGAATCAAAAGCAACAGATGCATGTATCAGAAATTATGAAAGTTCCCTCTTCCACATTCCAACACCTCCAAGGCACCATTATCTAAGTTATTTTCACTTCCTTTTTTCTAGCATTTTCTTAGTAGAATGAGAGAAAGAGAGTGACAACTAGGAACATGATTTGCTTAATAACACTCCCACCTCACACACTAAAACATAGCAATATTAACAGTCATCAAGTTCAGTTTATTTTTATTTATTAACAAGTATTTATTAAGCAGGGAATCAAAGAAAAAAGCAAAACCATGCTTGTCATCAAGGAAGCTGCATTCTATTTGGAGAAAGCAGCACACTAAATACAAAATCTATACAAGGTTATTTCCTTGGGGCCTCGGGGAGGAGAAAGAAAGGCACCAGCAATTGAGGAAGTCAGGATAGACTTTTGGTGGAGGAGGAGGAACTTGATCCAAGCTGAGATGGAAGATAGGGATTCTAGGCAGACATGAGAAGGTGGTAAAGTATCAGGAACACCCTGTGCAAAGTTACAGAGAGAGGCGAGAGATAGAAAGTTGTGTACCGGGAATTCTATTCAAGTCAGTTGAGATGGAATATTGTATTTATGTAGGAGAATAATGTGCAATAGGCCTGCTAAGGTTGGCAGAAGCCTGGCTGTGAAAGCCTTTAAAAGCCAAACCAAAGATTTTATATTTTATCCCAGAGGTATGGAAGAGTCATCGGACCTTCTCATTAGGTGAATGTCATGGTTACTACTGTGCAAGAAAATATCAAATTCATATTTGTGTGGAGGATGGAGAGGGTAGAGACTGCAGGAAGGAAGACTAATTATGAAACAATTGTAATTGTATCCGCTGTTGTTTGTCCTTCATTTTCAAAGGGGAGCAATGACACCACAATGTGACGGGTGATGTCTCGACTTGTGTCTGAATTGGATTTAAGTGTGTCAGGGTTGTGCAAAGTCATCAGTTTCACTCTCTCTTCCAGAGTCATTGGAGTTCAGTGGGAAGAGGTGATAAGGGGTTGGATTCATGTAATGACCACGTGGACAGAAACTATCTTGTAAAGGTGAATTGACAAGTCTAAGTAACTGTTTGGATATGAGGGGTGAGGGAGAGAGAAGAGTTAAGAATGAACCTGAGATTCCAAACCTAGAAACATGGTGATAACCTCAATGGAAATGGAGAACTTAGGAAGAGAAGATGGATTTGCAGGGATGTGAATGAGTTTTGTTTTTAACATGCTGAGATGCCTCTGCACCAGCCGGTTGGAGATGTCCATTTAACTCACAAAAACTTCTTTCAGTTTGAAAGTGGTTTTTTTTTTAATCTCCTTCCCTTTGGTTGGACAGGGTAGTCTGCGCTAGTGGTCATACATTACTTCTCAACTAACTGTTTTCTGCTCTGCAGGTTCAGGGTTCCAAGTGACCATCTGTTCAGTCCAC
Organism: Vombatus ursinus; assembly: GCF_900497805.2. Taxonomy (NCBI): domain Eukaryota; kingdom Metazoa; phylum Chordata; class Mammalia; order Diprotodontia; family Vombatidae; genus Vombatus; species Vombatus ursinus. The sequence continues at coordinate 73,488 of NW_020949548.1, read as the reverse complement.
CTGCTTCTGCAACCCATGCCAGTTTCTAGTTTACATCTTTACTTCTCCTAAAGCCTAGTGGAGATGGAACTATAAGGCCAGTTTTCTTTATCCTTATTGACATTTTTCTTAGCTTCTCTCCTCCTTTGAACACTGATTGGCACTGTCTATGGTCCACATCAAGCTCTTCTAAATTAGGCATCCCAGTAAGAATGAATTTAGATAATGATGTTATAGTATCAGTAAGAAGAGGCTAGGAGGAAAGATTCTAACATCCTCCTCCAGTTTAAAACAAAATTGCTATCCCTATAAATTAAATAAATTATATTGAAACATTTGTAATCGAGCATAAAAAGTTTCATAAATTAACAGACAATACCATCACAGATGATTATTCTAATCATGAGGTATAGTACAAATGTAGGTATCGATTGCAATGTATCCATATAAGTGTTGCATAAAAGTATCAGCAAAACAAAAACAAAATTTTGTTGTTGTTGTTGTTATGTCAAATTAGTTGTGTCTGACTCTGTATCTCCCCATTCAGGGTTTTCTTAGCAAAGGTACTGGAGTGGTTTTGTCATTTTCTTTGCCAGCTCATTTTACAAATGAGGAAACTGAGGCAAATAGGGTCAAATGACTTGTCCAGGGTCACACAGCTAGTAAGTGTCTGAGCTCAGATTTTAACTCAGCTTCTCCTGACTCCAGGGCCAATGCTTTCACTGAACCACTTACCAATCCTCCCATCAAAAAAAAAATCTATCATATATAATAAAATAGCTAATCACATTGACTGTGCCAGATCAGAAATAGAAATATCACACAGAAAACAAGACATAGCATCATTTGTCTGGTTAATTTTTAGTATCTAATATATAGAGAACTTGAAGAAACATAATTCAAGTAGATAAACGATAACGCATTCGAATATTAACATAAATAGAAAAGAAACATTTATACATAGCAAGAATAATATGTGATTATATTAATATATTAGAACTGTCCTAGAGTAGAATTGCCGCCTTGATAAGTTATGGGTTCCACTTTTTCGAGGTTTTTAAACAGAGGCCAGATGACTACTTGTTCGGGAAGTCATGGTGAGATTCCTTTCAAGTATGACATTTCTCCTGTGACCTGCCGACAGCTCTCTCCCTTTATTTCAGTGATACCTGCCAGCATGCCATCCTGACTTCTCTGTAGATTGTGGATGGCTCATATTGACTATGAGAATCCTTAAGCCTCCCAACCTACTCCTAATCCTGAGTTTGTCAATGTCATAGGCTAGCTTTTCTCTTCCCAAAAACAATAGGTTATCTCTTTTCCTTAGCATTGTCCTTGACTGGATAGAGTTCCCCTTTAGGCTCAGAAAGATTTGGTTGAGTTCCTTTATCCTCTAGTCATTATCAAAACACAGTCTTTTCCTGAATAATCCCCTTCCTGGTTATTATTTATTTCTAAGAGCCTCTCTTTTAATCAAGAGGTCTCCACTTAAGATCAATGGAACTTCAAGTAGTTTGTAGATAGATTTCAGGATGTCTATGACCTTGGATGTGATAAGTCACATATTTATTTCAGCATAATTGGTTTTCTTTGTAATCCTATATATTTTATTTTATAGATATTGATAGATAATTAGGTAGATAGATGGATGGCATATTAGCTTACCTAGAAAAGAACCATTTATAGCAAAGAAGCCTGACACAGCAAGAATAGTATATTACATCATATGTTAGAGCTATGACAAAGTAGAACTAAAAATATTATTTTGAGAAGGGGTCCGTAGACTACACCTGACAAGCAAAAGGGTCCATCACACACACACACACACACACACACACACACACACACACAGACACACTCACAGACACAAGTTAAAAATCTGTGCTTTAAATGGCTTGTGTTCTTCATGGACCTGTCCTGGCTAACTCTCTATTTTTCTTTGCAAGGAGTCTTAGCAACTCCGTAATTACCAAGAGCTAGCTGTGAGGTATTATCTTTGAAGGCCCACAGCTCTATTTGGGGGACTATTTTAAACTGGAAAGTTATCTAGTTTTGCAATTTTTTGTCATGAGATGGCTTATCATCAGTATTCTGACTTTTGTGTCATGTGTACATCAAAATTTCTGAAACCATATGAGGAGTAGTTGAAGGGACTGGTGATATACAACCCGAAGAACAGAAGATTTTGGGTATTATGTGACAGGAACTGTCTCCAAATATTTGGATCACTATTATGTGGAAAAGGAATTAAATTTTCTTCCACTCGGACCCGGAGGACGGTGTTTAGAGCATTAGACGGAAGATGAAAATAGGAAGATTTAGACTTGATATCGACAAAAACACTTTCTAATCCTTGGAACGACCCACAAGTAGAATAAATTACATCATGTTATGGCAAGGCCCCTTACCTTACGTATTCAGGCAAAGATTAAATGGTGAGACTATGGGTCGTGGGTGTGGTAGAGGTGACTCATGTTCAGGTATGAGTTGGATTAGATGGATTGTAGAATCCTTTCCATCTCAGAGAGTCTTTAAAACTCTAAACTGCTGTCCTGCTGTCCAAGCAGGGTGTTTATCTGTTAGGATGAAGAAAAAAAATGGAGACCCTAAAATCACCCCTTTTCATGTTACTCCCTTGAAGCACTCAACAGGAGGAGAACATTCCCGCTTTTGCCTTTCCTAGACCAGCCTAGGTAGCTGTCATCCTGTTGCCCAGTGAATTTAATAAAAACAAAATTTCCAGTCAACGGTAAATAGCAGTGTCTGCTTTCAACAACAAACACTGCAGCAATCTTCAGAGTACAAGGAAGAATGTCAGTGCTCAGTCAGAATACATAATAAATCAACACTGGGCTAGGAGCCAGGGAGCCAGGGAGCCATGGATTCTGTTGCTGGTTCTGCCATTAATCAGCTGTATATCAGTCAGCGAGTCATTGCACCTCTCTCAGCCTCAGATTCTGATTCTACAAAGTACAAGGTTTGTACTTGGAGTTGGAAGTGGTATCAGTGAGTATTTAGTCTAGGCTGGGGGTGGGGAACCTGTGGCCTCATATCCACATGTGGCCTTCTAGGTCTTCAGGTTGGCCCTTTTGACTGAGTTCCAAGTTTTACAGAATGAATCTTTTTATTAAGGGGATTTGTTCTATGAAGTTTGGATTCAGAGCATGCCTTGAGGCAGCAGGTTCCCCACCCCTGGTTGAGGCACATAGGTTCCCAAAGTGGACAATACCACCGCCTTGGGGCACTGGAAAGATTCAGGGAAAAGGTAGTAGCCTCTGGCACAATTGGGGGCCTTAAATAAAAATAAGGGTTAACCTAACCTAACCTCAGGGGGGTGCTGAGGATTTTTTTTTGAAAAGGAGGCAATAGGCCAAATAAGTTTGGGAACCTCTGGTAAGGGTTCTTCACCTTGTTTGTGTCATGCACTCCTTTGGTACTTAGGTGAAACTTATGGACCCCTTTTCATCATAATGTTTTAAATGAATAAAATTAAATTGGATTACCAAAAAACAACAACAACGATATATTGAAATAGTGTTATCAAAATATTTTTAAAACAAGTGAATGGCTCTTTAAGGTATGAAAGTTTGATTCTAGTCCATAATTCCATAAAGTCTATTAATCTATTCCTATTCATGTCATCTACACTATCTGTGTATGTTCTAACATTAAATAACCCTTTTCCTTTAAGTAGGCTGCAAGTTGGGAAGGAGGGGTGAGGGTGGACATAGATGTGGCTGTCAATCACAAGATCTGTCTTGAAAGACAGCATGGACTGAACTCAAAACTGCCATTCAAATTTCAGTCTCTTCTTCTTTGTTGTGTTTGTTGCTGTTAACGTTGTTGAGTCATTTCAGTTGTGTCCAATTCTTTGTGACTCCATTGAAGGCTTTCTTGTCAAATAGACTGGAATGGTTTGCCATTTTCTTCTCCAGTTCATTTTATGGATGAGGAAACTTAGGTCAACAAAATTACATGACTTGCCCAAGGTCACCCAGCTAATAAATGTCTGAGGCTGAATTTAAACTCAGATCTTCCTGACTCCAGGCCCAGCATTCTATCCACTGTGGTTATCCTTAGCCAATTGGCCTGCTTGGCTTGCCTTGACCATGCCTCCATATGATTTCTGCTATTTACTCCCAGTACTGAATTGATTCTCTCTGTTGGATCTGTTCTAAATTTGCTACTCTCTCTATTATGTTGACTTCCTCCATCATATTCTGATCACAGTCCTTCCTTCTAAAATCATTTACTTTGCTACCACATCATCCCCACCCACTTAGTTTCCCAGCAACTTTTCAAGAATCCCAGTGGTTAACCCCAGTCTCTCAGTTGTAGTCCTTCTGGACCTAACAAAAGAATTAGGGACAAAGGTAAGGACTAAATCTGTAACTTTATTGACATAGGGAACTCCAGGGTGAGGAAACTCCCTCTTCCGATGTAAATTGGAGCTTTCTCTGTAACTTGAATTCTTAGAGAGTTGCCCACAATTTCAATGACTTTCCCAGGGTCACACAGTAAGCAAGCATAAGAGGCAGAATTTAAACCTAGGTCTTCTAGGCTTTGAAGCCAATTCTCTATGCAACATTGCCTTTCTCTCTCTCTCTCTCTCTCTCTTTCTCTCTCTCTCTCTCATATATATATTTGTTATATATTATGTTATATATATTTGTATTATATATGTATATACATATATATGTGTGTGTATAATTTGACAAAATGATAATACATATAAGTAACACTTACCAATCCCAAATATTCTACAGAGATCATCACAAGATGATGTCACCAGAGACTGGAAGGAAAAGGATCAAAAGAAGTAATCCAAGTCTATAAATACTCCCAAGAAATCCTAAATATTCAGTCTACTCCATATTAGTATAGCACTCATCTACATGACACAAATAGCAAGAAGAAAGCTTGAAAATTCTAATTATAATATGGAGAAATTTCAGGGAAATAATTGAAATTTTTACTTGTTGAAATGAAGGTATTATTATTAGGCAAAGGTTCTATAGACATCTATGTGCATTTTTGAGAGGTATGAGGCAGTGAGAGACAAGGAAGGATAATTAAATACTAAACCACGATTTTGTAGTGATGTTTGAAGTTATAGCCATCTATACACATATTTACTAAGATTCTACAATCAGGCAGGCAGGCAGTTTTGTGTCAAGGAGACAATCAAGAAAACTTCCAATCTATTTTCCAGTGAAGAGGAAATCAGGCTTGAAATGGAATTTCAAAGAATTATAGGATGTTAGAGATCATTCAATGAAACCCCATTCATTGTACAGCAAAGGGAACAAGCATTTATTAAGCACCTACTACATATCACATGTTGGGCTAAGCACTTTGCAAACATTAGCTCACTTGATCCTCATAACAGCCCTGTGAGATAGGTGCTATTATTATCCTCATAATAATCTGGCAGAGAATCTAGCTCCCCAGATCACCACTCATCTTTCCTCTGTCCCAACTTACCTCAGCTTTAATATACTTAACTTTTTATTATTTGGTACCATATTCAATTGCATAGAGGCAATTTTTCTAGTGGATAGAAAATTGACCTTCAAGTCAAGAAGACCAAGGTTCAATCCTTACCTCTGGAAGATGTTGGGTGATTATTTAATTTATGACTGTACATTGCAGAAGACTTGTCAATCTGCTTTCATTGATGAAATTGACTCACCAGGAGATTCCCATATCATAAAGGTCATACATATAAAAAATCAATTCTATTTAATTCAGCAAACATTTATTAAAACTGTGTAATACACAAGGCACATTAAATCATTTCCACCCCAAGAATGACATACTTATGAACCTCCAGCACTATGAGGACAATTTGTTTCTTTTGGATCATTTTGCTATGTTCATAAAACCACAGGATCATAGATTTAAAACTAGAAGGAGAATAAAAGACATCTAGTCCAACTCTCATTTTATTGTTGAGGAAAATGAGGCCCAGAGAGTTCAAGTGACTTGCCTAAAATAACACAGGTAGTAAGGGTTAGAACTAGAATTTGAACCTAGGTCAATTGACTCTGAATCCAAATCTCCTTGCATTAAGGATATCTTGTGATGCATTTTCAGACTTTAAGGAGCCTTGATTTCATTAATACAAATTTTCTCTCTCTCCAAGGTTGTACATTGTAACTCCCCAGATGATGGCCTCACTACCCAATGTGTCTACAAGCATTCACACCTCAGGAACTATTCCTATATTGAAATGACAGTCTCCAATAATTTTGCTATTATTTGTCCTTCATTCTTGAAGAAGACCATGGCTTCAGGAAGGTGATGTCATGACATGCAAATGAATTCGGATTTAAGTAAGGGAGGGCTGTGCAAAGTTACCAGCCTCACTTTCTTCTCTGGAGCCATCTGGGTGCAGTGGCCAGATACGGATCAGGACAACTGGAGGTGGCCCTGGATGCAGTGGAGGACCTTGAACTTTTCAAGCTAAGGTGTTTAACAGGTCTCAGTTTGACTGATGCAACACTCATTCAGTGATTAAGACTTAATAAGAAAAGAGGCAGAGAATGGCCTCTTTACCAAGTTAAAAAAAATGGGTCTGCAAGGAGAAGACCCTCAGGGTTTCTGGCCCAAACAGAAACAATTGCTATTCCATTCATTCTGAGCAAATCAAGACCCAAACAAAGACCAAGCAGCACTTGACCTAGGACCTATTCTTGGTCAATCAATGAGATCCAGAGAGATTTGGAGTTTTCTTAAAGACCAGCCTTAACAGTTTTGCACTTAGTCAGCATCAAACCATACTTTATGCTTTCCACTTGGGAATCCTGGCTCACCATCAGCCATGATGAGTCCTAAGAGCAGGTCTTTCTTTGTGGCTTTTACATTTCAGTTCTCTGACCATTGGTCATTCATCACCTTTGAGAGATGCAAGAACTCTGATTGATGCAATGACCGACCACAGCTGCAGAGATCCAATGTTAAAATGTGCTGTCAAGTCTGGATAGAAAGGTGATGAACTCAGGCTATAGAATGAAACATTTTTTTGGACTAGGCCAATAAGGTAATTTGTTTTACTTGACTATGCATAGTTGTTATAAGCCCCCCGCCCCCATTTTTCCCTTTCTTCTTCCCAATGTGGAATATGGGAAAGAGAGAAAATAGATTTTTATGGTAATTTTTATTATTTTTTTTGTTTTCAACATTTACTTCCACAAGATTTTGAGTTCCAAATTTTCACCCCATCTCGCCCCTCCCCCCACCCCAAGATGGCATGCATTCTAAATACCCCTTTCCCTAGTCTGCCTTCCCTTGAAAATAGATTTTTTAAATAAAAAAATTAATTTAGAAAATAAAACCATCCTTATGGAATACCTGGTTACTCTTTCTTAACTGGAACATCAATTGACCAAAAACATGCCATTCTCAGCTAATGCAATTAATTTGAAAATATTCTCCTTTGAAACACTTTCTAGATTCCCCTTTATAATAATCAGCTTCTCATAGCAATTTGTATCAATTTGTTCTAATCACAGTTTGGTTTAAGAAAAGGGACTTGACTTCCTCCTTTGGAAAAAAAAAATCAGAAAAACAGCATGGTGTATTTGACATGATGATGGATTTGGAGTGAGGAAGAACTGGGTTCAAATCTAACCTCAGATTTTTAATAGATATGATCATGGGCAAGTCACTTAACTTCAATGTGCCTTAGTTTTCACATCTGTAAAATGGAAAGGATGAATTGGCTTGCTTCCTCTTCATTTTAGATCTACATTCTTATGCACTTCAGTGGAAATGTCTAGAATGAACTCTTGACCTTGACTTCTTAGAAGCCCTTACTTCCTTTAAAACACAGGTGCACCTCCTATACCAGGCCTTTCCTGATCCCTTCAGTTGCTCGTGTTCTTTTTCTTTTTTTTAAATATTACTTTTATTGTTCTTTGGATTATTCATCTGTGCATATGCTGGGTCTTCCAGGTTTCTTTCTTCCCTGCTAGTGGAATGTAAGTTCCAGAAACCGTCCCTTTCTGCTTAAGTATACACATTATCTAGCATAGTATCCTGATCATGGTTCCATATCTGTTGCAATGGACCACTCTAAGCCTTAGCATTAAGATGAACAATTTATTTAACAAAAAATATAATTAGTAACTCCCAGCCCAGGCAAAAAACATTGCATAAGGAATTAAAAACAGCCTGCTAGGAACATCCCTGTATTCTCAGAAATTCTCCCTCAGAGTCCTAGAACTGTTTTTAATATCTTCCTAGACCAAAGAACTCACAGTAAAGTTTCAGATCAATTCTCCTGGGAGCAAAGTTAACTAAAACTGCCCTAAGTCTACCCCACAAGTTTTCAGCTCATAGAATGAAACATTTTTTTGGACTAGGCCAATAAGGTAATTTGTTTTACTTGACTATGCATAGTTGTTATAAGCCAAAGAACTCACCAAAGAACTCACAGTAAAGTTTCATTAATACAAATTTTCTCTCTCTCCAAGGTTGTGCATTGTAACTCCCCAGATGATGGCCTCACTACCCAATGTGTCTACAAGCATTCACACCTCAGGAACTATTCCTATATTGAAATGATCATCTCCAATAATTTTGCTATTATTTGTCCTTCATTCTTGAAGAAGACCATGGCTTCAGGAAGGTGATGTCATGACATGCAAATGAATTCGGATTTAAGTAAGGGAGGGCTGTGCAAAGTTACCAGCCTCACTTTCTTCTCTGGAGCCATCTGGGTGCAGTGGCCAGGTACAGATCAGGACAACTGGAGATGGCTCTCCACTTAGTATCCTGGATCCCGATGCATAGGCTTTCCAGTTTGGAGCTAAAGAAAGTTTGTCAAATTAAATTATCCATTGAGTAAAAGGACCATTATTATTTTCCTGTAAAGCCACACATACCCTATACAGAGCTCACACATTGACCTTAGAACCTTCTGAGTAGCCATGTCAATTTCCTAACTCTTGTAATTACTAAGTTTGAATCATATAACACTAGAATTGGAAGGACTTTGATATAATCTACTCTTATATCCATCATTGTGCAGGCAAATAAACCAAGTGTCATAAAGGGAAAGAAATTTGCCCAATATTACACAGATAGTAGTTGAGAGAGATGAGACCAGAAACAAATTCTCTTTATTCCCTATCTTATTCTAGCTATCACACACTCCCTGAATTCCATCTTCATTCATCTGAAACATCATAAATGAGATTTTGTTGGACCAGAGTCTGACCTTGTTAGCATGCTGTGTGTATATAGGTACACATACAAACACATACATACATGTAAATATATATATATATATATATATATATATTTATGAAATATTTGAAAGCAAACTCAATTTTGCTGGCTTTTCCACATATACACACCCCCCAACAAGAAATGGCACTCCAATTGATTATCCAGTCTTATGTCATTCCCAAGGCCCTGAACAAATTAAGACTGTCTGAGTGGAAATTAAATAAGGTGAGGTCTTAGCAAATGGCAACCACACATCAGTTACAAGCCTGTCACCCAGGCTTGCATACAGAGTAAGTGGAAAATTTTTTCCAACCCCTGATTTCCCTCAACATCTAATTGGCTATAAATTGCCACCTATTTATACTTCATCTATGAATAGATGACAGTCCAGGAGTGTCATGGACTTCAGGTATATTGCAGGAGGCTAATGATGAATTTGTTTCCAGGGGAGGTAATGACTTCTGAAAAGTGTGTCCACCAAACGTGAGCAGTGCAACAAGATGTGGCAGATGGGATAATTCCCTGAACATCTTCTAAATCTTATGTGAAATGAGCCAGTTGCAAGGAAATGGAATGTGATCGGCAAGGCCACAGTGAAGGAGGGGATATATTCCTTCTCTTGTCCAAACGTCAACCAAGTGTTTGGAATCATCTGAGAATGGGGAAGAGGGGTAGAGATAGGGAGAATTTAAGCACTGCAGGCCAAGGAGTCAATTAGAATGTGAAGTAAGAGAGGGGAGAGGGAATTATTTAATCTCCCTCTCCAACACAATCACAATATGGGATGATGGAAAGAGTACTGAATTTGATGTTGAAACCCTAGGTTTGAATCTTGCCTCATGCTTCTTAGCTGTATGAACTTGACCAAATTAGTTAACCTCTTTGGGTTTCTATTTCTGAACAAATGTGTAAGTGGGTGAATGAATGAGTAAAGTAATGAAAAAAAGCTTTCAATCAGTCCTTACTATGTGCCAGGCCCTCTGTAAAGTAAGAGGATTAGACTAAATAGTCATTAAGGTCTTTTCCATGTCTAAATTATATGATCTCAATGGTAGTTCAAATTTATATAGCACATTACATTCCAACATGCTTTCATGTTAAATAATAATTTGCAATTCTATGATGTTTTACTCACAACAACCCTGTGATGTAGGCAGTTGTTTCCTGATGTAGACAGTAAGATGTTGCCATCTAACAGGCAAGGAACCTAAGCCTCAGAGCATGTGCGACACATAACTGGGTCAGATTTGAGCAAAAAGTTGATTGTGATTTTTGTAAAAATATGCCTTTTCTTTTTTTATACTTTGTTATAACAGATGCTTCTCTGAGTAGGGGATGAGTGACATGTTTGGAAATAAGGGTAAAATGAAAACAAAATACATTAATAAAAGTGTACTTCAATAGAATATGAGTTGATTTCAACCTGGATCTCCTGGTTTTCAGTCCAAGGCTCATTGTACTAGACCATGATGACTTTTCGTTGAGATACAACAGTCTACTCAGGTAAATAATGCACTGAAAACTTCAATTGAGGAAACTGAGACTCAGAATTAAGGGATTTACCCAAGGTCACACAGCTGGGAAGTAACGTGGCTAAGGTTCAGGATTCTTCATTCTCGTTCTTCTTCCCTATAACTGCACCATTGTCGTACAGCCAGCTTTTAATCACAGATGAAAATTGAATGCCGCCCATCAATCTCTTGGGTTCCAGTGGTCCAGAATAAGTCCCATAGGTTCTACGTTTAACATGTTGGTGTCATAAGTAGGAAGACAAGCCACAAAAGTAATCTGTCCATTTTACAAGGAATCACCAGCCTAGATAGAATCTATCCTTTGGGCTTTCCCCTTCCAAGTTGCCTGTGCATCATTGTTTCATTGACCCTGTGGTAAGGAACCTAGAAAAGCCCATTGGCACTGCTATTGTCTTGGCTGTGCTTACTCTGCATCCCTCAGCAGGAAAATTTTTCTCTCCCGGGCCCCCTCCCCAGCCTTAATGATACCGTGTCAGCAATGATTTATAGGCAGCCTGTACAAATGCATTTTTCTTACAGCTGTAAGAGTTTTCCTCCTCAGAACCATAGACAAAGAGACGATTCATCAAGTCTATTGCCTGGGGAGGAGAGTTGGGACATTTACAATTAGCAATAAACAAACCCAAAATGGTTCAAAGTTTCCCTAGGGGTAAAGAAGTACCTCCAAGTTTTGAGGATTTAGTGAATTTCAGACAGTGTAGCTCAGTGCAAGCTGCCCCTGAATGAAGAAGAATCAGGCAGACCAGGGCTCTAACCCAAACTCAGTAACTAAGCTGTGTTACTTATTGTAAAACATATAAACACAAGTTCTTTGGGCTTCATTTTCTTCATCTGCAAAATGGAAATTATATATCTAATCAACTTGAAATGAAGTTTATAGCCAAGCAAAAGATGCTAAAATGGGAAAGGACCTTAGAACATAAAATGTTCCAGTTAGAAGGAACCTCAGAACATAGACTATCAGAAATGGGAAAAACCTTAAAACATAAAATGTCTCAACTGGAAGGGCACTTAGAACACAGAATGTCAGAGCTGGGTGGAACTTCAGAATATTGGACATGTAGCATAACAGAGATTGTTAAAGCTGGTAGGGACAATAGAAATTATCTAGTTTCACATGCTTATTTTACAAGGCGGAGAATTGAGACTTGGTGGCATAAATTCATGGATCCCCTATGACAAAATGGAGAAAGTGGAGATACAGCTCAAGGAGAAAGGGTAATCTCGGGCACCTGCCTCTTCCTCTATGTTCCCACTGCCCCTTCCCTAGATCAGACCTACATCACCACTCACCTGAATCACTATAGAAGCCTTCTAATAGGTCAGCTTATCTCTACTCTCATTCTCTCTGTCTCTGTCTCTGTCTGTCTCTGTCTCTCTGTCTGTCTCTCTTTCTCTCTCTCTCCTCTCTGTCTCTGTCTTTCTCTGCTTCTCTCTGTCTTTCTATCTCTATGTCTCTGTCTCTGCCTCTTCCTCTCTCCCTCTCTGTCTCCCCTCAACTGTTCCATTGTACCACTCCAGTCCAAATATTTCTCTAAGTGCAGATATGAGCATATCATCCTTCTATCCGAAACCCTTAAATGGGATCTTGTTGGCTAACTGAAAGTTGACCCTTCTTTGCCTGGCAATTTACCTTCTCCATACCAACTATTACATAGACCAAGGATTATGAAGTTGATGCTTAAGACTGCATAGTAGAAGACAGCTGGATGGCACAGAGGACAGAGTACAAGGCCTGGAGTCAGGAAACTCATCTTCCTGAGCTCCAATCTTTCCTCAGACACTTACTAGCTGTGTGACCCTAGGCAAGGGACTTGGCCCTGTTTGCCTCAGTTTCTCATCTGTAAAATGAGCTAGAGAAGGAATTGGCAAACCACTCTGGTGTCTTTGCCGAGAAAACCACCAATGGAATCATGAAGAGTTAGACATGACCAAAAAATGATCGAACAAATAGAGCGGAAATGGTCTGACCATCTTAAACATCATCATGCCTGTCCTTATAGTGGATTCAGCCATTGCAATTTTTATTAACTAGGAAAAAATGACCAGACAACTGGTCCTTTCCAATCCATCTACCAAACAGCTCCCATATTTTATAGGTAAGTGTGAATGGATGTATGTATGTGTGTATATATAAATATATATATGCGTGCAGCTTTACATATGGGTATACATACACATATATATAATTTTCTTCATCTATAAAATGGAAATACTAATGTTTTCATGACCTACTTTACAGAGTCTTTTTAATAAAAGCTCTACAAACCTTTAAAAACGGTAGAGACACATTAATATTATTTAGTTATACATCAGACTTAATTGTCTCCAAGTCTCATCCCAGTCCTGAGAATTTAGGAATCTAACAACTTCCAAATAGTAACTTTCAATAACATTGCTGACAGTTCAGGACTGTTGTTCCTATAATACCTTGATTTATTCAAAAGCTCTCAAGGCACCCAAGGGCTTGAGAGTGGGAACTTTCGGTACTTTATGTTCCAGGGTCACTTCAGCAATTAACTCCATGACCTGTCCACTACAGCACATGCAGGCTTGCTCTTCCTCTGTCCAGATTCAAAGAAGATGCTTTTCATCAGGCCATACTTTAGGGTCAGGAAGTATGCCCATGCAATGCCATTTACTAATAAAAGAAATTTTGATAAACAAAATGATCATCCTTCTTACCTTATATAGCAATTTTTACTGATGTTGTGCTCATATTATATTCTACTCTATAGTCATTATATATTTATCACCTTTTTATGTATGCCTCAGGCAAGGATCCAAGACTAGAAGTTACAGACGAGTCATCAATCTGCTTTAGTGAAGGAATTTTCCACACTGGAATTTCCACATACTGATGAAATCACAGGTGTGGACCAAATATGTACAAGATGTTTATATTTTATAAATATATATTTATCTATTTAAAAGCATATTTATATTACATATGATATACACAGTATCAAACATGATATATACTTATATGATATGTAATTATGTATCAAGTACAATATGTATAATATAAATATACTTCTAAATAGAATATAATTTATAAAATATGAAGAGAGAGAGAGAGAGATATGAGCTAGACTGTCACATCCTCGCTGCTTAGAGTAACAAGATTTTATATAGTGTTTTAAGGTTAACAAAACACTTAACATATTTTCTCAATTGATTCCCATTACCAAAAAATGTACAGTAACTGATACTGTCTGAATACAGACTGAAGCATGCTATTTTCTTTCTTTCTTTCTTTCTTTCTTTCTTTCTTTCTTTCTTTCTTTCTTCCTGTCTGTCTTTCTTTCTTCAAGTCTTCTTGTACAAAAAGACTAATATGGAAATATTTTACATGATTACACATATATAAACTATATTGTATTGCTTACCATCTCAGGGAGAGGCAGGGATAGAATTTGGATTTCAAAACTTTTTTAAAATGTATAAAAATTGCTCTTAACATATAATTGGGGAAACATTATATATATATACACATATACATATATATACATATATGTGTGTGTGTGCGTGTATATATATATATACACATATATATTTACATATCCTTTTACAACATGGAAAAAAAAGCACTAGATTTATGTAAACAGCCCTATGTCTATACTGTCTGTGTGACCTAGGCAAATAATTTAGTCTTTCTGAGTATCAGTTTCCTCATCTGTAAAATAAGGAGTTGGAATAATTAGCATACAACATCCTTTCTAGTGCTAGACATAGGATCCTATGGCCCTCTGATATAAGTACTACAGCTATTATTATTTTCATTTTACTGATGTGAAAATTGAGAGGCAGAGATGAAGAGAAGTCCCCGTGATCACATAGCTAGCAAATGCCAGACATGAGATCCGAACACAGGTTTCGCCAAACATTAATTGCAATTTCTTCTCTAGTTAAATGAAGATTGGAACTTGTTTCCTTTGTCCTTCTGTCTTCTCACAATCTTTAGTTCAGTGCTGCTGCACAGAGTGGGTTAGTAATATACATGATTGTTTTATTAGTTCCCATTTATATATAGTCGGAGAAATAACATGAAAATAGGCACTTTTCTCAGGGAACTGAATTTAGAGAGTATCTTCATCACTTAATCAGTCAGTCAGTCATAAACATTTACTAAAAACCTACTATGTGTCAGGCTACTACGTGCTAAGCACTCACAGTCTTCCAGCATTGAAGAGAGAACAGAGCTTTCAGCAAGAAAAATCAGTTAAAATAGGGAGTGACAGGATAATGAACTAGGTTGATTCCTCTCCCCTTTCTTCTCTGCCTCCCACACACTTCCCTCCTTCCCCTTTGCCTTCTATTGAGAGTATCATTTATAATGTTTTACCTGAGCTTGGTTTGTGGAACATGCCCTAGGCCCAAAATGTCTAGTCATGGCTCTGTATAGGATAGATGGATGGATGGATAAATAAAACCAAAGGCCAAATGAAAGGAAGGATGGGGTAGGGAGTTGTAAATGCCCATTTCTTCTTGACTTCATTCTCTAAGACTCTAGAGTAAGTACATTTGTGTGTGTGTGTGTGTGTGTGTGTGTATGTGTGTGTGTGTGTGTGTTTAAGACATCCCTTGGGGCCACTGTTGCAAATTTAATGGACTACAGAAGAGTCCCCAGGTTCTATTAATTTTATTGTTCTCATTCTTCTTAAAGAACATTGTGTGGTTGTGGGATTTGGTCAGGCAGAGTCTATCTCCATCCAATGAACATATTGATTTCCAAGGCTTTTGCCTGCCCTTTGAAATGAAATATATAATGCAAAAATACTTATTGATCTAGGAAGGCACATCAGGAATTAATGTTTCTTGGGATGTTATAGTCTAATCATTCATCCTTAGTTACTGCAGCTTGGGGTGTGGGGCCAAGTCCCTTCATTTGATTTGTAACAAAGACAGCAAAAAGTAGCCATATACCCTATAAAGCCAGGCTGGATATTTTCCCTTTCAAATTCTATGGCTCTGACACTCTATCTTTTAAGTTTTCGCAAACAATCAGAAATAACTCTGTGCACCTCTTACAAAAATCCTCAAGGTGAATCTTAACAGGTAAAATTAATTAATACCCTCACTTCACATTGGCATTTAAATTTCTCTGTGGATTTCCATCCTATCAGGAATAGGTGCTTAGTTGTTTATTGGTCAATATGGAAAGAACAAAGTCTCATACAATAATATACTGGCTATTGTTCTTATGGAAAATCTGATGTTTCTATTGCTCAAACCATTTTCCATGAATTATTAAAAGGAAATCCAAAAGGAAATAACAAAAAGAAGGTAAAGTCTAAATCTATACATATCCAAAACAATATGTGGGCTCATTTCAGCTACATAAACTCAGTTAATCCTCTTGAAAGCAGGAATGAATGGTCAGGAATTCTCACTTTCCCAAGTTCAAATCTGGTCACAGACACTTACTAGCTGTGTGACCTGGGCAAATCACTTCACCCTGGTTGCCTCAGTTTCCTCACCTGTAAAAATGAGCTGGGGAAGGAAATGGTAAACCACTCCAGTATCTTTGCCAAGAAAACCCCAGATGGGGTCACAGAGTTAGACATAACTGAAAAAACAACTGAACAACAATGAACTTCTCTTAAAGAACTCACATTTTAATTGGGGGACTATATATATATGTATGCATTAGAGAGATCAGTTGTAGAACATATATATTAGAGAGATCAGTTAAAGAACATCTGGAAAGGACCAGAAACCCTATGGACATAACATATCATTTGGGTGGTAGTACCCAGGTGAGGCTCTTAGGATGTACTTACTGTTGGTCATATCATAATGCCCCAGGCTCTGGCAAGTGCAGATGCAAGGTTATTGGTAAGGCCCAGAAAATCACAATATGCAGTTTCTGGGTAGACAGTAAGTCCTGAGTGTGCCACATCTTACTGGAAGAAATGTAGTTGGTGATCCCCTGACTACCAGTTGGTGCATCTTCTTTGATAAAGCCAACTATTTCATTCTTGTCTATTCTTAGGGGTGAAATGCCATTGTCAAGGCCCCTGTGGCTATTAACAGCTCTCTTTTTAGCTGGAGTCATGAGCTCAATAGTTCTGACTCCAGGTCTGTGAGCTATGACTCCATCTAGCTGTCCTTCAAGAGAAGAGACTGCCTCAAATTTCTGTTTGTATCCACAGCACTTAGCACCATGTTTGGCATATGATAAGTTCTTAATAAATATTTTTATACAACTATTGTATAGCATTCCTACTCACAACAATGATAGCCCCCTGGCTAGGGGAAGGCCCTTATAAAGTCACAATAATGAACCCTATTTGTGTCTGCTCAGTTGAAAAATTGTGGGTCAGAGTCATAGAGAATGGCTGAAATGGCTGAGGGAATGATAATAACCTCAAAAAACTGATATGTTGATGTTACTTCTCCATTTTATATCACTTGAGCCCCTCAACAAGCCTATGGGATTAGGCACAGTTGTCATTATTCTTTTTATTTCACAGATGAGAAAAATTGATCTTCAGTGAAGTCAAGTGACTTGAACATTGTCATCCAGTTAGTAACTGTCAGACAAGAGGGATTCAAACTTAGATTATCCTGACTCCCAAGTCCAAGTGGATAAGCTTTATCCTGATTTCAAAGTCTGGAAAGTAATAACTGAAGAAAAAGATGGATAAAATATGCATTTCATAATGATTTTTAAGGATTGACTAGTCACTGGGGGAATTAGGAAAGACTTCATGAAAAAGGCAGTGCTTCTTAACACATGGATGAATGAATGAATGAATGAATGAATGAGTAAAGAAATAAGGAAGCTTTTCTCAAGGAAGAAACCATGAACTGGAGATAAAGAGAAACTACAAAGGGAAGCATCACTGCTGTATATTAGAACATAAAAAATAAAATATTGAATAATAATTCAATAAAATAAATAATAAAATAAAATGTATGCTGCATATAACAATTGTTTTCCTACTATTTTCTCGGAAAGTGAATTGGGAGACTCTGGTGGAATTTCCATTTTATAGGCATAGAATCCACAGCTAAGAGAGTAACTTACCCATCATCACAAAGTTCACAAGTATTAGTGGTGGGATTCAAAACCAATCCATCCAGCTCTCCATCCAGTAGACCACAAGCCAACAATAATGATAAAAATGAGTTGACAAGTTCACATTAATTATCCCCTCCAAAACTCAGTTCTACATTTTTGAATATGAGGGGATTAGACTAGAAAACCTTCCAGCTTTGAATCTGTGCTCACACCGATTCCTCACATCCATCTGGTGAGTTGGGTAGCCCAAGTGGTAATAGCCCTTACCAACTATCATATAGACAATAAATAGCAGGAATTAAAACTTTCTGACTTCAACTTCAGTATCTTTCTGCTACACATCATTGTTTCTCAAATAATCACATTTATTTATTTATATTTTAATGTAATTTCCCTTGGAATAGGAAACACATTGAGTCTTTTATTTCTTAGGTTGAATACACTTATCAGAACATGGTCCTTTGCTGGAGAGGTATATGGGAGTCAAAAAGAAAGGGAACAGAATGGGGAGATGGTAAGGCAAACTTCATTGACTTCACAAGTTTGTCTCAGGATGATTTTGACTCCTGTAAATGAATTCACTTTCTGACTCATGAAAATAAGCACTGGGTCTGATGCTCACAGCCTACTGAAAATCAAGGAAAGGCTAAAAGAATACAGACAGAAAATTTGATGAAAACTCATCAATGAGAGTATCAGAAATCTCCTATCTAATTCTGTTTGTGTTCACTGCTCCATAAATAAACGATAGATAAATTATTCATAGACTTACAGAATTTTAGAGTTATATAAGAAGCTTGAGGATTGTTCTGGTACAACCTTATAATTATGCAAGGAAGATTGGGAATGGGTCTAGATAGAGTAAATGCCTTGCCCAAATTATACAGATAGTAAATAGCTAAGCCAAGATTTGAACCTAGAAAACCTTTCTGGACCTCAGTTTCTTTTTCTGCTTACCCATAAGACATTTTTTGTGTTTTCTTTGAAAATTTCAATGATGCTTCAGATACTGGGACAGAAAAGGAGGATAAAATGGCAGAAAAGATATGAGTTAAATAAACTCAAAGGACAGTATGAAGGATCAGAAAATACCAGAGCATGGCCCCAACTCATGGATAAGCTTTATTCTGGTTTCAAAGTCCTCAAAGCAATAACAGAAGAAAAAAGATGGGCACAATATGCACTTAATAAAGACATTTTTTAAAGACTGACTGGTCACTGGGGGGGATTAGGAAACCTTCATGCAGAAGGTATGCTTCTGAATGAATGAGTGAGTGAGTGAGTGAGTGAAGAAATAGGACAGCTGTTCTTGAGGAAGGAACCATGAATTGGAGGTAAAGAGAATTTACAACATAGGCAAACATCAGTGCTATATAACACAAACAGTAAATATGAGCTGAATTATGCTAAATTAGGTCATCAAATATCAGAAAAAAAAGGATAACCTTCATAGGCATCAGCCCATCTCAGATAAAAAACATTCATGTCAAAATATATAAGGGAGCAAAAAGATTATCATTATTGATGATGATGATGATAATAATAATAATAATAACTATCATTTATGTTAAAATTTATAAAGCATATTGTAAATATCTTATTTTATCCTCAGAACAATGCTGGAAAGCAGGTTATATTATTGTCTTCATTTTACAGATGAGGAAACAGAGGCAGATAGAAGTTAAGTGAGTTAGTCAGGGTCACACAGTTA
Source organism: Vombatus ursinus (assembly GCF_900497805.2). Lineage (NCBI taxonomy): Eukaryota > Metazoa > Chordata > Mammalia > Diprotodontia > Vombatidae > Vombatus > Vombatus ursinus. The sequence goes on along the minus strand of NW_020949548.1, from coordinate 54,005 downwards.
GTTGAGTACCTGTGCACACCCACTTGGCCATTCAAAGGATTAAATATGAATAATATCCTCAACAGGAAAGAACAATTACCAAATTCATAGATTGTGGTTCTGTTAAAATATCTACCTTTAGGACAGCTCTGAAGACAAAGAAAAAATATGGGCATGAAATATCTGGTGAAATTCTAATCCTCTTGAGGCAATGTAAATGTACCTTATTGGCCCAAGGCTATAATAAAGATAAGGGGCAGCTAGAAGGCCCAGTGGATAGAGTATAGGGCCTGGCATCAGGAAGACCTGAGTTCAAATCAGGTCTCAGACACTTAATAGCTGTGTGACCGTGTGCAAGTCACTTAACCCTGTTTGCCTCAGTTTCTTCGTCTGTAAAATAAGCTGGAGAAGTAAATGGCAAACCACTGAAGGATCTTTGCCAATAAAAGCCCAAATGGGGTCACAAACAGTCTGAAATGACTGAAAAACAACAACAATAATAAAGGTAAAATCTTCTAATTAAACAATTAGCTCTAGGAGTAGAAGTATAAATAGAAGCACTTCACAATTTATAAAAAAAAAAATGAGATGGTATTCAGTTTTCAGTCATGTTACTTTTTTATCTACATATACTTATATCATTTTGGAATTTAGGTTGGCCCCAATCTGGAATCAGCAAACCCACTTCTCTCATGGTGGAGAAGTACACAAACAGGTCAACTGGTTTCTATTGTGTTGCAAGTGGCACTGACCATTTTTAGAGTCACCTAGGTATGTCAACCACAAGGCAGCTCTTTATAGACCAGAAGGCTTATGCTCACAATATTTCATCGGTCCTGAAGTTGTAAAATGGAATGCTATCAAGGTTTTGTCAATCAATCAATAAGGACTAATTAATGCAGTAGTTTGCCATTTCCTTTCCCAGCTCATTTTATGCATGAAGAAACTGAGGCAAACAGTGAAGTGACTTACCCAAGGTCATACAGCTAGTAAGTGTCTGAGGTCACATTTGAACTCAGATCTTCCTGACTCCAGGCAGTATGCCTACTATGTGCTAAGCATTGTGATATGAACTAGGGGGTAAAAAAAAGAAAAGAAAGACAGAAGAGAGTCCCTTTTTTCAAGGAGCTCACAATCTAATGGGGAAATGTTTATAGACAAAGTGTTCTAAGATATTTACTTGGATTGCTTTGTTGTAATTGTCAAAAATTCCAGCATAGTTGCAAGGCATAAAGGGGACTCTCTCTCTACTTTGTGTTAGGTTTCTTTCCTTCTAAATTGAAGAGAATGCTGACTAAGGACCTTCCCTGGAAGAGCAACTCATCTTGAAATTTGAGTCTCCTGGTTCTCCAAGTTTACTTCATAAGCTATGCATGAAGAATTCTGGGAACAGAAGCTAGCTCTGTGACAGCAAGGCTACACCAGTAAAGCAAAGTGAATGCAATGATAAGCTCTTCTTAATCACCAGTCAAGGCTGCTTGGATTACCTCTACTTTTCTATTTAAGGAAGTTTATTGTCTGTATTCTAAAAGAGAGCTCTCTAACAACCACCCCAAGTTAGACATCTAATTCAGATATTAACAAAAATAAGTTTGCTTGTTTAACCCTTCCCAAAATACAGAGATGTGGCAGTTTTCTAGTCTAAGGTGTGGTATTTCAGACAAGAATTGTGTCCAATAAATCAATAAATATTTATTAAGCCCTTATTATGCGCAAATAATTCTGCTAGGTGTTGGGGGTATAAAAATTTCATTTTTTTAAATGAAGCAGCCCTTTACCTTGAGGAAATTGCATTTTACCAGAAGAGACAACAAGTGTATATGCAAATACACATGCATATACATACCTATGTACGTATATAATACATGCATATATACACATAAGTAAAAGCATACACAGACATATACATACACATATACATATAGAGAGGGAAAGGAATAAGCATTTATATAATACCTATTATGTGTCAGGCCTTGTGCTAATTGCTTTACAGATGTTACCTCATTTCATCATATGTATTCATATACAGATACACATAATATACATATTCATGTGTCTCAGATGATATAGAGTTGCTAGATGATAGATATTTCTATAGATATATTAATACATGTGTATGTTCATCTACATATACATACATATATGTATGTTTCCCCATATGAACATGTGTATATACACAAAATAAAAAAGTAAATATAAATAAATATGAGGGAGTATGGGAGATAGGGTACTAGCATTTGTGGGAATTTTAAAAAGGTTCATGTAGAATGTGAAGTTTGAGTTATGTCTCAAAGGAACAGAGGGATTTTATGAGGTGAGGTTGAGGTGGGTATGTAGTTGAGGTAATTAGAATAGCCAATGCAAAAGTATAGAATTGAAAGGCAGAATGTCATGTATGCAGAACAGAGAGAAGGAAGGCCAGCTGAGTTGGATTGTAGAGTTTTTGGAAGGGGAGAAATAGCTGATGGGACTGGAAAGCTAGACCTTTGTCTTTGCCACCTGACTCCTAGCACAGTGTCTAGTAAATAGTAAACTCTCAAGAGATTCTGGTTGATTGAACCATAAGTTAAAGGATTTACTGATTCTTTGGAGTTACTATTTCCCCTTTAGTTATTCCTTGACCTCATTTTTTTTTCATTTGTCTCAGTCATCATTTAGTAAGCTATCACTATTAAGGTATAGCTTTGGTCTACTGGGAAAGAAAATACTGGACTTGGAAAGAACTTTCCGCTCTATGTAGTGCCTCTATGAACTTGGGTAGGAGACATCACTTCTATAAACCTGTGGTTCCCCATCTGTAAAATGGGAAGGATAGTTGTTACTTCTTAAATTACCTCATATCTGTTTATATGTGATCAGATGTTATAATGGTTAGAAGGAATCACCATGGAGTCAAGAAGACTTGGCTTTAAATCCTACCTCTTATTCATACTAAATCACCATGGAAAAATCACTTTTTTCTACCATCTAAATAATTTATGTAGCATTAGTAGATTGGCTTATGTAGGCCACTCTTTGGAATATGTGCAGATATTTTTACCCGGGTTCAAATCTAGCTTCAGATGCCTATTACCTGTGTGACCCGTGGAAAGTCACTTAATCTTTGTCTGCCTCAATTTTCTCCATTTTCTGTAAATGCAGATAATGATAACACTTATTTGACAGAATTTTGATTAAGTGGAATAATATTTATAAAGCATCTTGTAAACTTAAAATTCTAGATAAGTGCTAGTTTATTGTTATTACTATTACTATGATGATGATGAGGAGGAAGAGAAGTAGGAGGAGGGAGAGGAAGAGGAGAATAATGAGAAGAAATATGAGGAGACTGGTCTTGGAACTAGGTATTTCAGTCTCTGAATCCAACTTTCTATCCACTCTAAGCTGTCTTTGATAGATAAGTATAAGGTAATTTCTTAGGACCAAAGCCTTAAAGATGGAAGTAACTATAGAGGTAATCTAGCCCAAGCCCCTTATTTCCCAGTAAGAAAAGAAAGGCAAAGCTTAGATGCAAACTCAGATCCTTTGGTGCCATCTAAAATCCATCATTTTCTCCATTGTACCATGTTGCTCAGACTCCAAACTCAATGCACTTTCATAAATTTAGAACTGAAAGAGACTTTAGGGGTCTTACAATCTAATCTCCATATATGACAGAGGATTAAACTGAGTCTCAGAGATACTTTCCCAGGGTAACATAGTTAGTAAGCACCTGAGGCAGGGTTTGAAGACAGGTCTTCACCGACTCACCATCCATTCTTCTGTCCACTATACCAGGCTGTGTCTCCTTCAATATCACAGCGAAATGCCCACCCCTCCCCCGCTCACAACAAGCTAGTATCATAAAGGACAAGGTAATGACAAGTAATAGAAGGTACGGACAAGTCGTAGCAGGGATATAACTAAAAATGTCAATAAACTGTAAGATATGAAGTTAAAATGCCACTCAAAAAAGGTAGGAGGAACAGGAATAGGGGATGTTGGAAGTGTAGATCAGAGTAAGCACTGAAAAAACAGAAAGAGAAATCAGGAGTGCAAATCAGAGATTTGTTAGAACAAGCTAAGAGGCTGTGGAGGCAAAAGTTGAACTAACCAAGTGGAGAGAAACCAGAAAACCTACTGACAGTTTTGACATCCTCAACATATACCCTGGGGGTGCAGCCTTTAGCATGAGTTTGCCTGCGCCAGTCATATACCTTTTTCAAAGGAAAAGAGCCATCAGTGTAGGGACTCACCTGAGGAGTTTAAGATATTTTTAAAAAAATGATATACACTCTAGTTGAGGGTCAGGTTTGCCTCTAGCTGCTTGCAGCTGCTCCCAGACTGCAGTAGCCTGCAGGTCAGAAGCTCATTGTCACTGTGCCAGGAGCTAACATCATGCCTGATGCCAGTCACTTGGAGCTTTTCATTTCTGTAGATAAGAAACAGTAAGTTTCTTATAACAGTAAGTAAGCAATCTCCTCATTTGGTTAAAGCTTCACTCAGGGACAAACCAACCCCTTAAATTAAATTAATGGGACTGGAAGAAGAGGGGAGCAGATTGTTACATATAGAATGTCTATTCAACTCTAGTGGTTCCGACATTCCATTGACCATCCAGCTTGTGAGTGACTGAATGACAGCAAAACCAACTGATGTTTCATAATCATTAATTTTTTCAAGGTGTCTTAAATAGGTAGTATCTTATTTCATTTGAGCCACATAACATGTGGGAGATAAGTAATAAAGGTATTATAAACCACTTCTTAGGGATGAACAAAGTAATAATAAGAGTAACAATAATAATGATGATGATAAACATTTATAAAGCATCTTAAGGTTTACATAGCAATGCATAGATAAATATGCATATGTATAATGTAAACGATATATATTCTCATTTTATCCTCATAACATGTCTCTTGGGAGGTAGATGCCATTATTATCCTCATTTTACAGAATAGAAAACCAAGGCTGAGAGAGGATAAGTAACACAGGTGGCAAGTGTTTGATTCAGGATTCCAACTCAAGTTCTATTCACTCCAAATCCAGAACTCCACCCACTGTGCCACTCAGCCAATCAAAGAAGCCAAGTGACCTGCTTAAGATGATGGTCAGAGGGAGGTTTTAAAGCCAGATTTCCCTAACTATACATCCATTGCTCTATCTACTATGTCATCCTGCCTCTCCAGAGGGAGCAAACTTTAAGCCTGTTGGTATTGTTCAGTCGTGTCCAACTCTTCCTGGCCCCATTTGGGGTTTTCTGGGCAAAGATACTGGAGTAGTTTCCCATCTCCTTCTCCAGGTTATTTTACAAATGAGGAGCTGAGGCAAGCAAGGTGAAGTGACTTGCCTAGGGTCACACAGCTAGCAAGAGTCTGAGGCCAGATTTGAACTCATGAAGATGAGTCTTCCTGACTCCTGGCCTGACACTCTATCCACTGAGGTAGGTAGCTGAGGCAATGTGTGACAAAAGGAAAGGGTGGGTCTCAGGACGTGGATTTGGATCCTACCTTGTTTATTATCTCTATTCAGCTTCAATTTCTTAACTGTGAGATGAATGGACTGGCCTAGATCATTTCCTTGCTTCCCACCAGTTGTAAATACATTATCTAAGGTTCTCTATAAGCTTCGCTTCTGGAAAGTAAACATTCAGTTGATTCCAAATCTGTAACTGAAGATATGCATCACAAAGGAATATGAAAGACCAGATGAATGAACTGAACAGTCAATAAATGTTTATCCTAACCCCAAGGAGCATATAGTTAGGTTGGGAAGACTAGACAGATGAATAAACATAAAATACACCACGTACTATCCTCTATGCTTAACTATGTCAATTGGATCATGTAGACATTAGGGGCTATTGGAGTTCAGAAGAACAAGAGATTGATTACCTTGGGCTGTGGTGGATAAGGATTGTTTCACAGGGGAAGTGGAACCTGAACAGAACATTGAGGGAAGGGTGGAATTCAGATAAGTTGAGAGGATGAAAGAAGATGAAAAACAACTTACCCTAAGGTAATACCAACTGCTTAATCACAGAACTCTACCAAGTCTACTGAAGATCATTAGCTGAGGCCCACCAAAGCCTGGAAGGTCTTAATTGACTAAGAACAATAGTCAATCAGTCTGTTAGTCATTAGACATTTGTTATATCCCTCTCATGTGCAGGCATGTGCTAGTGCTGGGGATACAAAGAAAGGTGAAAGGCTATTCTTGCTCTCAAGGAACTCAAAGTCAAACAGAAGGGGAGGGGCATGCAAATAACTATGAACCAACAAACTATACAAACAAGACTGGATACATTGAAAATAACCAGCAGTGGGAAGACACGAGGGCAACTAGGTGGCACAGTGGATAGAGCACTGGGCTTGGAATCAAGAAGACTCATCTTCATGAGTTCAAATATGTCTTCAGACACTCACTAGCTATGTGTTACTCTGGACAAGTCACTTAACCCTATATGCCTCAATTCCTCATCTATAAAATGAACTGGAGAAGGAAATGACAAACAACTCAGTAACTTTGCCAAGAACACCCCAAAATGGGTCATGGATAGTCAGAAACAACTGAAATGACAGAAAAAACAACAATGGGATGACAATAGAATTAAGGGGGATTGAGAAAGGGCTTCCCATTGAAGATGGATTGTTAGTTAGGACTTGAAGGAGGTCAAAGTAGCCAGGAAGTGGAAATGAGGAGGGAAAGTATTCTAAGCATGGGGGACAGTCAGTTAAAATTTCCAGAGTTAAGAGATGGAGTATCATGTTCAAAGAGCGTCAAGGAGGCCAGAATTACTGGATCAAAGTATATATGAGATGAGGATGTAAAGTATAAGAAGATTGTAAAGGTAGGAGTGAGGTTGCAAGATGTGAAGGGTTTTGAATTCTAAACAGGACTTTACATGTGGTCCTAAAAATGAAAAAGAACCACTGGAATTGAAACACAGGGAGTTTTCTTCCACTCTCCATCAGATTTCAGCCACCAACAATGGTGCAGTGGCATATGGGGAAAGTGTTTTTCAGGCAATCAGTATTCACACTCATGACCCGCTGGCATGGCCCTCACTACCACTTTCATATGCACACTTTCCTCCCTTGCAGCCCCTAGCCTGAACTGGGTTACCTTAGAGTAAGGGGAAGAAATAATAATAATAATAATAATAATAATAATAATAATACTTAATAATAATAAACATTTACATAGTACTTTAAGGTTTGCAAAGCAGTTTTACGTATCTTAATTAATTGAATCCTCACAATAGCCCTATGATGCAGGCATTGTTATGATCTCAACTTTAGACATGAGAAAATTTAGGCATTGAGAGGTTTAGTCACATGCCCATAGTCACACCAAGAGTAAATAATAGTTAGGTTTGAAACTGAGGTCTTCCTGATTCTAGGGCTTGCTCTCTATCCCCTGTCACTTAGCTACCTAAAAAAAAGTTTTGATATTCATGTCCCTAAATGTAATTTATCCATTTATCCTTCATCCTTGAACCCTCTCCCTTGAAGAGACTGAAAAACAAAACCAAATTTGTTCCAGCAAACCTTGCTTTATTTAAATTCTCATTAGTAACACTCTTCCCAGATGGGCAAGCAGCTGTCCAAAGTGCTGAAGAACTGTTGCTTGCTTCCTTGCCAAAGGTAGCAGCAGCACTTTCTAATGCAATCTGAAACCATTTACAAAGAACACTCCACTTTAAATCTTCTCTGGATGGGCTCAATTCTTCCTAGGAACAATCACTAAATGTCTCTCAACTAATTAATTATTCAGCGGTCAAGGAATCATAGAGCTGAATCCTGTAGTCACTTCATTTTTACGAGAAATGCCTAGACACAGTGAGAAGCCCAAACTTCTGAGAGCTGAATGCTTTACAAGTTTCTCTGTATTTTGTATTCAGAGAATGCTTCATCTGCACAGAATCTTTGCAGAAAGCATACACTCTCCAGGCATTTCAATGTTTTAGCCTAACATATTTGTAAATTTCCATCTGAAATGTGAGTTGTCTCTCCTCCAAACTCTGATATAATTGTCTACACTGTGTAGGCCCAGCTGGTTAATAATATTTTCCTTTTAAGGGGGTGGGGATGAAACACATGAATTATTAGTCCACATGAGAATTAGTTTCAAGCCCACTGAAGCATAGCAAAAACTGATGGCTAGTAAGCCCCCTTCTATGGATTGTTTTAGTTATCTGTTTTTGTTCTTTTTTTTCCATCTCTTTCAACTTCAATCTATGCTTGGCATCATTCTTACTTCGGTATATCTCTCCACAACTTCCTAGTTGAGTCCTCATTCCTTTTGAAAATTGGGAAATTTGACTCCTGCCCTCCCCAGGCCTTGAATAGCTATTTCTCTACATCATTGATCCAGATATGGAGACTTATCACTACAACTAACCCTAACCCCTACCAAGACTGAATCTGTTGGGTATAATTTACTGCATTATCTTTTTAGTTGTCTGTTCATGAGTACATAGCCAGTCTCATCAGTCAAGCTCCATGAGGCTACATGTCCTCTGCCAGATCTTCTAATGAGGTCAAGCACATTTGAGTTATTTAGTAGAATTACAGATTTTCTGAGTTACAAGAACTTCAAAAATCACCCAGTCTAAGTCATTTCTAAATTAGAATCTCCCCTCCATTCTTTGATTGAAGAGCAATAGTGAGAAAGGACCAAACACCTTTTTAGATAGCCTATATACTTTACTTATTGAGTCATTTCTCAGTTGTGTCCAACTCTTCATGACCCCATTTGGGGTTTTCTAAGCAAAGATACTGGAGTGGTTTGCCATTTCTTTCTCTAGCTCACTTGACAAATGAGAAACTGAGGCAAACAGGGTCACGCAGCTAGTAGGTGTCTGAGACCAGATTTGAACTCAGGAAGATTAGTTTTCCTGACTCCAACACTCTATTCACTGTACCACTTAGCTGCCCTATTCTAAGGCATCTCTAATTATTAGGAAACATGTCCTTACATCAAGGCTGAAGTTTACCTCCTTGTAATTTGTAACTCTTATTCTTAGTTTTGCCCTCTTAAAACAAGCAGAACAAATTGAATCCTTCCACCTTATGATAATTCTTCATATACTTGAAGGTAGCTATCAAGGTTTTTCCCAAGTCTTCTCTCTTCTAGATTAAATACCCCAAGTACCTTCAACTATTCCAATTATATAGTGTGAACTCAATACCCTTCACCATCTTGGTTATTGTTTTCCTGTTGCTTGCTAGCTTGTTAATATCATCCTAAAATGTGATGCACAGAAATGAACACGATTCCCCAAATGTAATTTGATAGGAAAAAAGCATGGAAGGGTTTCGTTTCCTTATTACTTAATGATATGCCAATTATTGATGTAACCTAAGATTTCAACAACTTTCTTGAATGTTCTATCATACATACTATGTTGCGCTTATTGAGCTGAACATACACTGAATTTCTAGATCTTTTGTCAGATGAATTATTATCCACTTATGCTCTTCCTATCTTGTGTTTGTGGACTTGATTTGTGGATGCATGTAGGGGTTCATTTTTATCCCTCTTAAATTTAATTTCAATTCAGTCAACTGTTCTAGCTTTCAAAATCTTTTTGAATTCTGACTCTATTAACCATGTGTTAGCCAATCCATACATAAATTAAATAAATATGTTGTCTGTCCCTTATTTAAGTGATTTAGAAAATTATTAAATAGTATGGGGAAAATCTTGGATTCCTGGAAAACTCCGTTGGAGAAGGTCCTTGATATCACTTTAGGACATTATTGATGATTCTTGGGGTCATCTCATTCAGCTAGTTGAATTTACCTAATGGTTTTGACATCTAATAAGCATTTCTTCATCCTTTCTACAAGAATAGCATTAGAGGCATCTAGAACTTTCCCTTGTCTTTTACATTTAGCCACCCTTTTGAAAAGGGAAATAGTCATTCCATATATTCCATATATTTGTTCTTCATGAAACTATGGTGGAAAATTCTGATTATTGCTTCCTTTTTTAGATGTACAATAACCATCATTTTAAGAATATGATTTAGAATTTTGCCAGGAATTGAAGTCAAGTCCATTGGCCTATGATTTACTAACTCTATTCCCTTTTTTAAAAATGGAGACATTTTGGGGCTGCTAGATGGCACAGTGGATAGAGCACTGACCTGAATTCAGGAAGACCTGAGTTCAAATCCAGCCCCAGACCAAACACTTGACACTTACTAGTTGTGTGACCCTGGGCAAGTCACTTAACCCCAATTGCCTAACAAAAAACAAAAAATAAAAAAAATGGAGACGTTTGTACTTCTTAAGTTATTCAGTATCTAGTATCCTTCAAATCTAGCATTTTTATCTAGTATCCTTCAAAGATCACTAACAATTGTTTATCAGTCACACTTTATCAGTTCTTTAATACCCAAAAGTATAGTATAGCTAGGCCAAGTGAGTCAAACTCATCAAGGACAGCTAAATGTCACTTCACTCTCCATCTACAACTCTGCTTGATTTCAATTCCATGTAACAAGATGCCTTTCCCAGGATAAGCTGATCACATCTAATTTCATCACCATGCTGTTCACTTAACCTTGGATACTTAGACTCATTTCCTTCTCCTTCATCCTCCACTCCCCTCTGATTTAGAGGGCCAGAAGGTGTAGTATCAAAATCCTTCCTTTGTGGAGGGCAGAGATTGGACTTCTAGTTCATTCCATTCTCCATTTTCAGCTCTGGTTGGTTTCAACTTTACAGACACATGTCCTTACTTATCTAGTGTCTTCCCTCCCCCATCCTCCCTTTACAGCCTCTCCCAGTAGATTGTAAGCTCCGTAAAGGCAAGAACTGTCTTTGTTTTTCTAATTTGCATTCTAGTACATTGCCTGGCCAATAATAGGCACTTAATAAATGTTTATCAGATTGAATTGAAACTAGATGCACTTGTGCTTATTTTGGATATCAACTCCCTAATTTTTGTTCTCCACCTTCAAGTCCATAGGCCTTCCTTACAGGGAGACAATACAAAAATACAGTAAAAGTTGAGCAGTTCTTCTTCACTCTGCCATGTGCTATGATCAACACACCCACCTTGGCTTCCACAGTGGTGCAGTTTCCTGGATATCTTCATGCTCTGCTTCTGTGCATCAAATGTGATCTCTGGCCAAACATGCTACCAAACCACCCTCAGTCCCTTGGCTTCAATTGGGCAAACCTTCACCATTCCTAGATCAGCTGGAACCTTCACACTATTGTCCTCCAGCCATGCCACTGCATGAATACATCTCTGGTCCCCTTCCACCTCCGGCTCTAGGAATGATAATTAAACACTACTATTGTTGGAAAAGACATGTCAATCAACTGTTCTATGACTCTGAGTACCTTCCCTCTGACTTTCCTGACCAAAACACATCTCTAGTATGTGTGTTGTCACCTACTATCAGAACAGAAGCTCCTTAGGAGTAGAGAACTACTTGAATTTTCTGTTTCTATCTTTATTGCTTACATAATGCCCGAATATAGTAAAATGATTAATAAAATCTTATTCATTCATTTATCCATACCTGACAAAATCTCTTCTCCTTTTTTTTCAGTGTATTTAAACAAACAACAAACTCTCATTTTGTTATCCTTAAGTTTCATTGCTTGTCTTGGCCTATTCTGAACTGTAATACCTTTTATATTACTGTTTCATGACTAAATCAGGCTTCTGTAGTCATTCTTTACACACATTTCTTGAATCATCTATAAATGTTGCATTCAACATCTAAATTGGATAATGAATTCTCTGTATGTCCATAATAGCCTTTTCATGCAGCATTTCTCTTTCCTCATCATCAGAATTGTTTCTCTTTGTATATTCAGAATTTTACTTTGAAAATTCCCAGTCCAACCTCATGTGACTACTGATAAAGAATTTCAGTCAGTGTAATCTTATCTCATTTCTCAAAATCAAGGTTGCCTGCATTGGTCTGTCACAGATTCCAATAATTTCCATCCTACTAAACAGTGCTCCTTGTCAATGAACATTAGATATGGAAAATGGAATTTATAGAATTTACTGAATCATGTCAAGAAGGTATTAACCCTTCTGCATTTTGTTGGGGGACAAGGGAGAAGAGAGACACACAGCAAGACAGACAGAAACAGAGTGTTCTCCAGCAAATATGTGACTATATATTATATCCCTCTAGTGTCTCTATTCATGCTCTATTCAATGCTTGTGATTTTCTTCCCCAAACTCTTCATTTATTTCTTCTTCCTTTCTAGGTAGAGTATAGCTTAATAAAAATATTGCTTCTCTATCTGCCTCTGTTGACCTTCACCCAATTAGTTTCTACCACATTCCCTGTCTCCCCCCATCCACCCCAACTCTTTCTTCCTGGATTCTTTCTTATAAGTAAGAAAATATAAGTATATTTTTTTAACGAACAATGCTACTCCATTTTGTGACTTGACTGATGACTCAATCATATAGGAAAATCTAATGCTTTCTGTTTAAAAGAGGGGTAAAAGAGTGAAACAAAATCAGAGGAAGAAGAGACAAGCCTGTCAATGGAGGCAAACTGGGAATAATAACACAAATAATACTAGCACTGTCGCTACTAATACTAAGCTAGTGTTTATATAGTGCTTCAAAGCACTTTACAAATATTATCTCATTTTTTTCCTTATAAAAGCCCTGGGAGTAAATATTGTTATTACTCCCATTTTGCGGATGAGGAAACAGAAGCAGACATGTATTTAAGTGACTTGGCCAGGTTCACACAGTTAGTAAGTACCTGGGGTTGAATCTGAACTCAGATGTTCCTGAATCCAAATTCAATACTCTCTCTATTGAACCATCTATCTGCCTCTAATCAAGAAAGCAAAGTCTTCTGTAACAGTAGTGTCAAACTCAAATAGAAAGAGATCCCGTCCTTGCATATTGACTTAGAAAACCAAAAGTTAATACAATCTATGTTGTATTATATTGTTATTTATTTTTTAAACATTTCCCAAATATATTTTAATCTGGTTTGGGAGTTTTGTGGCTACTGTAGGGTCAGGTAATGAGTTTAATGCCTTTAATCTACAAAACCTGTTGTTGAAATTTCTTCATCTTAGATTTTTGAGATAGGAGAGAAGATACTAAAATATTTATTTCCATTTGGCTTTTCTTTCATACTTAAAATTCTCAAACAAGAAAATAGAAATAGTCAAGCAAAAGAACAGTCATGTGGAGAAATAAAGTCCTCTACCAATTCCCAAATGCAAATATTTCTATATTCCTGTTTCTCAGTGATCCCCACATCTGCAGTCTCTCTGAAGACCGGTGATGTTTCCTTAAAGATAATTTCTTTCTGTGAGAAAGAATGACTTTAATGATATTATTCGTCATATCCAATGAAAATGAAAAAAAAAAGTTTAGGTCCACTTAATAATTGTTATTAGAATTAAGTATTTCTACCATGCTGGGACCTTCTTTTAATTCTTTTGAAACTTCATGGATATCAAGAGAGTATGTGAGGGCTGGCCATTAGCTATCACCCTTTATGACATGACTAGACCACTTTTTCCAACATGCCTCTGATAATATTCTTGACACTGCTTCTCAGGGGGTAATGTGTTATGACCTACTCATAAAGAGTATAAAACTGTGTCTGATTTTGATTAAGCATCTCTTTGCTCATTGAAGAAGACACAGGATATGTCAATATCTTTATCAACAGACAATATTCACAGTAAGGAATGAAAAATTAGCAAATTAATTTCACTTCTACTGCCAGGCACAATCATTTCTTTGCATTAAATGAAGTTTTCATTGGTGTTATTTGGACATGTCGAGGAGTGATAATGCATTGAAATTTCTACCTGTGAGTTTGAATTTCACACCTTTATTTAAAGTAGGGAAATAGATAAAATCAATACTTATACATACTACCACTCCTATTCCTTAAACTATTAGGCTATATCTTGTATAGCAGAAACTGAATACATTAATTTGCTAATTGTTTTTCCATACCTTGGTTGATCTGTCTTTAGCTATAATATTTCAGTGTTTACAATGAGCCCAATCAATATATTTAGAAACACAATTCACCAGAATTCACAATATAATGGCCATGTGACCAAAAAGCAATGTGTCAGTCCCCATTCAGTTTCCATATAACCCAGAGCAAAATGGGTCAATCTACAATAAACAAATGGATGCATTCAACTAAGTATCAAAATCTTCTATGTAGTTCACTGTGATCATAAGAGGAAAAACAAACATAAAAAGAATAATAACAGTTATAATTTATATATTAGTTTCTGGTTTAAAGCACTTTCCTTGCAATAGACCTTTGACCTAGGGCAGGATATTAGAGCACAAACAGTCCTGGCACCAGACCTAGAGGACCAGGGTTTGGATCCCCACTCTGATGTTAACTACTTAATTAACCTTGGGCAACTCACTTAACCACCCTGGGCTCCATTTCCTCATTGTAAAAGAGGAGCTTGAGCTAGATGGTTCAGAGAACCTTTGGAGTTCTTAATCTAAGATTCTGTGACACCATGCATGATTATCCCCATTTTATATATGGGAAAAATGAGATTTGGAGAGTTTCAGTGATTCACCCATTATTACACAATGAAGTAGGGGTTCAGAGTTTTTATTTACATATTCAGGTATTCTGAAAGCAAGGCCAGTGATCAAAAAGCCACCTTGAATATGTATATTTCCCTTCTGAATGGGCATGAAGGAATTCTCCCTATGATTTATGTTTTACATATTATATTTTTCAGCTGTGTTCCTCCACCTCCAAGTTGTTATAGTTGAGTCATTTTAGTCATGTCCAACTCTCCATTTGGGGTTTTCTTGGCAAAGATACTGGAGTGGTTTGCCATTTCCTTTTCTAGCTCATTTCACAGATGAGAAACTGAGGCAAACAGGGTTAATTGACTTGCCGAGGGTCACACAGTTAGTATATGTTCAATGCCAGATTTGAATCTAGATTCTCCTGACTCCAGGGCCAGCACTCTATCCATTGTGTGTTAGTTGCGCCCCCCTACCTCCATAACCACTGCTAATATCTGTCATGTGTTTATAGAGTTACTAATGTTCATCCATAGTGTACTGTCCCAACTGAGCTCCCCCCCAAACCCTAGCATTCACCTACCACCTCTTGCTTACAGTCTTCTCCAGGAGAAAATGAAAGTATCTGCAGGATCTCACCAGCAGTGAGACACAAGGGCTGGGGGATAGTTCTTAGTAGGAGAATATAACAGCTTTTAAGTTCTGATAAAAATTATCAAAAATATTAAATGAATTATACAAAAGGATATTAATAGCTTTTAACCAATCTCACTTTAGCTCCATTAAATAGAGAGCTACAAGGTGACAGCCAGCAAGGAAAATGCAGAGATAATATCATTCATTTTTTTTAAAGAAGAAATTATGCATACACATGCTCTAAGTTTCTCCTGTGATTCAACTGTGGTCGTCCAGCAGTGCGACATTTCCCTGGACACTGAGAGTACATTATAGGCACTTGTTAAATGATATGTCATACAAATGCCAAACCCCACGGCTTCTCAGCCTTCCCTAGTCATTTCTATAAACAAATCTCAAAAGTCAATTGGTTTAATTGAACCATCAAAGTAGGTCAGGCTGAAAGGTTGGAGAGTGTATATAAATAGTCAAATGTCTGTCAGTCTCAGAGAACTCATCATTAAGTTTCAATCTGATCATAATTAATAGGTTATTAGAAAATTTTCACAAAATAAATTTTCTTCCTTTATATTATAGAGGTAAAGTCACTCTTGGGTAGCAATGAAGATGGGGTGAAAAGAATTTTTGTGCTTTTCTGGCATGTAAAAGTTTTCCAAGTGATAGAATTGTAGAATTTCATTATTGGAAGGGTCATTTAGTCAAATCTCTACATGAACATACAAAGTCATCTTTCAAACTCTTATTCACTGTAAGAGAACCAGCTACCTCTCAATGCAACTATTTAGAGCCTTTGAATAATTTTAATTTTAATTGCTTTAAAAAAAATCTCTGATATATCAGGCATCAATTTGTCTCTGCTACTTGTACACATTGCTCTCCATTCTATTCTCTGGGCCCAAGAAGGACAAAACTATTTCTTCTTTCATTATCTCTTTCTAGTACTTGAAGACATCTCTTAGTCTGGCCTCAGGTTGTTTTTTTTTTTTTTCTTGTACCTGATAAACTCCTAAATTTCCTTCAACCAGTCCTCATATGAAATTATCCTAAAGTTTTTCATCATCTTGGTAGCCAACATCTATACATTTAGTCAATGTCGTTCACTAAAAAAAACAAAAAAAACTGATCTCAGAACTAAATATTATAATAAAGTGCAGTCTGAATGTGATGAAGGACAGAGGGCCTAACTTCAATAGTCCAGGAAATTTTCCATGCAGACTAAAGTCACAGTAGCTTCTTAAGCCTGTGGGTGGTTCATTGGTTAGAGCACTAGACTTGGATGAGCAACAGCCTCTGGCTGCTTCAGTTTCCTTATCTATAAAATAGTTATAATTTGTTTGGGGGGGGAATGATGGGGTTGGGATCTGGACCCAAGAAAGGAAAAACCCTGGATTTTCCCACTTGGCCATATTTCTGGCATTTGACTGAGGCTATAATCCCATCAACTGGGATTTCACAATATTTCATTGTGGCTACACCTAATCTCCCCTCCATTGTTTTACTTCCCTATGTCCCCTGTCCATTTCCCACCCTTAATCCTAGCTAGGCTCCATTCTCTCTTGGCCACCTGGTCCACTTGGCCAGGAGTTCTGTTCACTCCATCTTACTGGCCACTGCCATCCAGGTCTTCCTTAAACCCCTCCTCCAGTCACCCCAAACTACTTGGCCACTCCTAGATCCCTCCCACAGTCTTTCTGTATATCAGGTCCATCTTGTCTCCAGTAAGGTGCTTAAATTCTTAAAATCTAGCCACTGCTCAAATTCTTAGAATCTAGCCAATACCTCACTAAAATTCAGACACCTTAAGAGTCTGCCTAATATGACAGATGTTCTAATAAACCTTGTCTTTGGCTGAAAAAAAAATAAAATGGTTATAGTAATAGCACCTACCTCCCAGTGTTGTTAGGGCAGTTAAATGGCACAGTGGTAGAGCACCATGCCTGGCATCAGGAAGATCTGAGTTCAAATCTGAATTCAGATATTTAATAGCTGAGTGATTCTGAGCAAGTCACTTAAACCTATTTGCCTCAGTTTCCTCATCTGTAAAATGAGCTGGAGAAGGAAAATGACAAACTACTCTTTTCCACGAAAACCCCACATGGGGTCATGAAAGAGCTGACCACAACTGAAAAATGATGACAAATCCAGGGTTATTGGGATGATAAATTGAGATGATATTTATAAAACACTTTATAAATCTTAAGGAGCTAAATAAATGACATTATCATTATTGTGTCTGTCATATCAAACTAGCAGACTAACTTGACCTTTTTCTAAGGGATTTCACAGTTAAGAGACATTGGATTTCTCTCTTGCTATAAATCTCAACACATTAAAAGAACAGCACTGGTTCTGTTTCTTGGCCCATCCCATTCAGGAATTTGTCTCTCATGAAGACATACATCATGGACAGTATTGTTTTCTCCTTGAAGTGACCCTTTAAGACTAGAGATATGCTAGCCATATATCCTAACTTTCCAGAATAATCCAAATTGGATCTTCCTTTACTTTTCTTGACTTCTTTTGACTTCTGATTTTCTGCAGCTACCACAACTTGTGTGATTCATGAAGTCCATATGTTTATTAGTGTGAAAAGTATTCTTTTTCTTTCATTTCACTTAAATAATCATTTCTCATGTCATATTGGTATAGAGGTGACTCTGTATTCTTAACAACAATAGTAGCGTAGCCTAAATTCAGGAGGTCCTTTCAAACTGCAAAGGTTTTACGAATGTATTGATGATTATGCACTTTCCATCTGAGATCCAACCTTACTCATTTGGGGGAGGCTCATAACGAGGTCAGACACAAGGGGATGGTTTTATTCTTCTTGCTCTGAGAAGAGGGTGTCATCATGAGTTATCTACAAACATGCTTAGGTCTTAAGATCTGCATTGGAAAAGGGAGTACCCACATTGATAAGATACTTGTTCTTTCAAAATGTTGAAGGAAACCTTCAAAAGAAGCCCTGTGAAGTTAAGCCAAATAGCTAATTAGCACTGCTATCTGCTCCAAATTCTAGTAGTATACTGTAGAAATAAAATCTGCTGTGTAACTCCAAATATGTGGAAACCTAACTTAAAGAAGGACATATGGAATGTGTGCTACCCATGAAAGATGTGTATGCACAAGTGAGTTTTCTAAATGTTGCTCACAGGGAGGCATGGGTAGCTGGCTATTTGGATTTTTTCCTACCTCTCTCCAAAGGAGACTTTGATTCTTGCCTGGAAGAGAGCAAGAGAAGGGGCCATGGGGCCCATTGTTCTATTTTCCTCTGAGAAGAAGTAATGGACTAGATTTATGTCTCCCTGCCCCACTAAATAGTGCTGGTTCGCTAGCATTTTTATAGATTCTAAAGTAACAAAGCTTCTAGTTTCCTTGATCACTATTTCTGAAAGGGGAAGAGTAAATAAACTTTATATCCACAGATATGACTCTGTTCCCACCAAATGCTAATTGTACAAAAGGACACCACAAAGAATGAATAGCAAGTAAACCCATTTATTCAAGAAATTAGACATATTCTACAGATTAACATGCATCAGCAAATGCATGAGAGTGAATGACCTCTTTAGATGGAACAAGCTGAAGTATTGCCTAATCAAGAGAGAAGCTCTAATTTCACCCAAGGGGCAATTACCCAAAGTTTCTAGGAAGGCAAAATGGAAATCATGAACATGTTGAAAATCCAGCTTCCCCTAGATGTCTGCAAGAAAGTATTTCTATATCTCTCCTTTGTAGTTGGTACTGAAAAAGGTCTTTCTTTCAAGTAAGAAATGATGAATATAGATCCTCTCCAAAGCTCTTACACCAACTCCAACAAAGTCAAGATGGAATGTATCATCATCTCCATATACAACACTAGCAGGCAAGCAGGGAAGTGACATTATTGTCTTCACCTAATTAGAATGATGATTAGCACGTAGAACATGGCTCCCTCTCTCCCTTCTATCTTGACTGGGAGTTGTGCCATAGATACATTTAGAATGCACGGACATATGACAAACCCTCATTTATTTAGGAGGATACAACATGGTCAAACTCATCAAAAAATACCTACCTCACCTTAAAGTAATTGGCTTAACTATGTTAATGATCTTGAATTTCACCATGACTGTGTAGACCTGGCTTAAGGGAATGTTTATCATAATATAAGGTTTTAAACAATGGGAATAGCATATGAGCTTCTAATAAGCTAGATCTATTTAGCTTTGTCTTGTATTCTCAGTTCTTAGAACTTATTAGCTGCTTAATAAATGCATAGTGAGCCAAAACCTGCGTTCATTGGCTTATTCATTCATTCAAAAATATTTGCTTACTATGAACACTTAGTAACACTTACTATGTATAGATACTCTGCTCACCACTGGAGAAAATACAAAAGTAATTAACTCATGGCTTCAATCTTCAAGGAGTTTATAATCTGGTAGGGGAGAGTAGACATAAAGACACATAAATACATTATAAATACGTCATCATTGTGTTTGAAAGATCTAAAAATAAGACACAGCCTTGTCCTTTTAATCTGCAGGCAATTCATTTGCATGTTTTTGCCAAAACCAAATGCCATTTCCAAAAGCTAATTTTATCTAAGGCATTTTGGAAGTAAAATGAACGTCTTTTTAGGTGCATATACTAGCCCCTCTATTGGTTTATATAAAAGATGTTAAAAACATAAGACTACAAGGTCGATGTGAGAGGAATAGAGTAATTTTGCAGACCAACTCTGTGGCATGTATCTCAGAACATCAGGATAATTAGGGCATGTTTCATTGTTATGTAGCACCTTATATTACTTAGTTCCATGTCTTTATTACACCTTTCATCCTGGTCAATGGCATCATGCATGTGTCTCTCCATGCATTGGTCTCTCTAGTAAGCGTAGATTAATCAACTCTGCAGGCAGCATGGTTCAAAAATAAATACTTTACTAATGGAACAGTGCAATAATTCCAAGTACATTAATGAAGAATGGAAGCTCCTTGAAGTCAGGGAGTGTCTTGTTTAGGCCTTTGAATACTCGGTGCCTGGGCTAGTGCTTTGGGTATAGTAAGCGCTTAATAAAGATTTCTTAGGTTGAATGAAAAATAGATATAGATGATTGAAATGTAAACTCTTTGTGAATATAGATTACTTTTCTTTTCATTCATTGCATTTGAATCTCTACCACAACACAGTTTGGGGCACATTTGTTATTATTGTTGTTCAGTCATTACAGTTGTGTCTGACTCTCTGTGACCCCATTTGGGGTTTTCTTGGCAAAGATGCTGTCCTTCCTTTCTGCAGCTCATTTTACAGATGAGGAAATTGAAGCAAACAAGGTTAAGTGACTTGCCCAGGGTAACACAGCTAGTAAGTGTTTGAGGCCAGATTTGAGGCCAGGTCTTCCTGACTCCAGGCCCAGGACTCTACTGATTGAGGCATCTAACTGCCCTGGCACGTGGTAGGTATTTAATAAATATTGGTAATTAATAGATTGATTGATTATTTGAATCTTTTTTCCTCCATATAACATGTGTGAAGTACCCTGATTACCACTGAGGTTTCCTTTCTTTGAATCAACTGCTTTGATGCCCCATTCCACTACTGAGTCCAGTACAGAGCAGGAATTTAATAAATGCTGAAGGGAATTGAATATAAGAAGAATGGTATATCCCTCTGTGCTCCTCCATCACAATCCTGAATTTGACCTCAAATTAGAACTACAAGTAAACATGATTAGTTGGAATCAAGTGTTTGGGGAAGAAAGAAAGGCATATTTTTATTAGTATGAGTTTTGTAAGAAATAATGAGTTCTCATTTCAATATTTTTCAAAATCCCATGAGTGGAAGGGAATCAGGAAAGGAAAAAAACCTTGCGTTGTCAAGAACTGGTGCTGCCAAAGTATGAACAATAATTCTGGACAGAATATTGAATAATCAATTTCCATTTCAGTTTTGACAGTCTCTAGAGAATATAAAGCAAAGTTACACCCTAGGCTGTTATGTACAAATTCCCTTAAGACAAGTCACACAAAAGAGAGCTTGGATTAATGGTATTCATGAGCCCATCTCTATTGAAAGATGCTTACTTTGATCAGATTTAAGGTCAATTTCAACAGACCTTTGTTGCCCATTCATTATCAATAACTGTATCAAATCATGAGTCATTTTTGAAGAAGTAATGAAGGACATGGCATAATAGAAAACCCTTTCTCCAACCAAGTGTGGCAGACCCACACATCAGAAGCTCACTTTCCAAGACCACCCCAGTTATTAGGGTTCTTCTCCTTTTCATATTACCATATATTTAGCTTTCTATGGACCTACTGATTCATTGAGGAAAATGTAAGCTTCTTAAGGATAAAAACAATGTCTTTTTTTTTTGGTTTCAGAACTCCAGTGCTTTGCACCTAGTAAACACAATAAATATTTATTGAATTCAATGAATACAAAAGTATTCATCTTTTAAAGCTCAAATTGAGAAATATAGCCTAAGTAACCCTTGTGTACTGATATTTTCCTTTCTATGAATGTCTTCCCTCACCTGCCCTTTCAAATCTTATTATATAATGCCTACAGTGGACATATAGATTTAGACATATACATATATACATATAATCTTCATTAAATCATTTAGGATAATAGAGGACCATTCTTTGAGTCTAATTATATATAAGATAACCTCTCTCTGTCCAGGTGTTGATAAATTTTAGTTGGTTTAGGACTCAGGGGTGGGGAACCTGTGGCCTCAAGGCTACATGTGGCACTCTAGGTGCTCAAGTGTGGCCTCTTGACTGAATCCAACCTTCTCAGAACAAACACCCTTAATAAAAGGATTTGTTCTGCAAAACTTGAACTCAATCAAAAGGCCACACCCAAGAATCTAGAAGACCACATGTGACCTTGAGCCCTCAGGTTGCCCAGCTCTTGTTTAGGTTATGTCAATGTACGTGTGCCTAGTATGTTTTGACTTACTCTCTTAGAGACTGGCTGTCTACCTCTACCCATCAAAATTCTATAATCATTTGAGAAATCTGGGGTCCTCTATTCTCTACTGCCATTGGATTGAACCTCCATTGTTAGGTGCCTATAAATATCATTCCTATTCCATTTAACCATTTTACATCAATTAGCTTTTACAAAGAAATATTTACTTCAAAAATAAAGCAAAAACAAACATAAATATCCCACATAACCTTGGGCACACACTTTTAGCTTGGGCACTACATAATGTTAGTCCTATAAAGTTTACATCCTGATGTGGCCTGATTGAGTTATGAGCACTTCTTTCAGGCACTGCTGACCTGCATCCAGAAAGTTGCTCCTTGCATCTTCTTTTTAAAAAAAAATGATTTATTTATTTTTAACTTTTTTTTAAAATTTTGAGCTCCAAATTTTCTCCCTCCATCTAGCTCCTCCCCCACTCCCTGAAAAGGTAAGTAATATGATATTTATTATTCATATAAAGTCATGCAAAACACATTTCTCTATTAGCCATGTACTCCTTGCTTCTTGAGGCGACGATGCTATACTTGCTACAGACCCACATTCTTGAATACTGAGATGTTAGAGTGCCCTTCTGATATTTTGAAAATTATAAGATTGGAGTCTTCAATCCCTTCACCTAAACTAGAAAAGAAAATTCACAAAGGCCAAGAACTGAGGTCTGTTCATGAGGTCACATGGCTTCAGAAGGGACAAGAGCCCCCAGAATCAATCCTGTTGCATCATTGTCCCTCACAGGATGTCATGATTGAAGTCTACAAGATCTACCAAGAGTGCTAAAGCAAAGAAAACCAAAGAGCTGACTCACACTTGTTGAAGTTCTCCCCAGGCCTGCTACAAGCCAATATAAAAACCCCTCTAGTCACATGCTAAGCAAAATAGAACTGGTTAAAGAATGTCTACACATGCCTTATAGACTCTCCAAGATAATTCCATTCCAATTCATAGTGACCCTCCTGGAAGGAGGCTCCTCTGCCTCTCCAAATAAGAAAACTGAATTGGTCAAACAAGTTGTATGTCTGTATTTATGTCAGACCCCTACATGACAAACAATTCTCTTATGCTGGGGCAAGACGATACAAATATCCTCTTAAAATATAAGCTATTTGGCAGAAATGATCAGTACTATATATTCAGTACTGTGATAGTCTTAGCTTTAAAGCATTTACAAGGCTTAATATAGGCTGTTTCCAACATGCAGATTGTGTTGAAAATATGTTTGTTAGTGGAAGTATTATCCATTAAAAAATTCCCTAGACTAGGAATCTGTCTACCTCTGCCTTAGTGGCCTTCTTCTCATGAATAACCTCCTCAACACCACAACCTTTATGGCCTCTTCCTCCAAATGATGGATTCTTCCACAAATCTCCATTTGAGGAAGCACTCAGGTTAGCCATCATGCTATCTTCAATCAAGGATGAGCCTATGAGGCTTTAACCTCCAGACAATCTTACCACCTTGCCCTCATGTGAATACATTCCTTGTTCCCTCTTTACCAACCTTTCAGTTCCCTTTTACATGTCTTTCCCCACTAGAATATAACTTTTTTGAGGCCTTAGCACAGTGTCAGGCACATATTAAATGTTTAATAAATTCATTGTCTGTCTATCCTTCTCTATCTATCTATCTATCTATGTGTCATTGAGCTTTGCCATGTAGCTAGCTATGTGATTCTGGACAAATCTCTGCATCTCTCTGCTACCCTCATCTATAAAATACCTGAATTGGATTAGATGATTATTATAATTTTATTAAATATTTATTTATTGAACTGAATTTTCTCATTCCATAGCAAGAACCACATTTTACTGGTATAACTATATTGTTGTTGTTTAGTTGTTTCAGTTGTGTCCAACTCTTCATGATCATCTTGGGATTTTCTTGGAAAAGCTATTTGTCATTTGCTTCTCCAGGTTATTTTACAGATGAGAAAATGGGGCAGAGTTAAGTGATGTGCCAAGGGTCATAAGCTAGTAAGTGTCTGAGGCTGGATTTGAGCTCAGGTCTTCCTGACTCTAGGCCTGGAGCTCCATCCCCTGTACCACCTAGCTGCCTCCAGTAGAACTAAATTTAAAAAAAAAACTTAAGATGTTGCATTCTCATCTATAATATTTATATTTAATAATTATTTTAATAACAACAAGATTTAACATTTAAATGGCACTTTAAGGTTTGCAAATCACTGTACATATGTTTTTCCTTTTTTTCCCCTAGGCAATGGGGCTAAATGACATGCCCAGAGTCACACAGCTAGCATGTGTCAAATGTCTGAGTCAGGATTTGAACTCAGATCCTCCTGACTCCAGGGCTGATGCTCTATCCATTGTGCCACCTGCCTGACCCTTTTGTTTGTTTGTTTTTGTTTTTATTTATTTTTTTTTGTTTTTACTTTTGAGAAAATACTTCTGTGAAATAGCTGTCATTCTTATCCCCATTCCATCGATGAAAAACTGAAAGGTTAAATATATTTCCCAGTCACAGTGAAAGTATCCGAGATAAGATCTGAATTCAGTCTTTCTAATTCCTGAGTCTCACCTATATGACCCTGGGCAAATCAAGTAGCCTCTCCTGGCTTCAGTGTCCTCAAGTATAAAATCAAGACGCTGGATTAGATGATCTGTGAAATTTCTTCCAGATCTAGACTCTGCCCCTGTGATCCAATGCAAATATGCAAATGAGCAATTTGTCTGAAATTGTCCAATTATAAAGCTATGATGTTAGTATTATGGGAATTAGACTGCAGATAAAGATATTCTCTATTTTCAAATCTGCTGCATTTTAATTTATTTTGTCATTCTTGCTCTTTTTTAATTGCCAATTTGATTCTCCATCCCTTCCCACTGGATGGCCTCCAACCATACTCATGGCTGCAGACACCTGAAAGTAAAATGAATGATTACAAAGGCTTCAGAGTTTTCATAGAGTTTCTCCATTCAGCCCATTTGTCACCTGCCCTAGTATCAGTGTCAGATTTCAACTTGACAATCCAAAGAGAAGCTTGATTTTATTTTCCATGTAGGTTCAGCATTGCTGGTTAGAGCCATCTTGGCACAGTGGATAATCATGGCAGCCAGCAGGACTTGAGTTCAAATCTAGCTTCAGACACTTATGAGCTCAGTAACCCTGAACAAGGCACTTAAACTCCCTTAGCCTCAGTTTACTCATGTGTAAAATTGAGCTAAAATATTTGCAGTATTTTTATATGATCAAATGAGAAAATCCATGTCACAAATTTTCATTATATCTCACTAATTAATGAGATGGGATTTAAATGGTAGTTGTTATGGTTATTATTAGGTAAAAACTAAAAAGGATAGAAAGTCACCAATGTAGAAGCTTCATCCAAAATTCACCTTACCTGAATAACCATGAAACCAACACATAAGGAACAATGTCCTACTTTTGGCCAGGAATTTCTCGATAAACAGAATCTATATGATTTTTTTTGGATGAGGTAATTGGGGTTAAGCAACTTGCCCAGGGTCACACAGCTAGTAAGGGTCAAGTGTCTGGTCTGAGACCGAATTTGAACTCAGGTCCTTCTGACTTCAGGGCCAGTGCTCTATTCACTACACCACATAGCTGCCCTATCTAGATGACTTTTTTCCTGCCTTTTCCAGTCAGAACCAAATAGTTAATAGTGAATTTTCATTTTTAAGTTTTGTTAATAACTGTTGTGCTTATACCTTATTTGTTTCATCTCAATTTATTAGCCCTCATCCCATCATTGAACTCCCTTTTCTAATATAGAAAAACAGTTCAGCAAAGATAACTAAGGCAGAAGTCATCTTGGACAGTATATCCTTCATATTCTCATGATAGTCTTGAGAAGAGAGAGGGGGGTTTCATCATCTGATCTTTGGCACTGAGTTTGGAATGTTGCCAAATAGATGAATTGTAATAACAAATCTTTTTTGTTTTCACAGAAAAGGCAGAAACATATTTCTTTCAATATATCTCTTTCCTTTTCTTTTGGAGGTGGTGGATTATGGGGATGGGCTGATACATCTACTGTGAGATAAGTTTGTCTCAAAGTACATACTGTGAGACATATGTGTTTTGTTGTTGGGGTTGGTGGGGCCCTTTGTCAAAAGGATGGATTAAATGAGGTTGATATCTCGGAAATGATTATGATGTAAAAGAGCAGGCAATAAGTCTTTAAGTGGAAAAAATCAAGCAGAATTCCAATCTTTCATTATTGTAGTCATCATACACATAATTCTCCTGCTTCTGTTGCTTTAGTCTCTATGGTTTTATTCAAGCCTTCCACAGTTTCTCTGAAATCTTCATATTGATCATTACTTATAAGCAACAGTCTTTCATTACATTCATGTAACCCAATTTGTCAAGTCATTCTCCAGAAAATGGGTACACATTTCTTTTTTTAATTTTTTCTCCAGAGAATTATGTGAATATGCATGTATGTATGTATAAATATGTGTGTGTATATATATATATATATATATATATATATATATATATAATATGTGTGTATATGTACATTTATATTATAGCTTTTTTTGTTAATTTCAGTCATTGGTCTCTTTGGGATATATGCCAAGTCATGGAATTATTGAATCAAAAGCAAACAATAAATTATTCTAAAGGACAGTGATAATTTTATTCTCAGCTTTCTTATAGTTTTAATTTCTTTTTCATTTTAAAAAGTTTGATTGATTTTTTTTTTGCTTACTTCAGATAAGGAAAATGGGTGAACAAATACAGATAACACAGGAAGAACAACTGACAGAGAATATAGTATTCTGCACCCACACTCTACCACTCTTCTACTAAGAACATAGAATTTTGTTTCAGTCCTCTGGTCATTATATTTGGTGGATTTCTAATGTCTTTTAGTGTTGTATGCATATACATTATTGTCACCACTGTGTGAATTGTTCTGGATCTGCTTTCTTCACTCTGTATCCATTCACATAGTCTTGGCATGTTTTCCAGAATTATTTAACGCCATTCCATATAGACAGTTAAACTTGATTTTTCTTGAGAGGAAGTAGGAGGAGAAAATTTCTCTCTTATTAGATTTTAGGTGGAACCTTTTAAAAAAAACTACTCTAATAAAATGTCATTTGTGAAAATGGGCAAGGAAAAAGTACAGTATAAAAATAATTCATTGTAAAATTGTACATTGTGTAAGGTCCCTCAGAAGGCAACAATCAATCAAATTGAGGCTCCATTCTTCCAAATTTTCACATAACAATAAATAATAGAATAGAATTGAAAACTACACTATCAAAAAGACTATCAAAGTCACCTACAAATTTTCATCTCTAAGACTTATGTCCATTCATTTATTATCTTCTGAAAAAGAATTTCCTATATAGATTTTCACAATTGAAAATGGCTTTTTTTCCATAGTGTGTGGGGCTGGAAGTCATTTCCTATATTAGCATCTTATTTCCTGAAATCATCAGTGCCTGTGATTCAGGCACAGGACTCACCCACCACTGAACACCTACAGTCACTCTCCCCTTCATCAGGGCCCTGAGGAGCCTGAAATGTGACACTGGGTGAGACCAATTGGAACACTAGGGAAAAATAACTTATCTGTTATTGTTTTAAGATGACATTTCTCAGACAGGGAAGCTTTAGCAATGTGAACTTTAGCAAGACTGCAATGTAAAAATCCAATAAAACTGCCCTAAACTGACCAGAAAAAAATCCTCTTGATCAATAACTTATTGTTATTGTATTGATCATTTGTAAAAACTAAACTCAGAAGATTTGACACAACTGTGAAGAAAGAAAAAAGTTTCAGTGAAAATTACACTAATCTTTGAGTCACCAGGCCAGTAGAGGAATTGTTTGCTCCATGGTTTGATGGATACTGGCTAATTCTCTTCCCATAGGTAACCAAATTAACTTATGTGCCTTTATTTCAGGAATTCTCCCTCATAACACAAAATCCTTTTCCCAATTTCCACATCTTTTCTGTCAGTTCTTTTCCATTCTTTGAATTGTTACAGTACTTATGGACTGATCTATACATTCTAGCATGCATGCTCATACATGCCTGTATGCATGTGTATATGTATCTATCTAACATACATATATTTTAGTCATATCTGACTCTCTGTGACTCCATTTGGGCTTTTCTTAGCAAATATACTAAAGTGGTTTGCTATTTCCTTCTCTACCTCATTTTATGGATGAGGAAACTGAGGCAAATGGGATTGTGACTTGCCCATGGTCCTACAGATAATAAGTGTCTGAGATTAGATTTGAACTCATGAAGAAGAGTCTCCCCAATTCTAAGCCCAGTGCTCTATCCACTGTAGCACCTAGCTGCCCAAGTAGCCATAGGGATCCTTATGTATGGTTTAGTAGCCCTTATTTCTATTTGGGCTTAACACTACTTGCCTCTTAGATATCATTATCAGAGGCAGCACATGAACGCAGGTTTTCTTGACTCCAAGATCAACCCTCTGTACTCTATACTATGCTGCCTTAACAATGATAATGGTGCACTTTGTATTGTTTGTTTAAAGTATTCCTATTTTGTCCCCTTTCCTCATTGAGCTTGAAAGCCACTTAGAGACAATAACTGTATTTTCAACCTTTGCATGCTGTCAAGGTAGGCATAATGTAGGCACTCAATGAGAACATGTTGATTTGCTTTGACCAGCATAATCCTGAAGCAAAATTATATAACAAGAAAATTTGTTATCAGATGCTTAAGTATCCAAATTCTGAAGACTCTTTCCCTAAGATTATAAAGTGACAGGCCCAGTGTTAGAGAATGCCCTGAATCCTAATGTCAGTGTCTTACAACCACTGACAGCAACCCTTGTGAAACTTCTAGCATAGGTAAAACTAAATGGGGGAGAAGCTTCTCAGATGGTACTGGCTGAGATGCAGTGGTATGTACCCTTTGGAATTTCATCAGCCAGTCTTCAGGCAGTCACCTTCAACCATCAGCCACCATCAACCAGTATTCAGGAGTCATGGACTTCAGACAGCTTCCCTCCACTCATGAATCTGTGGAGGGGCACACAGAGCATCAGGGAATACATGTTTGTGGGCACACAGGACAAGTCATTCAGGAAAATTATGCTCCTGAAGCTGAACTAACATAGCATACAAGAGGCTAACCTGACTCTTCTGCTCTCTATCCTTCTAAAACAGTGATCTCTGTAATTACTTTGTCGTAGACCAACTTGTAACACAACACAGAGACAGAGGTGCTGGATCTCCTTGATTTTATGTGCTGACTAGAGGAAGTAGCTGAGGGATAGGGTCTTGTCTCTGTCAGCACCTTTGCCTCCAGAAGTTCTAAATCCTTGTCCCAAAGTTCAATTTCCTGCCTCCCAGATCCTAACATCTAGCTTTAGACAAGAGGGATCCAAGGGGGGAAATGGAGAGTAACAGGGGTAGTTTAACTGTAAGAGGAGGAAGCCAGAGTCTCTTAGATGTCCTTGGCTCATGGTTTTGTGGGGGCAGAGAGATTTTCAGCTATAGCTAGTCAAGCAAAATGCTGTATTCTCTCATACTTCCTTGCCTCTTTGGAAATCCTTAAGTCTCGCAGGGCTGCACTCAGCCTATGTCTTATGCATTCTAAGTGTGATTACCAGGCAAGCTCTCATTACATGATTCCATGAAGCAAATTGTCTGAAGGTAATAAGCCATCTGGGGGCAAAATCAGGGGATAACCCCAGAGTGACAATACCCCAGGAGCCCTATGTGACAGATATTACCACCCACTATTACCAGATGAGTGATATTGGAACCTAAGAGTCAACAAAGTCTAGGTTAAAGTTCTGCCTGTGGCAACATACTAGCTGTGAGACCCTTGGAAAATCACAATCTCTAACTCTTGCCTTTCCCCCACGACTCTCTAAGACTATACTTTACAGAGAAATTGTGAATTAACATTGGCAAAATCCAGTCAAGACAACAACTATTTATTAAGTACTTATTGTCATATATTGTGCTGGATAGAGAAAAAAAGGCAAAAACATAGGGGCAGCTAGGTGGCACAGTAGATAGAGCTCTGGTCTTGGTAACCCTGATTGCCTCACCAAAAAAACAAATAAACAAAAAAAAAAGGCAAAAACGGTGACTGCCCTCAAAGAGATCACTTTCTATGAGGGAAACCAAGGAAATAACTAGATATATTCAAGATATGAAAAGAGTAGATGGAAGACAATCAAGAAGAGATGCTTTTAGCACCTGGGTTAGGGGTGGGGGAAGAATGGAACAGGACTGGGAAACAATTCCTGCAGTAGATGAGATCTGAACTGATTCTTGAAATATGCCAGGGAATCTAGGGGGCAGAAGCAAGAAAGGAGAACATTCCAAGCATGGGGAACTGCCATGCAAAGGCACAAGAGATAGGAAATGGAGTGTTCTGAGTGCAGACCTACAAGCAGGTCATCACTGCTGGATTATAGACTGCATGGAAAAGTGCAAGAACACTGGAAGGGCAGGAAAGGGCCAGGTTGTGAAGAGCTTTAAGTGCCAAACAAAGACATTTATCTTGGATCCTAAAGATAAGAGGGTGACATTGTGGTGGGGAGACCAGTTAAAAGGTTATTACAATGGTACAAGATTGAGGGCCAATCTTAAAAGCTATCCTCAAATGTCCTCTTAGTTTGAGATCAAGTTACGCCTTATTTATAAAGGCCAAGTGGCTGTTTATGCAAGATAGAAATAACCCAAGTTCAGTCTGTCTTCAAAAGCTATTATGTAACTGGCAGTAGAAAATCAATAGGATACCTTGTGTGACCAGATATAACCACACATGAATGAGCACACAACTTTTAAGACAAAATTTGGCTTATTGATTTCACAATACGAGCATTGGAAGAATAATTCTGGCCAGTGTCTTAGGTCAAAAAGAAGGTGTTCCTTGGGACAGGCATTGGACGCAAGGCTCAGTATGAAATAAGTTATTATAATCCAAATTTGGTTCTCAAATGAGGAGCCTTGCTGCTGTTCTAAACTGCTTATTGACCATTGCCCCCATGCATGCCGTCAGTGAAGAGAACTACAGATTCTTTTTATACAGTGAAATTTTCATTGGTCCTGTTCTCACTAGTGATGCTATTATTTCCCTTATGTAGGATTTTTCTTTTTTTAATTTTTTTTAATTTTAGGCAGTTGGGATTAAGTGACTTGCCCAGGGTAACAGAGCTAGTAAGAGTCAAGTGTTTGGTCTGAGGCCGGATTTGAACTCAGGTCCTCCTGAGTCCAGGGCCATTCCTCTATCCACTGTGCTACCTAGCTGCCCCTATGTAAGATCTTTCTATCTCTTTACATTCTTCTCTCCACTCACATAGTAATTATCCTAGTTCTAGCATCTTGTCTCAATAGCATCTAAATTGGACTCTGATTCCTGTGTCTCCCTTCTCCAATGGCTCCCATTCCAAATTGATGAAATAATCTTTATTATTATTTTTTGTTGTTATTCAATACTGTCCAACTCTTTGTAACTCCATTTGGGCTTTTCTTGGTAAAGATAATGGAATGGTTGCCTTCTCCAAATCATTTTCCGAATGAGGAAACTGAAGCAAACAGAGTGAAGTGAGTTACCCGGAGTCACATAGCTATTAAGTGTCTGATGCCAGATTTGACTTCCTGACTTCAGGCCTGACACTCTATCCACTGTGCCACCAACCTGCCTGAAATAATCTTATTAAATACAAGTCTAGCTATAACATTCCAGTGCTCAACCATCTTCATTTGCTCCCTATTAACTCTAGGACAAAATACCAACTCTCAGCTTAGAATTTAATGCTCTTCACAATCTGGTATCAACCTGCCTTCTCAGATTTCTTTAATACTAACTCCCTTCATACACTCTGAATTCTGGACAAAATGGCTTACTCATTTTTCCTTCAACTTGGCATTCCATTTTCCTTTTCCATATCTTTGCACAATCAAGTCCCCTACACCTGCAGTGGACTCTTTCCTCACTGCTGTCTCTTAGAATTCCTAGTTGTGGCACCTCCTAGAGAAAGGCTTTATTACCATCCATAACTGTTAGAGATTTGTTTCCTCTTCTAATGATCACATATGTGTTTATCTGTTTATATGCCATAGCCAATTATCAGAAAGTAAGTTTCTTGAAGCAAGAACAATTTTACAGTTTGACTTTGTATTCTCAGCATCTAGCATAATGTCTTGCACATAATGGTACAACATATTTTGATTAAATAATATTAGATTGAATTAGAAGGAAACCCTTCCTCCTATACCTAGCAAACTGCTTACCATTTCATCCAATAACTTACGTATTCATAACTCCATAGAGGCCTCATGAGACAGGATGTGAATAAGACAATGATTCCAAGATAAGCTAAAAGTTTAGATTGATACTGAGGCAAAAGATCAAGAAAAGTCTCCCAAGAAAGTGAAAGACCATCCATTGCAGTTGAAGTTAACAAGAATGTGCACACCCTTGAAGGGATCAGCAATAGTAGACACATTTTCTAGCAGTAATGAATTCTCAACCATAATTTAGAGACTTATGTTTGACGAGATTAAAGTGCCTTCCCATAAGTTCTCAGAAAGAAGGCACCATCAAACATAATCTTTAATACTTTAATGAATTCCTGAACTCATTAGTGTGGACACTGTCTCCCCTGGTGCTGATTGCAACAAATCTATGCTCTCTCATCCTGCACTATTTTTATCCTTGTCTTTCCCAAAAATCCATCTTACAGTAGAGATATAATGCACTAAAGGCCTTTCTCTCATTCATTTCCTATTTTGAAGGCAATATTACAGCTCAAGATGTCTATCTCTTCTCCCAGAGGCAGGCAGCTTGGGATCATTGAAAGCTTTTTTCACCCTTTTCCCAGCACAATCTAGACTGATCTATTCTTATTGTTCAGTTCTGGGACTAGTTAATTATCAATCAGCAGTGTCTCTCCATGATATCTATTTCTACTAACTGGACTAATTTCAAATAGCTCATTCTGCTGCAGGTCATAACATGAACATCATGCATTTTAAACTGTTTGCCATTAACAGTGTCCAAAGTTGGGCCAATTTTATTCTTGTTACTATGGATTTTTACTGAAGGGGATTTCTAGTATCCTAGGACTTGAAATAATTTAGACAATACAGGGTCATCTTAAAATAGTAGTCTTTGGAGAATTTTGCCACTAAATTTTTGTTTATTTTTGGCGGGTTTTTTGTTTGTTTGTTTTTTGTTCCTTTGGTAGAACATCTTCCATGACACTGGTAAATACTTCCAGTAAAGGCCATTTAGGGAGGGCACACATTAAGACTGGTCCTAATAAGCTGAAAATCTCAATCATGAGCTACATAATGGATTGGATGCCTGCTCAGCCATTGGTCAGGCTAGCTAAGTTTACAGAAGATGAGATGAGATGCCTGGTGCTGAACAGATTTAACCCCACAAAACAGGAAACCTACCACCTACTATTCTCCTGGGTTCCTCAGAGACTCTGGACAATCAGCTATTCAAGAAGGAAAGGGGATATTGGAAAGTCTCTGGTTCCTGAAAAGAAAAGGATGCCAACTCTCTGACTTTGATCTAACTCTGGTTACAATGTTTGACTTCTCAATCTCAGAGATTTAAAGTCTGGGAATGCCAGGAAGGAAAATAAATTCATGTATGGTTAGGCTGGCAAGCAGGCAAACAGACATGAATTATCCATGGGGAATCCTTAGACGAACTCACCCTTTCTCTGTAATCATTTGTAGGAAAGAAATATCCCATGATGTTAATCCCCTGAATTCCTGCCTGCTCCTCTAAGTAAGGAGGGTTGAATTCAAATCAACTGTGTACCAGGCTCTGTTCTAAGTACTTGGCATACAAAGACAAAACTGAAAAAAACCCTGCCCTTAAGGAGATTGCAATCTACTTTGTGGATACAGAATGTGCACATATAAGTAAATGCAAAATATTTTGTAGGAAGGGTAGAAAACAACTAAGGTGAAGGAAGACACATTTGAGCAAAGTCATGGAGAGAGCTAGGTATTCCAAGAGAAGAATCAAATCTCATTAGGCCTCTTCCCCACGCTTCCTAGGGAACTTGTGACTATGAGCCTAAAAACAGAATTTCGCCTGTCCCCCAGCAGCATTGTGGTTATGTGCCACCCCAGAGCACAGATGCCATTCTCTTGGCTCCCAAGGCAAGTAAATGGTGGCTAGTAGGGCCAAATGCTAGATAGCTGTGTATGCATTAGCTGATGTGCATCCACACAGGATTAGCAAAATCCAATGAAACTTTTCTCTCTTAGCTAAGGCTGATGGGCCAACACATTCAAAATTGTACTAAGCCCCATGATAGAAAAGAGTACCATTTTTGAGAACGTTATTTTCAACATAAATGAAACCAGTCTCCTACAGAGAAAGGAACACTGGAATGGGCATCAGGAGACCCGGGTTCAAAGCCTGACTCTGCAACTAATTGGTTATTTGACCTTAAGCAAATCTTTCTCTCTTCTAAACTACAAAATG
Organism: Vombatus ursinus; assembly: GCF_900497805.2. NCBI lineage: Eukaryota > Metazoa > Chordata > Mammalia > Diprotodontia > Vombatidae > Vombatus > Vombatus ursinus. Next base: position 19,435 of record NW_020949548.1, on the reverse strand, counting down.
AAGGTGGGGCTATGTGGTTTCAAAGTGTCTTCTGCCTATAACACTATGTGACTGAAATGAATATCATGCCTCATTGCTTACCTACATAAATCCTTTACTCCAGAAAGACTGTTCTATTGACTCTCTGGAAGACATCATGAGCAGTCCTGCCTCTTCATCTTTGATAATACTGTTGCTTCTCCAAAAATTTCTTACTCCCTTCCATTTCTCTAACTTTATATGTTACTTCAGGTCCATCTTAAATTCCACTTCCTTCAATCAAATCTTCCCAGACTTCCTAAGCCATTGTGGCCTTTCAGCCTTCATGCAAAAGTAGATAGAACAATGGATTGGATTCAGGAAGATCTGAGTTCAAATCCTACCTTAGACATTTACTAGTTATGTAATCCTGAGCAAGTCATTTAACCTCAGTGCCTCAATTACCTCATCTGTTAAATGGAGACAATAATATCACCTACTTTACAGGATTGTGAGAATCAAATGAGATAATATGTGTAGCACTTTATAAAATTTAAAGCAATGTATAGATAATAATTACTACTATTATCACTACTATCACTACGTTTACTAATACTACTATTGCTAGAACTAATACTACTTAGTTTCACTACCTATCACAACTGATGTTAATATTTCTACTACTATTACTAGTTTTGTTATAACTACTGCTACTACTGTTATTATTCCTGCTACTACTATTACTATTCTTACTTCTAATATTATTATTACTGCTACTACTATTATTACATCGGCTATAATTACTAGTACTATTTCTACTACTGCTTCTGCTGCTATTACTAATACCATTACTACTGCTACTGTTACTACTATTTGTATTACTATTACTACTGCTACTCTTAATACTCTTACTAATTAGTAGTGCTAAATCTATTACTATTACTACTACTACTGTTACTACTGCTGCTACTACTATTACTATTACTACTACTGATGTTGCTACTAATAATGATATTACTAATACACTGTTACTACTACTACTATTTTACTACTACTGCTACTAATGCTATTACTACTACTTGAACTGTTACTATTACTACTATTACTATTCTCACTACTACCACTCTTGCTGCTGCTACTGCTACTACTTCTACTTCTATTACTGTTACTGCTGCTACTACTTATGCTATTAATTACTACTTCTCACATTGTTATTGCTGCTACTTTACTACTGCTAATGCTGCTGCTACTACTACTATTGCTACTGCTGCTACTATTAATACTATTACTACTACTTTCACTGTTTTTACTGCTATTACTATTCTTACTACTATTACTACTACTGCTACTGTTGCCATTGCTACTATTATTACTACTACTCCTATTACTACTGTTGTTGCTACTACTACTATTATTATATCTACTATAACTACTTTTATTACTACTATTTCTCCTACTACTGCTATTACTACTACAACTGTTACTACTATTATAATTTTTACTATTACTACCACTAACACTAGTACTACTAACTTTATGCCCTAAGGGTTTTTATATTAGCTCCTCAGGGTAAACTCTCCCTCCCCACCTTTTTGAGACCTACAGGATTTAAAGAGTCCACACTGTTGACTTTAGGCAAAAGACCTGGCAGAAGATGAGAATGTGTGACCTCAGGTATAAAGCTTATGCACAGAAAGTGAGAAAGGGTATTTGTGAGTAGTAGAAAGACTTGATAGTCCCTGTGCAGTCCAGGGATGATGGTGGTGGTGGTGGTGATGATGATGATAACAATAACAATGTAAAGTCACTTAAAAGTAATATGTTTACAAAGCATTTTCTTCATCATAACCTGTTAAGGTAAGAAGTACAAGTATTATTGTGTCTGCTTTGTAGAGGAAGGGACTGAAGCTCTGATAATGCAGTGCTTTAACTAAAGACAACAGGAAGTAATTATCTGAGTCAGAACTTGAAAGCATTCTCTTGATCCCAACTCAGCCACTCTTTTCTATGAAGGACCTTGGAGAGCACCAATCTAATATCATTTTACACAGGAGGAAACCATGGCCCAGAAAGAATTACCCAGGTAGTAAATAATAGCATGACAACTGCCAAAGGCCATAGAGCAAGAGATTATTGTAGTCAGGATCTGAATCCAAGTCTCTTGATTTCAGGTGCAACATTCTTTTCATTCTACCATTCTGCCTCTTAAGAATTTGTACAGCAGGAGTGTGGTATAATTTAAAATAATAATAACTAACATTTATTATAAGTGCAAATATGTATATTAAATTTATTCAACTGTTTTACGTATAGTATCTCATTTGATTTATAGTGGGGAGAATCCTGGACTTTAACTCAGGAAGAAATCAGGAAATCCTTGGTTTGAATCCTACTCCAGACATTTATTAGTTTGTGATCCTTGACAAGTCACTTGACAGATCCAGGACTCAGTTTCCTCATCTAAAAACTAAGTAAGTTAGACTACACCAGTAGTATTTAATTTGGGCATCTGTGAATTTAAAAATATATATATATTTATTATTAAATTTCAATATAGGGTAACTGGATGGCACAGAGGATACTGCTACTATTACTACTACTACTACTGCTATTGCTGCTACTAACTACTACTGTTACTACTATTGCTGCTACTACTATTAATACATTTACTGTTACTACTGCTACTACTGCTATTTCTACTACAGTTACTATAACTACTACTACTTACTATTATTACTACTACTTCTACTACTACTACTACCACTATGTTTTAAAAGCTTTTACATCAGCTCCTCAGGCTAAAGTCCCCCACCTTTTTGAGAGTTTCAGGATTTGAAGAGTCCACACTGTTGATTTTAGGCAAAAGCTCTGACAAGAGAGGGGAATGTGTGGCCTCATTTAGTTGAAGTAACAAGCTCATGTAGGAAAAGTGGAAAAGGGTGTTTATGGGTAGCAGGCAAATAGATCTGATGTCAGAAAGATGAGTAAAAATACAGCCTCAGACATTTCCTTCCTGTGTCACCCTGGGCAAGTCACTTAAAAACCACTGACTGACTCAGTTTCCTTATCTGTAAAATGGAGATAATAATAGCACCAAATTCCAGAGTTGTGAGAATCAAGATAATTGTAAAGTACTTAGCACCATGCCTAACATAGTGAATGCTATATAAATATTAGCTACTCTAATACTCTTGATTTCCTTTGTCATTCTCTTTATTTTATTTTCTATTCTTAACAACACAATTCTGAGAAGTGTTCCATACCCTTTAACAGTCTGCCAAAGGAGTCCATGATGTAAAAATGTCACAAAGCCTTGGCCCTGATTATCTCAAAGGTCTCTTTCTGTTCTCAATCTGTGATCCTCTGACTTTATGTGGAACTGTTATCAACTCGTCCTCATCATTTCCTGTCTCTGAATACCTCTTTCCCTCACTTGCCCCAAATAAAGCTAACTACTTTACATCTTTTAAATATAAGACAGATGCAATTCTTTTACCTACTCCTCCACCAACAAAGCTGACATTCCTCCTGAGGCTGTCCATTGCTTCCTGTTCTACACAGTAGCAATTTTATAAATGTTGACTTCCTGGTTGGCAAGTGAAGTCTGCTGAGAATACATGAATCTAGCAGAAGTGTCAACAGATAGCCATATAAATTCTATCAGCCAAGCATCACCCAATGAGGAGTGGTGTGGAACCTTGGGCCCTACTCCCTCCTGGGAGCTCTACTTGTTTTGCCTTTATGGCACTGTGCATAGCTCATTTTGTCCTGGCCAACCCCTCTCTGGCAGTACTCTAGGGTATAAGTGAAGTGCTTTTTGGGCCAGAGAAGTGGTAAACAAGCTGCCCTCCTGGGTAAAGGCTAGATCTCCTGGTTCTTTGGAGCGTGGGAGGCTGCTTTGAGACCAAGGTTGTCATTTGTTCCTGGGACTGACAACTTGAATTAGATGCTCCCCTGAGGGAGGACTGATCTTATGTAGAGAGCCCTTGGAGGGGACAGGAGGTGAGAAATGCCCTTATGGGCTGCAGTATACCATGTACACATTGTGCTTAATTCACAGTCCCTTACTCCTATTTGAAACAGAGGTCAGACATTTCTTTTTTCCTCTGCTTAAGAACATGCAAAAGGGGGAGAACACATGAGGGATTTGTTTTTTGTTTTTTGTTTTTTGTTTTTTGTTTTTTTCTTTCCTTGTCATAATATCTTTTTTTAATCTAAAAAAGAAGTATTCTTTTTAATTTTTTTAAATTTATGGAATAAAATAAGCATTTCTATAACATAGTAAAATAAAAAAGATGATTGCAACTTTCTATTCCTTTTGAATATACAATAAAGGAGTATTATTTAAAAGGAGTTCTTCAAATGTGCGTTTTCTTGAGTTGGTTGGAAGCAATTTGGAGCCCTTTTTTCCACAATAGGAGATGATCCACAGAATATGGTTAAGGTTTTCCAAGGAATTTTTCCTTTAGGCTTTATCAAGTTGTCACTTTATAGACTAGAGGCCAGGCTGGGCTCTCTTGGGGATTCTGGGTATAGATTTCCTCTCTGCTTCTCCATGTAGCTTATCTTGGATTTGCAGCTCCCTAGGTTAGACAGATTCCTACCTATGCCAGAGAAATACCAAAAAAGTACAAAGCCAGCCAAGAGTAATGCAGTTCTGTTGGCACAGGCTAACCAGAGCCAAGAGGCTTGGGGAAAATTCTGCCTCCATTTGTGATTTGCAATTTGAATTAATTCCTTCTAATCCTCTAGGGCCACATAGTTATATAATTATAATTCTTCTCCCTCCCAAACATCTAGCTTTCCATTTCACATAGAAACTTGACAGTGAACTGAGTTAGAGAAGAGATAGCCTTTCATAAGAATAGATTATAAAAAACATATACATGCACAAATAGAGAGACTATATGCAGAGTGGAAAGTGCTGGAATCAGATCTGCAGGTTCTGGATTCAAATCCTGATTTTGACACATACTGACTACGTGACTTTAGGCAAGATTCTTAACCTCTCAATGCCTCAGGAAACTATCTGAGACTTAAAAATTTCAGATAAGGTACTGATCAACATTGGCAGAAAAAATATGATATGATATAGTAGGATATAAAATGATATAATGTAATATAACATGATATGTGGTATAACACAACAATATAATGTGGCATGATTTAATATAACATAATGTGACATAACATTACAAAATATGGCATAATATAATATGAATAATTGAACAGAATAAATCTACCATGTGATATGATACAGTACGGTATGGTATGGTACAGTATGGTACTCTATGGTATAGTGTGGTATGGTATGATATGTTAATGGGGCAACACGGAAGACTGGGGTAGTGTATAGACAAACAGCCTGAGAGTCTTCAAGACCTGAAATCAAGTCTTGCCCATGACATATTTTAACTGTATATATCATCTTGGGTAAGTCATAACTTCTCAGCACCCTAGGCACCTTTTTTTTTTAGGCAGTTGGGGTTAAGTGACTTGCCCAGGGTCACACAGCTAGTAAGTGTCAAGTGTTTGGTCTGAGGCTGGATTTGAACTCAGGTACTCCTGACTTCAGGGCCAGTGCTCTATCCACTGCACCACCTAGCTGCCCTCTCCCCCTCCCCAGGCAACTTTCTAAGACTATAATTTTTGGAACAATTCTAATTCACCAAAGAAGGTTTCTCACTGGTAATTCTTTATGCCTATAAAATCACAGATTTAGAAAGATAAGACAAATATATACCATACACTTATATTTTCTTTCACTTAAGTCTTACTTGGAAATTTCCTCATAGCATAATTATGCCCCAGCTTTCTCCAAGGGCTCTCCCAAAGAAGCACAATCTCTAATAGGTTCTATCAAGGTGGAAAGGTTTCTGATATGGAAATAATAATGAATTTCATTTCTATCATCTGAAAAAACAGCCTAGATTGGTGGAAGTCTTCTTTTAACTGCATTTATTTGTTTTGTGATTAACAAGTACTTATTTTCTTTTCCTCTCCACAGCCATTGGGGGAAAAAAAGAAAAAACATAACAAAACAAAACACTTTGAACAAAAATGCATATTTAAACAAGTAAATACCTACATTGCCTATGTCTTTAAAATGTGTGTCTCATCCTTAATTTTGTATGCATCACTCATCTATGAGAAGGAAGGCAGAATGATTCATCAGCAAGCCTCTGGAATCATGGTCAGTCATTGCAATGATCAGAGTTCTTAAATCATTCAAACTTGTTTTAGCAATGTGAAGTTCAGAGAAACTCATCTCCAGGTTGGCCTCAGGATTAGTAATTTGTGGCAAGAGGGATAGAAAAGTAACTCTTAAAGTTTACAAAGATCCTGAGGGCTTGAGATCTGCATTGATTTATAGATTATCCACAAGTGGTTGAAGTGTGCATATGTATGCATATGTGATATATATATATATATATATATTTAAAGTGTATATGTGTATATATTCACATATATACATGTGCACATATGTATGTATTTGTTTATATATAAATTATATTAAGCACAAATATATTTTTATATCTACATCTATATATCTCTATATAAATTACATTATTCCCATGTGCATACATTTGCATGTACCTCTATATATTTTAATTCCATCTATATCCATATCCATAGCTATATAGCTAGACCCATATCTATATCTATATCTGTGTTTAGAAACACACATGTACAAACATATAGCTATGTCTGTATTCATAGCCATATCTATATCAATACCTTCATCTACATCTAGATCCATCCATATTTTTGTTTGGTCAATAAAATTTAAATCAAAACACTTATTAAGTACCTGTTATTTCAAACCACTCTTGTAAATTGAAAAGATGAAAACAGAATAGGCCCTGCCCTCAAGGAGCTTATATTCTGCTGTCCATTTAGATTTTTGTTGATGAGACATTTGGCTCAAATCCACAAGAAACTTACCTAGTTCTGATTTATCCATATCAGAGGAAGGCATATATCAACCAAGTCCCTATTGTCTTGATTGAGGACATGCCACAGCCCAAATGAAGTCAAACCAGGAGTTGATCAGTTTGGTCAAGTCAGAATATAGGGGTTACCAGAGGTCACTCAATATGGGCTTTAATCCTGTTTTATATTCAGAAATGACTTTTCCAAATACATCGCTCCCAGGTAAACAGGAACCAGGCACCTGAAAATTTCCCAGTCCTGAGAACATTGCATACACTAAGAAAGATAAAGCTCCCTTGTTGCTTAGAAAATATGTATTTAATCAGTCACTGTGGTTGTTTTTATCAATGCCCCTTCTCACTTTTTTCTGGGTATGGCTTAAATCTGACCAGCTGAGGGGGGGGGAGGGAGAAGATAGATGGAAGCATAAAGAGGAAAAAAATCACTGTATACTTTCAAACATGTTAAAGAAAAATTAAGGAGGAAGGCATAAAATTAATTTTCTTTTAACTGAGTACATGCATTTGTTCTTCAATTTAATTGTTGATTTTTTCCAATTACTCCCCTAATGTTGATCAAGCACTTACTCAGCTAATAATGTGCTGATAATGAAGTGGTAGATGTCACAGACATGACAATTTCTTTGTGGAAAAAGACAAGGTTTTGATGAAAATTCAGGAACAGGTCATTGACATGAGAAATAATCAGAAGGGGAGAAATAAATGACTGAACAACAAAAACAAAGGAACCTACTGTGTGCTAGACACTGTGCTACATGCTTTACATAAATATTATCTTTCACTGGATTCTCCCAACAACACTGAAAGGTAGGTGCTATTTTTATCTCCATCTTACAGTTGAAGTAACTAAGACAAACAGAGATTTGAGTGACTCCCAGGCTCACATACTTAGTAACTATCTGAGGCTGGATTTGATCTCAGGTCTGACTGACTTCAGGCTTAGCAACATATCCACTATGGTACTAACTGCCTTTGAAAAGGGAACAGGTCACTGTCATTAGGATTGTCCTTAAGGATCCTGATTTTAGTTATCAGTATAGATTGTGCAAGGAAATGGTAGAAACTACAATATATTATTGCAGACTGTAAAACTTTAATGGAGTATATGAGGTGTTTGGGGTGGGGCTAGCACCTCTCATGTGAGGGTCAGACATGGAAGACACCAAGGTCATCCATTGAATCCTGGGCCCTCACAAGTTGTCCTAACTTTTGCCTTGCCACTGGACTCCAATGATTCTGCAAGAGAGAGTGAGGCTGATGACTTTGTGCAACTCTGCCTCACTTAAATTCAATTTACAAGTAAGTCAAGATATCACCATGCCATGTCTTGGTCCTCTTCACAACAACAAAACTTTAGTACCTATCCAATACTTTACAAGACAAGATCTAGTGATGAGGAATATACCAGAAGATGGTTATTTTTCTCAAATAGGCAGATAACAAATCCACGTACTACAAATATAGACTTCAAAATTTTGTGAAGGATTCAACCAATAAATTGTACTGGAACTACACTAGAATTAAAGATATAACTATTGATCACATTGCCTTTAATGTTTATCAGAGATAAACATTTTAATAAATGTCACCAAACCAAGTATTCATAATAAACAAGACACACGGACCAAAAAGTTTCAAATTATAGAAACTTTGCAGAGATGATAAAAATGATGTGGGAATGGTAAGAGAGAGCTATCATCTCTATTGTCCTGCCTGTTATTGGAGTTATACCAAGAAGAATTTCAGTGAGCCTATAGAGGATGCATTTACAACCCAATATTTTTATTCAAATACAAAAGGCAGTTATTTCATAGTCTCTATAATAGTCTGTAGTATGGCAGCAAGATACTGATTAATCATGGTACCATTTCTATTTGAACCCCATTAAAGAAGACAAGAAGAAATGAGATGATAGTGGTAATAAGAATGGACTGCCTGGTTTAGTGGATTTAAAACTTGCCTTGGGGTCAGCAAGACCTGAGATTAAATCTCACTTCTGATACATACTCTCCCTGTGACTCTAGGTAGTCACTCAACTATTGAGTGCGTCTGGCAATTTTTTTTATAACTATAAGTTAAAGGACTGATGTTGATACGCATTGAGAGGGGAAGCTTCCTCACTGAAAGTTCTCTGCATCATTGAAATCAAAGGTCCAGGACAAAATAATAATAGCAGTAGCAGTAACAGTTACACTTTATGCTGATTTTATGGAAGAAGAAAACAAACCTCCCAGTGTCATAGTGGAACTGGCATTTAAGTGTGACTTTTTTAAAAAGTGTAGGGGGGTGCAGAGCAGAGAGAAATCTAAGAGGTAAACATAAAGTGGGAGGACTTTTGGCCTAAGGAAGTGCAAAAAGCTCAGGGAACTTTAAGATTCAGCTGAAAAGAGAAGGGAGAGGTGGGGTGTTTTGGGCAGAAAAGGAATAGCATTGGGAAAAGGAGAGAGGCAGGAGTGAACCTGGAAGAGTATTCATGTTGGGGAACAGAAAGAAATAAAGCTGGAAAAGTTACTTAGCCTAATTGAAGGTTTTGAATGCCAAACTAGATAGAGAATTTGAAGTTGATCTAGAAGGGAGCCATTGTGTGTCACATCTCTTAAAACTCTGCAATTTGAATCTGAGGGGATTTGCGCGTATATATTAGATGTGGAGTCAGGAAGACCCGAGTTAGAATTCCATTTAAAAATAGCTAGTGACTCTGATAAGGTGACTTCAACTCTTTGTCTCATGTAAATATATGAAAAAATTGAGATAATAATAGAACCTCCCTTAGGAGATTGTTGTGGAGATCAGATGAGACAGAGGGTGAGGGCTGCACCTAGGATTTCGTTTCATTTCTCAGGCCCTCCTACATCTTCTACCAATGTAGACCAGTGCCTTTTCTACCATATAACATCCAAAGACTTGCTTTGAGAGCTTAGATTTTGAGAAATCTAGTGATGTACAAGCACTCATGCATTGAGGTTGCATCAGAAGCTGGACTAGAACTTGGGTCTTTTTGGTTTTGAAGCCAATCCTTTATTCATTATGGCACTCATTCCAATAAATTTACATATATGTATATATTAGGTATTTTATTACATATTTTATGCATGTACACATGTGTGTATATGTGTGCACATGTATATATGTGTATATCCACCTGTAATATATGAGGTATATATGTGGAAAGTGCTTTTAGGAATAGATAGATAGATAGACAGATAGAGTGCATGGTGCTTTCCAATCCAGAAAGCACTAAATAAGTATTAGTTATTAGCTGGGCAGAGTGGTGGCACGGTGGCTAGAGCACTGGGCCTGGAGTCAGAAAGACCTGAGTTTAAATCTGGCCTCAGATACTTACTATCTATGTGGGCATATCACTTAACCCTGTTTACCTCAGTTTCATCATCTATAAAATGATCTGGAGAAGGAAATGGCAAACCACTCCACTATCTTTGCCAAGAAAATCCCAAATGGGGTCACAGAGAGTCTGACATGACTGAAACAACTGAACACACATTAGCTATTATTATTGCTAACATGAAATGACACAGATCCTTGCCAATCATTCTTACAACAGCCCTAGAAATCAGTAAAATTCATATTCACAGGATACCATAAATTTAGAGTTGGAAAGAAAGAGATCAATGAGTCTACTAGTCCTCCTTATTTTATAGTGGAGACAATGGAAGCCCACAGAGGTTAAAAGATATGTCCACATTCCAACAGGGAGGAAGTTTCAGAGCTGCCATTTGAATCTGCATCCTCCAACTTTAAATCCAATGTTTTGCTCCTATACAAGGCTCAGACAAGAAGGTTTCCCATTACCTGCTCCTTTAGAAAGCATGTTCTGGCCCTGTATCTAAGCCAGCTGAATTATGTCTCTGAAACTAGTGGAAACTTTTCAATTCACCATCCATACTTCAATGTAGTCTGATGTGCCCAGAAGCTGCTCCCAGCACTAAATGATAATTGAATATATTAATATTAACCAGGAGGAAAACTGCTACCCCATGCATTTTATTCTAATTACATATCGTACAAAGATAAAAGGAAAGGGGCCAGGCTAATTGCATTGTCTGAAAGAGAATTTGGCTTGAAATACATTTTGTGTCACTGTAACAAACCAAGGACAGAGACAGAATAATGATAATATTAACAACAGCAACAATGTTCATTTTTATACAGCTTCCCATACATTACCTCCTCTGGACTTCCTAACAGTCATGGCAGGTAAACAGTGGGTATATTATTATTCTCTTTTGTAAATGAAGAAACTTAAGCCCAAATATTTTAGGTGACCTGCCTAAGGTCCTGCAGGTTATGCTTTTCAGCACCAAGATTTGAACTCGTGTCTTCATTGGCCTTTCCCCTCTACCTTGCCACAGTGATGAGGGCATACTTGAGGGAAGTATGTATACATTATGGAGACAACATGGGCCAACTTCCCATCTTGCAGCACCAATTGCCTCCTAGGCCTCTTCACCTCCATGTAGCTTAGAAATCTCATTAAATAGATCCAAAATGGAATGTGCTACTCCTTCCCATAAATCCAACTCTGCTCCATCTCTCTTTGTAGTTGTTGTTGTGGTTCAGTCGTTTCAGTCATGAATAACTCTTCTTGACCCCATTTGGGATTTTTTTGGCAAAGATACTAGAGAAGTTTGCATTTCCTTCTCCAACTCATTTTACAGATGAGAAAACTGAGGCAAACAGGGTTAAGTGACTTGCTCAGGGTCACACAACTAGTAAGTCTAGTCTGAGGCCAGATTTGAATCCAGATCTTCTTAATTCCAGGCGCAGCACTCTATCTACTGCACCACCTAGCTACCCACTAACCTTCTAGTCACTTAACTTCAAAATTTTGTAGTAATTCTTGAAATTTTGCCTTTGTCCCATCCCTCATATCCAATCAATTGTTGAGTCTTATCAATTCTACCTACCCCACATTTCTCCCATATTTCTCCTCTACAGGCCCATGGCCTCTCCCTCTTGCCTCAATAATTGCAATAGTCCCTAGTTGGTCTCCTGGCCCTAGTCTCTCTTCCTTCAATTCCACCTACCATGTAGCTGACAAATGATTATTACCAAAACAATCTGACCACGCCATTCTCCTAAATGAAAAACTTCAGTAGTTTCTGATAATCCCTAGGATAAAATACAAACTCTACCTGGTAGTTAAAGTCTTTGGCAATCTGGCTCCAGTCTACCTTTCCAGGTTTAATTCCCATCACTCTCCACCTAATATTCTTCATTCCACATAAAATGCTACTATAGCCTAGTATTCTATAACCCCTCTCCAGCCCTGTTGTATCATCCCTCAGAGTTCTAGGGTAACATGAAAGATTAGGGAGAATACTTTTGTTCTCCTGGTGTATATTTGAGCCTATATTGGTTATGTTCCTTTCATTAATAGGAACCCATGACTACTCCATGTCCCTCCCCCAAGTTCCATTAAACACATAACATCATTAGCTTTTATAAAGGGATGATTAATTCAAAGATATAACTAGAATAAATATATAAACATTTTTCCCTGGAAACTTGAGGGTACAATCTTTCCTATACCACCTCAACAGAGAATTAGGTGGATAACATAGGTATATTCCTACATGATAATCAGTACACCAAATAAAACATGTCTCAAAAGTCTTAGTGTGTTTTGAAGCTAATGAAGTTTCAAAATGCACTAAGATTTTTGGGACATTGTGTACACATCCAAATACAATAGCTTCTGGATGACTTCTAACATGGTTTCTGGAGTTCTGAAGTTCATTCCTGAAGATCAGCCCTTGATCCTGGAGTCAATGACGCCATACTGGAGGCAAAAAATCCACCTGGATTTTGAATCTTGGATGCTTGTGGTTCATTCTCCCAATCTCAGAGGCTGGAAACTCCACTGTCTTGAATTAGAACAGAAATGAACAAGTGAAACTAGGTCAAAAACTAGCCCCTTTTCTCAGGGGACATATGACTTCAGAAGGGAAAGGCCCTAAAGCAGAGGTGTCAAACTCACTGGCAAAACTCCCGAGTGCACTGAACCAGATTAAAATTTAATTGGGAAATGTTTAACAAAATCATTAAAAATCTAATAACAACATAGATTATATTAATTTGTCATTTTCAAAGTCAATATTCAGCCTGCAGGGAACCATTTCTATTTGAGTTTGACACCACTGTTCTAAGGTATATTCTATAGTCTTTCCAAGGCACTTCCCTTACTCATCATGATGATTCTCCTGGAAGCCATCTTCCCAGAATCCTCCATGTGGGGAGGTTGCATCAGCCAAGCAAGCTGATGGAGTCTGTATGTGTGCCAGATCTCCATCCCACTGGGTTCTCCATAGCCTCTCTTCCAGGCATAGTATGTATTCCCCCCTCATTCCAACCATTCAGAGCATCAGTGCCCAGCTCTGGGCTCACCTTTGAAGCCTTTCCTTGTTAATCCCAGTTCTTAGCTCTCCCTCCCTTGTTAATTGTACTGTATTTACTTAGCTATGTATGTCTTCTAGCCAACAGGAAACTGTAAGTTCCTTAAAGGCAAGAAATATTTCATTTTTCCCTTCCTTTCTAGTACCTAGTCTTACTTATTAATTACCTAGTTATGTAAGTGTTAATACACAGTTCATAAAACAGAACAAAAAATGCCCTGTTCACATTTATTTTCTGAATAGAGGCAAAAACAGGACATGTTACAAATTGTAGGAATGTATACATCAAGGGAAAATTATCAATGAATAAGCCTGCTACTTGTACAAACAAAAACAATAATGAGACATATTGCATCATTGCCTTAAGAAATGCCAGGCAACCACCTTCATTCCAAGCAAACCTTATACCCAAGTAAAAAATATTATTCCAACTCCCTCCTCTGTATGAGTTCAAGTAGCAGCTCAGGGGGCATCTCTAGTGGTCTCCAGTAGTGATTATGGTGGTACTTCCTATTGAATTCTTTCTCTTTGAAATTGCAATAGGGCTATGGCACATCTCTGAGTGAAGCAATAAACATACTTTGCCAGTCTACAGGGAGTACCATCTGCTCTCTGGGGCTAGCTTGACAACAAGAGATGGATCTGTTCCCCAAGTATTTCTGAGAAAGGAGGTAAAGGCTAGAATTGGGATAGAAACTGCCAAGATTTAGTATATTGGTAATATATGAAACATAATATGTTTCAGGGGGAAAGGGTCAAAATCTAGGAAAATGGACATTGTTATCCTATCAATAATGGATTTCACTTCATTCAGATATGGATGAGAAAGAAGTTACACAGGTCTTTAGCACAATTCTGAGAGTGTCCAAGAACTCTCCTGCTTTTAACCTAAATCTGATGCTCTAGTAACAAAGTAAAAAGGTAAATTAGATTTTCAGCTTTTAATCTATGGGTCAACTAATCCCCTATTGGTCCTCCAGCTCTTTTAAATAATTAAAAGTGCAGTCTTATTAAAAGGGCATTAAAGAGAGTGAAAGGAAAAGACTCCATAGGACTTTGTGGTCCAAAGTGTGATTCTGATTTAATCAAGATACAACTCTGTGCTTTAGGTAATTAGTTACTAAATTGTTTGTGGCTACAATAGAAGGAAATTTGAAATTTTGCCCATTTCTTTGTTAAGTCCATCCCCACATGGGACAGGAGGCTACATCTCAGAACACTTTGATGCTATGGAGCCATGGAGCCCTGTCTCCTGAGAGTGTTTGGGAGGAGAGCAAACCCAAATCATTCAGTAAGACCTATGTACTGGCTGTGATTCATCAGGATCACCAGTGAACTCAGGGTGTTATGGAAAGATTACCAGTTCTGGAGACAAAGAGCGTAGGTTCAAATCCTGACTCCACTACTTACCTGTATGACCTTCAGCAAATCACTGCCACTATCTGGATCTTAATTTCCTATCAGTAAAATGAGAGTATGGGCTAAGTGGCATTTAGCTCCCTTCCAATTCTGAATCTATGATTCTATGGCCACCAAGAGAGAGCCTTAAGTGCTGAAGTTGTGGTAAGGGACTTAATGTCTAGGGGGAGCAATCATTTACTCTCTGTGTGACATTGGAGAAGTCACTTAGCTTCTCCCGGATGCAATTTCTCCATCTATAAAATGAGGGAATGAATTAGTTGATTTTTGAAATCCCTTAAAGGGACTTTAAAGTAAGCATGTATAAAATGTTGCCTTGCATGGCCACAAAATAAATATTTTTTTCATACACTTTGCATCTTTCAGCACAAAGATGAAAACAAACAGGGTCAATCTCCCAGAATAATGAAAAAACTGGGAAATAATAATGATAGGTAACATTTATAAGGTACTTTATAGGTCCCCAAAATATCTTACATACATTATCTCCTTTGATATTTCAAACAAGCTTATGAGACAGTTATTATTTCCATTTTATAGATGAGAAAACTGAGATTCAGAGCCCAGGATCACAGAGCTATTATGTGGCAGAGACTGTATTTGATTTCAGGTCTTTCTGACTCCATTTCCACTACCTCTTTCTATTTTTCTTCTGGGGGACAGAGAGAGGAATATTATATTATTATTTTATATCATGTTAAATCTTGCAATATTATAATGAGATTTTATATATATGTATAAGTGTATATGTACATATACACACACTTATTTGTATATATGTATATATATATATATGTCCATAAAGAACTTTGCAAATTTTAAAATACTATATTGTTGTTTTTCAGTAGTTTTCAGTCATGCCAACTCTTCATGACTCCATTTGGAATTTTTGTGGAAAAGATACTGGAATTGTTTGCCATTTCTTTCTCCAGCTCGTTTTACAAATGAGAAAATTGAGGCAAGCAGAGATAAGTTGTTGCCCAGGGTCACAGAGCTAGTAAGGGTCTGAGGCTAGATTTGAACTCAGCTCTTCCTGACTCCAGGCCTAGAATTCCACTGTGCCACCTAGTTGCCAAAAATACTATATACATGTTAGGTATTCTTGTATTATGTTATGTTTCATGACTTGTGCTATGGCATTGAAGTAGCATGTGGATACCAGAATACTATTCTAGAACATTCCCAGAATATTTTAGATTGTATATGGTGTTAGGAGAAGGGGAAAGAGGCTAGGAAGTATAGTGGAAATAGCACAGGTCCAAGGACCTGCATTTGATTTTTGACTCAACTACTTTCGATCTGTGTCACCATAAGTAAGTCACTGAAATTCTCTGGGCTTAGGCATTCCAGTACACAAAATGAAGGGGTTAAACAAGGTGGTCTCTGAAATCCCTTCTGACTTCAAAATCTATAACCCCATGATCCTAAGAGGATCATTAGAGAGCCCTCCCTGGGAAAAGGTTGGGTGCGATTTGTCAATTTGTCAGCCCTGCAAAGAAAATGAAGAAATAAGCTAACCAATCCTTATAGTCTAAGGATCCGAGTTGTCCTGTGCTCCCAGGAGCCATCAGTGGGAAGAGGTCATGTTTGCCTCCTCACTTCAGGCACTCAGTGCCATTTCCATTGACTCTTTCCTGTCCTAACAAAAAGGGCTCTGATATGTTCATTTTTCTTTAACTAAAAGTTCTTTGGACAGTGTGTTGACTTTCCCAATCTATCTGCATCATCATTAAGTCTTTTATGACTCATGAGGGAAAGAAGGTTATATGTCTAGTTAGAGGTATTTCAGTGTTCATTAAACTTGTATGACATAGCTTTCTGGTCCTTCAGAACACTTTCATTTGGTCTGTGAAATAGATAAGACAGGGATTTTTCTATGATACAGATGCAGAAAAGAAAGCTCAGAGATTTTAGGATTTGTCCATTGTGCTACTGTTTATAAGTGGTGGAGTCCAGATGGGAACATAGCCTTTCTGATGACAAGTTCATTATTCTTTCAAATATGCTTTTTCTCACAGAAATCAAGTGGGTGGAATTTTAGGGGTGGAAATAAAGAATGAGGTGGGAGTAAGAAAAAGGGGACTTTTTTCTTGCCCCCTCATCATAGTGTAGAAAGGTTCTGGAGCTACTATCCTAATGCCCAAAGTCATTGACAGATCAGATACCCAGAGGGTGACTGTTATATATCCTATCAGTTTTAGGGTATGTCTAAAAAGGTTAGGACTGGACTTTTTATAATTATATAATTAATGAGCCCCAATACTCTTTTATCCCCATTGATTACTCACTGATATCAGTTAGTCAGCTAGACTTAATTAGCTTTTAGAAAGGGGGATTTACAATAGTGGTATATTAAGAACTGTAGGTACATCACATTCCCCCAAAAGTCTAGGACACATTCTCCTGCTGATACATATATTACACAAAGCAAAGTGGGCTCAAGCTTAGAAAGCACATGTGACAAAGAGGTAAGTCATAGTTCTTGGTTGCTGAAAGTCTTTCTCTTCCTTTTGAGAGGTGCAGATGTTCCACATGGTTATGGCTTAGTTTTCTGCCTGGCTCTTTGCACAGTTTTGAAGTATCCTTTCTTGTTTATATCAAGTTTATTCTCAGCCCATTATAGACTCTGCCACCAGTCACTGATGTCTAGAGACACTGCTGAGGTACTGATGAGACGTCCAAGCCTTCTGACTCTCCAATGTTCCTCTTATGATCCATAGGACCAAAAAAAAAAAAAGAATTTTCTCACCTTCTAGTCTCCACTCCCCCCCAAAAAATGATAAATGATTTCCTCTCAGAGGCTTGGCTAGAAATGTTCTCTTTTGACTCAACACTGGAATGTTGGAATCCAAACCTGCTTCCTATTTTAGAGACCTGCAGCTCACATATTAGCTTAATGCTTTTGATAAATCAATTGACTAAATGAATGATTCAGCAAATGTTTTCTGACTTAATAAGTGTATCTTCTCATTTGATAAATGTAGAGTATCTTTTCAATTTCTTGAGGTGGAGTGAGTTGACTGATCAAATAGACCCCATCCCCACCCTTATACTCAGATCATAGAAAAATTAATTTAGAATTATAAGTGATCTCAGAGAGCATTGAATCCAACCTCTCATTTTAAATATTAGTAAATTGAGCCCCAGAGATGTTAGTTGATATCTGGGATGAGATTTAAGCCCTAGTCTTCCTGACTCTGTCTATTGCTTTATCCAAACTACCACTATGGGATCTCAAAAATCAGCTGATCCATCCTTTCATTCTACACATGAAGAAACTTGAGAACCAGGGACATTAAGTGGTTTTGCTAATGTCACATGGAGAATAAATGATGTCAGTTCCCTGAAAGACAATCTGCTTACATTTTCACATTAGAGTCCTCTAATTTGGCTGCATTATGAAGAGTAAAAAGTAAGAATCTTTTTACAAACCAAATTGGTAGTTATTTGGTGAAGAGAAACTCATTCCAGCTTCACTGACTTCTTGCCCAGATACCCTCTGTGCTTAGTTCTTTCAAAGTCTTCCATGGGGACAGCTAGGTGGTGCAATGGATAGAGTACCACCACTGGAGTCAGGAGGACCTGAGTTCAAATCCAGCCTAAGACACGTAACACTCACTAGCTGTGTAACTCTGGGCAAGTGACTTAACCCCAATTGCCTCACAAAGTCTTCCAACACACACTTGGACTAGTGTCTTCAACCCTTAATATAGTGGAAAGACACATGGATTTGGAGTCAGGGTATCTGGGTTCACCATCCCAATTCTGCAGTTAGTACCTTTGTCATCTTGGATTAATCACTTAAACACTGTATTTCTAAGCAATTTCCTTCTAAGTAAATCAAGGTGACAAGGGGAAGGGTATTTACTAGATGACCTCTAAGGTCCCCTCCTGCCCTCTATCAAGCACCCCATTGATCCCTCTTTCCTGTTCTCAAAAGGAATAAAGCCATCCTGGTTTAGCTCACGTCTTTGTCTTTTCCATTGGCAGTGAGAGCTTTAAAGCACTGGCTCGCATGTTCAGAAGGAGTTAAGGAGCTAAGATCCCCAGGTCAGAGTGCAACTGTTATGGGACATATGCATATATATGTCTGTATGAATGTAGATATGCATGCATGTGTATTTGTATGAATACACACATGTGTATTTCCCATGGATCACCTTTATCCTTCCAAACTAGAGATCCCACAGGATAGAAATTTCCTTTTTCCACCAGCATTATATTGTCTAATGAAAGTATTCATTTTCTCCCTGAACTCAAATCCCTATTTAATAAAATGTCCCCAAAGGATCTTTCCATATCAAGGGGAGGCTTTAGTGGCATAATGATGCACTGCCATTGAATAACACATCTTAAGGAATTAAATCTTAAATGTGGCTGATTTTAAGGCTGAAATTAAAAATTTATCAGTTAGAAATGTAATTGTGGAAAGTTTAAGACCTGTTCTGTCTGGCAGCAGAAAGAGCTACAACCAAAGATGAGTTGCAGACAGAAACATTTTGGTCCAATATTATGAATAGTTTTCTAAGAGTCAGAAGATTCTAATGAAGGAATGTATCTTATCATTGGATAATGAGCTCCCCTTTATTATCAGTGTCAGACTGGGTGTGAGACTGGATAGCACTTGGCAGAACTATTGATGGCAAAAAAAATTTACAGAGAAAATTTTTTTCCTTAGGTAGCAGGGATTGA
>NW_020949547.1:0-4257 GCF_900497805.2 Vombatus ursinus | reverse complement strand
ACACACACACACACACACACACACACACACACACACTCACACAGATGGAAAACGCTTAATGAAACTGGCAGAAACTAGACATAGAACAACATCTTACACTATATACCAAGATAAGGTCAAAATGGGTATGTGATTTAGACGTAAAGGGTGATACCGTAAGCAAAATAGGAAAACAAGGAAGAATTTATGACCAAACAAGAGATAGAGAGAATTATGAGATGTAAAATGGATAATTTTGATTATATCAAATTTGAAACTCAAAATTAAAAAAAGAATGTTAAAATTGTTTTTATGTGTAAATGGAAAAAAAGAAAATATAAAAAAAGAAAAACACAGCATGGTACTTGGTACAGAGTAGACACTTAATAAATGCTTATTCCTGTTCCTTCCTCTTCCATGTGCCAGGGGTAGCATTACTGAAAAGAAACCCACCTCCTACCCAAGGATCAATTTAAAACAACAGACTGGTCCAACAGCTCTCATCAACCCTTGGCAGGAGTAGGTTAAACCTGGAAGCCTTCTTGTTGCCATATTCACGGTTAGATTATTTCACCAAAGGCTGCTGTCTTCATGAGGGACTGTTAGTGTGCCCAATAGGAGTGGCAATTGGCACATCAAACCATCACAAAATGGTTTTCCGGTGCTTTTTTCCAACATGCTATGATTAATTTCCCAGTGACTCCCCCCATCCAACAGGACCCTCCCTTGTAACAAAGGAGCACATTCAGCAGAAAGCAATCGATAGGTTGGCTGGCTTCACCACGATCTGCACGGGAGGTGGGGGTACGACCTTCAGAAGTCCCTGTTGGCCATGCCCTCATCTGAGTTCTGACTCTTTCAAAGAGGCTTTCCTTGACATCACTGTCACCAAACCATTTGTTGTTACTGTTATTGTTGAGTCTTGCAAAATGGTGGACTGACCGGGATGAATGTCTTTGACTGCCTTAGCCTCAGTGTCCTCTGCTGTAAAATGAGGGGCTTTGTCTCAAGAATCCACAGAGCCCAGCTGTAGGAGTCTATGATTTCTGATCTATGATATCTGTAATTTCATCATACCCTAGAGATTGTACATCTTGGAAAGAAAAGGTACTTATTTCTGGTGCCTCTGGGAGCTGAAGAACTTTCTCTCTTCCTTTCCCTCCCTCTTTCCACTCCCTTTTTTTCTCTTTCTTTCTCTCTCATCTCTCTCGCTCTATTTCTCCCTCTCTCCCTTCTCTACCCCTCAGTCTCTCCCTTTTCTCTCTATTTGTATCTATCTCTCTCCTCTCTTTCTTTCTCCCTCCCTTCCTATGTCTCTCTCTTCTTTTCCATCTCCCTCAGTTTCTTTCTCCTTCTACCCTTTTTACCTATCTCTGCCTTCCTTTCCTCCTTTCCTATCTCTCTCTTCTCCTCTCCATCACTATCTCTGTCTCAGTCTCTCTTCACTCTACCTCCCCCTTCCTTTTTTTCTCTCTGTTTCTCTCTCTAGAAGCTCAGTTAAGGGTTCCCCACCACTAAAATCCTTTTTTTCCCCCCAAACCTAAATATTTAATGAGAGATCATACTTAAGATGCCTTGGGGAAGAGAAGACATTCTCTTGTCCTGAGAAGTTGTGTGAAGTTAATCAATCAACAAGTATTTATTAAGTGCCTAATATGTGCCAGGCACTGTACCAGGCACATTTGATCAGGAAAGACATCATGTATAAGATATATACAAAATTGTCGTTGTTCAATCACGTCCAACTCTTACTGATCTGTAGACATTGTCCATAGGATTTTCTTGGCAAAGATACTGGAGTGGTTTGCCATTTCCTTCTCCAATGATTTAAGAGAAATAGAGGTTAAGTGACTTGCCCAGGGCCATACAGCTAGTAAATGTCTAAAGCTGGATTTGAACTTGGGCCTTCCTGACTTCAGGCCCAGTGCTCTAACCACTGAACCACCTAGCTGCTTCATATACAAAATACCTATAAGCTAATTTGGAAAGGAGGGCACTGGCAGCTGAGAGGATGGTACTGTGGGCTAAGATCTGAAAGGAGCCAGTTAGCGTTAAATTTATTTTTTTTTAATTTTGGCTAGGCAATGGGGTTAAATGATTTGCCCAGGGTCACATAGCTAGTAAGTGTCAAGTGTCTGAGGCCAGATTTGAACTCAGGTCCTCCTGACTCCAGGGCTGGTGCTCTATCCACTGTACCACCTAGCTGCCCCAGCATTTAATACGTATTTGTTGACTGAAGGATTGATGGATTCCCAGGCTTTGAGATGACTGGCAGCAAGATGTAGAGGACTTGGGACATTGATCTTTGAATTAAGGAGAGCTGGATTTATATTCCCCCTCAGACATTTACTAGTTGTGTGGTCTTTGGCTTCATTTAACTGCTCTGTGCCTCAGTTTCCCCATCTCTAAAATTTCAGGGCTGGATTAAGCATCCTCTGAGATCCTTGTCAGCTGTGGGTCTATGACCCCATGATCCTTTCTAGCCATAAAATCAGTGTTCCCAATCTATGGTCTGCTGTGCCAGGATATAAAAAGAGAGACAGTCCCTTTTCTCATAAGAATAGCTAAAGGTACTTTACATATCTTGTCATATCTGAGCTATAAAATAAGTCTACGACATTATTATTCCCTATTTTTACATATGTGGAAACTGAGGCAGATAGCGGTTAAGTAACTTGCCCACATAAGTGTATGAGGCAGGATTTGCACTTTGGTTTTTCTAAGTCCAACAATCTATCCACTGTGACACCTAGTTGCTTAAGCTTATGTTTAGCTAGTTGGAGAAAGACTGCTAGACACAGTCAAGAGTCAGAAGATCAGTGCTGGAATCCTGGCTGAAACACTTACTAGCTGGAAGATTTTAAACTCTTCATTTGCCTCTTTGGGCCTCAATGCCCTCATCTGTCCAATGGGCATAACATTACTTGCCTCACAAGTTCTGGTAAGCCTAAATCAGAGGCTGACAGCTGCTGAACCAGATTAAAATGTAACTGGGAAATATTTGAGAAAAAAATGCAACAGAACATAGACAATGTTAATATGTGGTTTTCTAAATCTGTATGGCGTACCCCTTTTGATTTGAGTTGGACACACTGTGAGTCATGAATATTATTAGTCCGATTTGAATCTGTCCTCCCAACCTGAGTGAGGGTCTACTGACCACAAGCATCAGTGATTCTCCTACTTGTTGCTTCTGTCTTGGGCCAGGCGGCTGGACCACTTGGCTTGTCTCACCAAGATTTCAGCTTTCCAGTTAGCCATCGGTGCTGATGTAGAATCGTCCTTCTTCCTTGCTACGTGATTCCTCTAGCAGATTATGACACGATCGACACCCCCCCCCCCCCACACCTGCTTGCCTCGAACTCCGGCAGACTCATGTTGAGTCCACCCCGCAGAGAAGGCCTGATGGCGTCACTTTTTCCATCACACACTGGGTGGCCTCACGCTTCTCCGAGAGAACATGATGATGGAAATCGGGGTCGGAGGGGTAAGCATGGAGCTGGGGGTTCTGGGGTGGGCACAGGGAGAAGGCTGGGCCTCAGCAGTGATGGGCTAAAGGGGGGTAAAGAAATGGTTGTTGGATCTGCAGCCAAGTTTTGTTGATCCCCCGGGCTTGCAAAGAGCTGGCCCTGATTCCTGGCATTTCCCTTAGCTTGGTTGGATCTTGTATTTTGATTGTCTGTACAGGCCCAGCCTCAGGGGATCAATGTGTGTGTTTGTTTGTGATATGTTTGGATGGAATCCCAGCAAATGGGGAAGGAACCCCTGGGTCTCTGCAGCATCAAGATCAACTGTGTTAGAGAGTGCAGTCCAAGAAAGTGGATGGGATGCTCCTTCCCTTAGCTGGGCGGCTTCACCAGCCGGTCCCTGCTTCATGTTTTTGGGCTGATTTGAGATTTGGACGTGACTGCTCTGCTCTGAAGCCTGTGAGGTCACAGTGGATAGGCTCATCCTAACAGGCTGAGTGACTTTGGGCAAGTCACTTCCCTTCTCAGGAAAAAACAAGAGGGTTGGACTAGATTCAACTTAATTCAATTTCAAAAACACTAAGCACCTGCTAGGTACAAGAAACTGGGCTATATTGTTGGTGAAGCCAAGAATTGGCTCAGCCATTCTGGAAAGCATTTGGGAACTATATCTATAAAGTCCCTAAGCTGTGTCAGGTATACACCCCAAGAGATCAAAGACAGAGGAAAAAGACCCATAGGTACAAAAATATTTGCCATAATTCTTTTTTTTTTGTTGTAGCAAAGGACTGGAAACAAATTGGGTGGTCAT
>NW_020949546.1:0-4258 GCF_900497805.2 Vombatus ursinus | reverse complement strand
ACACACACACACACACACACACACACACACACACACTCACACAGATGGAAAACGCTTAATGAAACTGGCAGAAACTAGACATAGAACAACATCTTACACTATATACCAAGATAAGGTCAAAATGGGTATGTGATTTAGACGTAAAGGGTGATACCGTAAGCAAAATAGGAAAACAAGGAAGAATTTATGACCAAACAAGAGATAGAGAGAATTATGAGATGTAAAATGGATAATTTTGATTATATCAAATTTGAAACTCAAAATTAAAAAAAGAATGTTAAAATTGTTTTTATGTGTAAATGGAAAAAAAGAAAATATAAAAAAAGAAAAACACAGCATGGTACTTGGTACAGAGTAGACACTTAATAAATGCTTATTCCTGTTCCTTCCTCTTCCATGTGCCAGGGGTAGCATTACTGAAAAGAAACCCACCTCCTACCCAAGGATCAATTTAAAACAACAGACTGGTCCAACAGCTCTCATCAACCCTTGGCAGGAGTAGGTTAAACCTGGAAGCCTTCTTGTTGCCATATTCACGGTTAGATTATTTCACCAAAGGCTGCTGTCTTCATGAGGGACTGTTAGTGTGCCCAATAGGAGTGGCAATTGGCACATCAAACCATCACAAAATGGTTTTCCGGTGCTTTTTTCCAACATGCTATGATTAATTTCCCAGTGACTCCCCCCATCCAACAGGACCCTCCCTTGTAACAAAGGAGCACATTCAGCAGAAAGCAATCGATAGGTTGGCTGGCTTCACCACGATCTGCACGGGAGGTGGGGGTACGACCTTCAGAAGTCCCTGTTGGCCATGCCCTCATCTGAGTTCTGACTCTTTCAAAGAGGCTTTCCTTGACATCACTGTCACCAAACCATTTGTTGTTACTGTTATTGTTGAGTCTTGCAAAATGGTGGACTGACCGGGATGAATGTCTTTGACTGCCTTAGCCTCAGTGTCCTCTGCTGTAAAATGAGGGGCTTTGTCTCAAGAATCCACAGAGCCCAGCTGTAGGAGTCTATGATTTCTGATCTATGATATCTGTAATTTCATCATACCCTAGAGATTGTACATCTTGGAAAGAAAAGGTACTTATTTCTGGTGCCTCTGGGAGCTGAAGAACTTTCTCTCTTCCTTTCCCTCCCTCTTTCCACTCCCTTTTTTTCTCTTTCTTTCTCTCTCATCTCTCTCGCTCTATTTCTCCCTCTCTCCCTTCTCTACCCCTCAGTCTCTCCCTTTTCTCTCTATTTGTATCTATCTCTCTCCTCTCTTTCTTTCTCCCTCCCTTCCTATGTCTCTCTCTTCTTTTCCATCTCCCTCAGTTTCTTTCTCCTTCTACCCTTTTTACCTATCTCTGCCTTCCTTTCCTCCTTTCCTATCTCTCTCTTCTCCTCTCCATCACTATCTCTGTCTCAGTCTCTCTTCACTCTACCTCCCCCTTCCTTTTTTTCTCTCTGTTTCTCTCTCTAGAAGCTCAGTTAAGGGTTCCCCACCACTAAAATCCTTTTTTTCCCCCCAAACCTAAATATTTAATGAGAGATCATACTTAAGATGCCTTGGGGAAGAGAAGACATTCTCTTGTCCTGAGAAGTTGTGTGAAGTTAATCAATCAACAAGTATTTATTAAGTGCCTAATATGTGCCAGGCACTGTACCAGGCACATTTGATCAGGAAAGACATCATGTATAAGATATATACAAAATTGTCGTTGTTCAATCACGTCCAACTCTTACTGATCTGTAGACATTGTCCATAGGATTTTCTTGGCAAAGATACTGGAGTGGTTTGCCATTTCCTTCTCCAATGATTTAAGAGAAATAGAGGTTAAGTGACTTGCCCAGGGCCATACAGCTAGTAAATGTCTAAAGCTGGATTTGAACTTGGGCCTTCCTGACTTCAGGCCCAGTGCTCTAACCACTGAACCACCTAGCTGCTTCATATACAAAATACCTATAAGCTAATTTGGAAAGGAGGGCACTGGCAGCTGAGAGGATGGTACTGTGGGCTAAGATCTGAAAGGAGCCAGTTAGCGTTAAATTTATTTTTTTTTAATTTTGGCTAGGCAATGGGGTTAAATGATTTGCCCAGGGTCACATAGCTAGTAAGTGTCAAGTGTCTGAGGCCAGATTTGAACTCAGGTCCTCCTGACTCCAGGGCTGGTGCTCTATCCACTGTACCACCTAGCTGCCCCAGCATTTAATACGTATTTGTTGACTGAAGGATTGATGGATTCCCAGGCTTTGAGATGACTGGCAGCAAGATGTAGAGGACTTGGGACATTGATCTTTGAATTAAGGAGAGCTGGATTTATATTCCCCCTCAGACATTTACTAGTTGTGTGGTCTTTGGCTTCATTTAACTGCTCTGTGCCTCAGTTTCCCCATCTCTAAAATTTCAGGGCTGGATTAAGCATCCTCTGAGATCCTTGTCAGCTGTGGGTCTATGACCCCATGATCCTTTCTAGCCATAAAATCAGTGTTCCCAATCTATGGTCTGCTGTGCCAGGATATAAAAAGAGAGACAGTCCCTTTTCTCATAAGAATAGCTAAAGGTACTTTACATATCTTGTCATATCTGAGCTATAAAATAAGTCTACGACATTATTATTCCCTATTTTTACATATGTGGAAACTGAGGCAGATAGCGGTTAAGTAACTTGCCCACATAAGTGTATGAGGCAGGATTTGCACTTTGGTTTTTCTAAGTCCAACAATCTATCCACTGTGACACCTAGTTGCTTAAGCTTATGTTTAGCTAGTTGGAGAAAGACTGCTAGACACAGTCAAGAGTCAGAAGATCAGTGCTGGAATCCTGGCTGAAACACTTACTAGCTGGAAGATTTTAAACTCTTCATTTGCCTCTTTGGGCCTCAATGCCCTCATCTGTCCAATGGGCATAACATTACTTGCCTCACAAGTTCTGGTAAGCCTAAATCAGAGGCTGACAGCTGCTGAACCAGATTAAAATGTAACTGGGAAATATTTGAGAAAAAAATGCAACAGAACATAGACAATGTTAATATGTGGTTTTCTAAATCTGTATGGCGTACCCCTTTTGATTTGAGTTGGACACACTGTGAGTCATGAATATTATTAGTCCGATTTGAATCTGTCCTCCCAACCTGAGTGAGGGTCTACTGACCACAAGCATCAGTGATTCTCCTACTTGTTGCTTCTGTCTTGGGCCAGGCGGCTGGACCACTTGGCTTGTCTCACCAAGATTTCAGCTTTCCAGTTAGCCATCGGTGCTGATGTAGAATCGTCCTTCTTCCTTGCTACGTGATTCCTCTAGCAGATTATGACACGATCGACACCCCCCCCCCCCCCCCCCCCCCTGCCTCCAACCCCCGCCGACCCATGTTGAGTCCCCCCCGCAGAGAAGGCCTGATGGCGTCACTTTTTCCATCACACACTGGGTGGCCTCACGCTTCTCCGAGAGAACATGATGATGGAAATCGGGGTCGGAGGGGTAAGCATGGAGCTGGGGGTTCTGGGGTGGGCACAGGGAGAAGGCTGGGCCTCAGCAGTGATGGGCTAAAGGGGGGTAAAGAAATGGTTGTTGGATCTGCAGCCAAGTTTTGTTGATCCCCCGGGCTTGCAAAGAGCTGGCCCTGATTCCTGGCATTTCCCTTAGCTTGGTTGGATCTTGTATTTTGATTGTCTGTACAGGCCCAGCCTCAGGGGATCAATGTGTGTGTTTGTTTGTGATATGTTTGGATGGAATCCCAGCAAATGGGGAAGGAACCCCTGGGTCTCTGCAGCATCAAGATCAACTGTGTTAGAGAGTGCAGTCCAAGAAAGTGGATGGGATGCTCCTTCCCTTAGCTGGGCGGCTTCACCAGCCGGTCCCTGCTTCATGTTTTTGGGCTGATTTGAGATTTGGACGTGACTGCTCTGCTCTGAAGCCTGTGAGGTCACAGTGGATAGGCTCATCCTAACAGGCTGAGTGACTTTGGGCAAGTCACTTCCCTTCTCAGGAAAAAACAAGAGGGTTGGACTAGATTCAACTTAATTCAATTTCAAAAACACTAAGCACCTGCTAGGTACAAGAAACTGGGCTATATTGTTGGTGAAGCCAAGAATTGGCTCAGCCATTCTGGAAAGCATTTGGGAACTATATCTATAAAGTCCCTAAGCTGTGTCAGGTATACACCCCAAGAGATCAAAGACAGAGGAAAAAGACCCATAGGTACAAAAATATTTGCCATAATTCTTTTTTTTTTTGTTGTAGCAAAGGACTGGAAACAAATTGGGTGGTCAT
>NW_020949545.1:0-4263 GCF_900497805.2 Vombatus ursinus | reverse complement strand
TATGTCAAGACTAGAATGTTATTAATCCTAACCTCTGGTAAAAACACCATAACATAGAAATAAACTACAAGTCAAACCCACATTACCTGTCATTAACCACAATCCACAAAATCCATTGTGTTTATTGTCCAAAGCTGTCATCTCAAATGCTGCAGCATTTCTATGCGATCTCAAAACTGACCCAATTTCACAGGTACACTGACCCCCAAGGGACGCTTCACATGCTGAGAGTGTAACTAAGTAGAATGAATGAAGCTTAAGCTAGCAGCCTGCTGATATCTAAATACTTGACAAAACCATTAGATCCACTCTCTCAAAAATAGAATAAATTCAAAAATAAATGACTACAATCTATGAAATTACCCCCCTTTGTTTTACTCGGTGAAATGAGATTACCAAGCAAAAAAAATGAAGATCTCAAATGAGCAGATATTTCCTTATCTCTTGTTTTCCATCTCAGTTGTTCTGTTTACTAGTAGAATCTCTAAGCACTAATTTTAGAAATTCAGCCAGGTATGTTAGGTGCCTGAATTTTGCACATTCTCTCCCAACAAATGAAACAAATATGCTTATTTTTGGAGGTGGTGGTTTGAGGGAAAGCAAATATATACAAATCACACAATTCAAAATTCACATAAGAGGAGCTTGATCCTCTCCGAAATAAACTGAAAAGTCAGTTCCCTATCATAATTGCTTACATTTCAATATCACTTCATGGCTTACAAAGCATTTGTATTCTCATATTAGGATTATGAGGAAGATAGCAAAAGAACTATCAGTCCAATTTTACAGATAAAGAAATTGTGACTCATAGGTTTAGTGACTTGTCCAAAATGGCAGAGCAGGAATTTAGAGTACTCCAAGTTCAGTGTTTTCTTCGTTCTGTTTTTCAAAAGCATTACAAAGCCCCTCATTCATGGTTCTAACCTTTTGATTATTGTCTTTGTTCCTGCTATAGTCTCCAGAGTTTCCAGATTTAACATCACAAAAGGAAAAACAGTAAAAAATAAAAACATAAAGAGTAAAAAGAAATCACTTTCTTTGGGAAACCTCTTCAATTACATACTATTAGGCATATCCTTGATATATCTTTTATGTGTGTTGTCTTTCTTGTCAAAGCTCCTTGAGGGCATGATGGTTCACTTTTGACTTTTTATTCCTAGTGGTCTAGGTCAGTGTCTGGCTTGCTAAATGTTTATTGATTGACTTTTGGATAAAAGAACCTGGTTAGAATATGATTGGCATAGCAGGCTTCCTAAATCCAAATGACTAAAATGGTAAAAATGTGGGAAAATAAAAGATTTCTAAAAGCATAAATAGATTGTAAAAGATGGAAAGATGTTATAGTAGAGGCATATGGTCCAGTTAACTCTAATATAAAATATCAAAGCAACTAAGGGACAAAAAAAAAAAAGGCCATCCATTTAAGAAGCATTTCTTAAGTACCTGCTTTGTACAAAGAACCACACTGATACCATGCCATGCAAAGTGCCTGGCATATAGCACATATTTCATAAATTCCATTCTTAATATTTGATGATTGATTGATTGGCTGCTAGTGAAAACTGCACCATGAAGCTGGAGATGGGAAAGGAAAAAAGAGACCCTTTGTGTTCCCATCCAGCCTGAGGAAGAAGACTATTTTTATCCTTTCAAGACCTGTCAGAATATTCCAAAATTGTTTTGGTACATAAGTATATGGAGACATCACATTAATAAGAACATAGGATTTGAAGTCAAGAAGACCTGGAATCATAATCTGGCTTTTATAAATAATAGCTGACTGAACAGGGAAAGGCTGATAATCAGCTCAATGCTTCAGTTTCCTTATATGAAAATGGAAATTGTAATCCTTGTATGATATTAAATCCCAAGATTATTGTAAGAATCTATCTAGACAATACAAGAAAGCACTTTGAAAATGGCAAAGTACTAAAGAAATGTTTCAGTTTTGCTAAAATAGGTTAAAAGCCCTCAAAAACATACAAAACACATAAACACACACAACATGAGGACAAAACATCCTATATGCCCTTGTTATTTTCACTTCAGCATGAATGATCATAAAATATATTAATGTAGTCATTTCAGTATGCATGTATTTTCCTCAGTTTCTTTTTTTTTAATTAATAAGGAATGTTTCTTCACACAAACAAAAAAAAATCATCCCACAAAAAGCAAACAATTGAGATGCTGAATTTTTGTACTATTTTGGATACATAATTTCTATTTAACTGCTCAGATTATATTAAGGCTTGCACCACTACATTTTTACAAGGTTCATTAGCCTAATTATACACTTAATTAAAACAAACTCAGTCACACATGTTAACATTTTCAATCCTAAGTATAAATTACAACCAATGATAAAACTGAAAATAAGTAACAAATGTTTTATTGACATCTAAATTGGCTGAGTTGGTTTGAGTTTTGCTTTGATAATGTAAACTCACCACAACTGCCACCCAGCTGTATGGAAATGATCATAATTTATCTTAATAAAAGCTGACAGAGTATAAACATCACAAATGTCTAAAAGCAGAACTCTGAATAGGCCAGAATGGCATTCAGTAACCATGGAACAGTGCACAGAACACTTCACACAGGGAGCTTGGGTAAGTCACTAAATCTGACCACGAATGAATACAGTCACTATTATATACAACAGTGACTAAAGAAATGAAACACTTCAAGGGAATTCTAGGAAATAATGAAACAAAGGTTTTCCAAAATTATTCATTATTCACAAAGAAGTAGATGAGCAAGGTAACAAAAAGAAGAGAAACAATACAGAATTTGTTAAGATTAAACCAAGCCTCTTTAATTAAAGAGGTAGATTAGCCCAGATTATAGAATATAGCTCTCCCTCCTTTAGAAAATAGGTATGTTGAGGCAGGTATGAGAGATATGGACAGACAGACAGACAGAGGGCAGAGTAGCTAGTGTTGACAAATTCCTTCACCCTTTAGCCAACCTGACCAGAAGCTTTTCTTACTTAGATGTGCTGGTCCTGAACACTATCACACAGTCTGAGCTTTAAGTCATTCCAGTGTGGTAGGACCCAGCAAGGTAAGCAAGCTTGATGATATGGCTGTCAACAAAAGCAAGGTCCACTCTGTGCCACAATGGAGCATCAGAGGAAGACCAGAGAACATATAGGAAGCATTGTAAATGTTTACTAATGGCATCAACATTTTTATTTCATTTAAATAGCAGGCTTCTGAAAATCTGTGCAATTTAATAAAGCACAGGTATGCACTTCAATCTAAACATATCTATAATACAGCTTAAGTCTGCCATTGCGTTAGCAAGCCTAATGGGTACACATTTAGGGGAAAATATTTTAATGGTTTTCTGGATTTATTTTGAACTTTTAAAGAACATAGTAGATCAACTGTAGAAAAAATTTCAAATGAAAGAAATCTTCCAAAGAATGTGAGGAGTAACAGTGAGATGGGATCAGCTGTGGAAAAACAGCATTTACTGTCAAGTAAAATACCCTGTAAGAAAGTGATTATTTCAGTACTTTCTCCCTATGTGGGTAGATAGCTCCGGGCTCAACCTCCTACAGACAGTACAAGAGAAAAGAGGTATGGTAAAAGAAAATATGCACCAGATTTTATTCTGTGAACGGTTTAGGAAAAAGAAAAAAGTTGGGGGTGGGGAGAACAGACTCTTTAAAGTGAGTATTAAATACTTCCTCAGAGTACAAAAATAGAAAAACAACAAAAAAGCAATTTATTGTAACAGAAGCAGCTAAATTAAGCATAACTAGGAAAGTCCCCTAACTAACTAAAAAGAATAAATATTCATGGTATATGATGTCCAAAAGGAACTTCCTAATCTGAGAGTGGTAGCAAACAATACAAAAATAATGAAGAGCCAGCTGTGGTTGCACACATTTATAATCTCTGCTACTATTGGGAGAGACTGAGGTAGATGGATCCCTTGGGTTCAAAAGTTCTGAGGTGCAGGAGACCTGAAACCAACCAGGTGTGTCCCTACTAAGTATGAGCACTTGGGAGTGAGGGGCCACCAGATTTCCTAAGGAACAAGTTACAGTTTTCTTGCTGATCAATATTAGAATTGGCCTATGAGTGGACACTATACTCCCAGTCTGAGCAGGATAGACAGACACAGTCTCAAAAAAAAAGGAGAGGAAGAAGGAGGAAGAGGAGGAGGACAGGGAAGAGGAGAAAGAAGAAAGAGGAAGGAGGAAGAAGAAGAAGAAGAAGAAGAAGAAGAAGAAGAAGAAGAAGAAGA
>NW_020949544.1:0-4263 GCF_900497805.2 Vombatus ursinus | reverse complement strand
TATGTCAAGACTAGAATGTTATTAATCCTAACCTCTGGTAAAAACACTATAACATAGAAATAAACTACAAGTCAAACCCACATTACCTGTCATTAACCACAATCCACAAAATCCATTGTGTTTATTGTCCAAAGCTGTCATCTCAAATGCTGCAGCATTTCTATGCGATCTCAAAACTGACCCAATTTCACAGGTACACTGACCCCCAAGGGACGCTTCACATGCTGAGAGTGTAACTAAGTAGAATGAATGAAGCTTAAGCTAGCAGCCTGCTGATATCTAAATACTTGACAAAACCATTAGATCCACTCTCTCAAAAATAGAATAAATTCAAAAATAAATGACTACAATCTATGAAATTACCCCCTTTGTTTTACTCGGTGAAATGAGATTACCAAGCAAAAAAAATGAAGATCTCAAATGAGCAGATATTTCCTTATCTCTTGTTTTCCATCTCAGTTGTTCTGTTTACTAGTAGAATCTCTAAGCACTAATTTTAGAAATTCAGCCAGGTATGTTAGGTGCCTGAATTTTGCACATTCTCTCCCAACAAATGAAACAAATATGCTTATTTTTGGAGGTGGTGGTTTGAGGGAAAGCAAATATATACAAATCACACAATTCAAAATTCACATAAGAGGAGCTTGATCCTCTCCGAAATAAACTGAAAAGTCAGTTCCCTATCATAATTGCTTACATTTCAATATCACTTCATGGCTTACAAAGCATTTGTATTCTCATATTAGGATTATGAGGAAGATAGCAAAAGAACTATCAGTCCAATTTTACAGATAAAGAAATTGTGACTCATAGGTTTAGTGACTTGTCCAAAATGGCAGAGCAGGAATTTAGAGTACTCCAAGTTCAGTGTTTTCTTCGTTCTGTTTTTCAAAAGCATTACAAAGCCCCTCATTCATGGTTCTAACCTTTTGATTATTGTCTTTGTTCCTGCTATAGTCTCCAGAGTTTCCAGATTTAACATCACAAAAGGAAAAACAGTAAAAAATAAAAACATAAAGAGTAAAAAGAAATCACTTTCTTTGGGAAACCTCTTCAATTACATACTATTAGGCATATCCTTGATATATCTTTTATGTGTGTTGTCTTTCTTGTCAAAGCTCCTTGAGGGCATGATGGTTCACTTTTGACTTTTTATTCCTAGTGGTCTAGGTCAGTGTCTGGCTTGCTAAATGTTTATTGATTGACTTTTGGATAAAAGAACCTGGTTAGAATATGATTGGCATAGCAGGCTTCCTAAATCCAAATGACTAAAATGGTAAAAATGTGGGAAAATAAAAGATTTCTAAAAGCATAAATAGATTGTAAAAGATGGAAAGATGTTATAGTAGAGGCATATGGTCCAGTTAACTCTAATATAAAATATCAAAGCAACTAAGGGACAAAAAAAAAAAAAGGCCATCCATTTAAGAAGCATTTCTTAAGTACCTGCTTTGTACAAAGAACCACACTGATACCATGCCATGCAAAGTGCCTGGCATATAGCACATATTTCATAAATTCCATTCTTAATATTTGATGATTGATTGATTGGCTGCTAGTGAAAACTGCACCATGAAGCTGGAGATGGGAAAGGAAAAAAGAGACCCTTTGTGTTCCCATCCAGCCTGAGGAAGAAGACTATTTTTATCCTTTCAAGACCTGTCAGAATATTCCAAAATTGTTTTGGTACATAAGTATATGGAGACATCACATTAATAAGAACATAGGATTTGAAGTCAAGAAGACCTGGAATCATAATCTGGCTTTTATAAATAATAGCTGACTGAACAGGGAAAGGCTGATAATCAGCTCAATGCTTCAGTTTCCTTATATGAAAATGGAAATTGTAATCCTTGTATGATATTAAATCCCAAGATTATTGTAAGAATCTATCTAGACAATACAAGAAAGCACTTTGAAAATGGCAAAGTACTAAAGAAATGTTTCAGTTTTGCTAAAATAGGTTAAAAGCCCTCAAAAACATACAAAACACATAAACACACACAACATGAGGACAAAACATCCTATATGCCCTTGTTATTTTCACTTCAGCATGAATGATCATAAAATATATTAATGTAGTCATTTCAGTATGCATGTATTTTCCTCAGTTTCTTTTTTTTTAATTAATAAGGAATGTTTCTTCACACAAACAAAAAAAAATCATCCCACAAAAAGCAAACAATTGAGATGCTGAATTTTTGTACTATTTTGGATACATAATTTCTATTTAACTGCTCAGATTATATTAAGGCTTGCACCACTACATTTTTACAAGGTTCATTAGCCTAATTATACACTTAATTAAAACAAACTCAGTCACACATGTTAACATTTTCAATCCTAAGTATAAATTACAACCAATGATAAAACTGAAAATAAGTAACAAATGTTTTATTGACATCTAAATTGGCTGAGTTGGTTTGAGTTTTGCTTTGATAATGTAAACTCACCACAACTGCCACCCAGCTGTATGGAAATGATCATAATTTATCTTAATAAAAGCTGACAGAGTATAAACATCACAAATGTCTAAAAGCAGAACTCTGAATAGGCCAGAATGGCATTCAGTAACCATGGAACAGTGCACAGAACACTTCACACAGGGAGCTTGGGTAAGTCACTAAATCTGACCACGAATGAATACAGTCACTATTATATACAACAGTGACTAAAGAAATGAAACACTTCAAGGGAATTCTAGGAAATAATGAAACAAAGGTTTTCCAAAATTATTCATTATTCACAAAGAAGTAGATGAGCAAGGTAACAAAAAGAAGAGAAACAATACAGAATTTGTTAAGATTAAACCAAGCCTCTTTAATTAAAGAGGTAGATTAGCCCAGATTATAGAATATAGCTCTCCCTCCTTTAGAAAATAGGTATGTTGAGGCAGGTATGAGAGATATGGACAGACAGACAGACAGAGGGCAGAGTAGCTAGTGTTGACAAATTCCTTCACCCTTTAGCCAACCTGACCAGAAGCTTTTCTTACTTAGATGTGCTGGTCCTGAACACTATCACACAGTCTGAGCTTTAAGTCATTCCAGTGTGGTAGGACCCAGCAAGGTAAGCAAGCTTGATGATATGGCTGTCAACAAAAGCAAGGTCCACTCTGTGCCACAATGGAGCATCAGAGGAAGACCAGAGAACATATAGGAAGCATTGTAAATGTTTACTAATGGCATCAACATTTTTATTTCATTTAAATAGCAGGCTTCTGAAAATCTGTGCAATTTAATAAAGCACAGGTATGCACTTCAATCTAAACATATCTATAATACAGCTTAAGTCTGCCATTGCGTTAGCAAGCCTAATGGGTACACATTTAGGGGAAAATATTTTAATGGTTTTCTGGATTTATTTTGAACTTTTAAAGAACATAGTAGATCAACTGTAGAAAAAATTTCAAATGAAAGAAATCTTCCAAAGAATGTGAGGAGTAACAGTGAGATGGGATCAGCTGTGGAAAAACAGCATTTACTGTCAAGTAAAATACCCTGTAAGAAAGTGATTATTTCAGTACTTTCTCC
Source organism: Vombatus ursinus (assembly GCF_900497805.2). Taxonomy (NCBI): domain Eukaryota; kingdom Metazoa; phylum Chordata; class Mammalia; order Diprotodontia; family Vombatidae; genus Vombatus; species Vombatus ursinus. Next base: position 730 of record NW_020949544.1, on the reverse strand, counting down.
CTATGTGGGTAGATAGCTCCGGGCTCAACCTCCTACAGACAGTACAAGAGAAAAGAGGTATGGTAAAAGAAAATATGCACCAGATTTTATTCTGTGAACGGTTTAGGAAAAAGAAAAAAGTTGGGGGTGGGGAGAACAGACTCTTTAAAGTGAGTATTAAATACTTCCTCAGAGTACAAAAATAGAAAAACAACAAAAAAGCAATTTATTGTAACAGAAGCAGCTAAATTAAGCATAACTAGGAAAGTCCCCTAACTAACTAAAAAGAATAAATATTCATGGTATATGATGTCCAAAAGGAACTTCCTAATCTGAGAGTGGTAGCAAACAATACAAAAATAATGAAGAGCCAGCTGTGGTTGCACACATTTATAATCTCTGCTACTATTGGGAGAGACTGAGGTAGATGGATCCCTTGGGTTCAAAAGTTCTGAGGTGCAGGAGACCTGAAACCAACCAGGTGTGTCCCTACTAAGTATGAGCACTTGGGAGTGAGGGGCCACCAGATTTCCTAAGGAACAAGTTACAGTTTTCTTGCTGATCAATATTAGAATTGGCCTATGAGTGGACACTATACTCCCAGTCTGAGCAGGATAGACAGACACAGTCTCAAAAAAAAAGGAGAGGAAGAAGGAGGAAGAGGAGGAGGACAGGGAAGAGGAGAAAGAAGAAAGAGGAAGGAGGAAGAAGAAGAAGAAGAAGAAGAAGAAGAAGAAGAAGAAGAAGAAGA
>NW_020949543.1:0-14760 GCF_900497805.2 Vombatus ursinus | reverse complement strand
AGAAGAAGAAGAAGAAGAAGAAGAAGAAGAAGAAGAAGAAGAAGAAGCAGCTGATGAGTGTTTTATGATGTCTCAGATCTTAGAGATGAATTTAACTTAAAAAGTAAAGGGCCAGGGAGAAAAAGTATATTGCAAACTTCAACCTGGATAATATTCTCAAAGTTATTTTTAATCTATGAGAAGCATGTCCAGTCTGAACTACAGAGAGGTCACAACATTCAATATTTTATTAAAGGTAACATTATTACAAGGAGATACAGTGATAGAAACTAACAATTAACCAAGTTTCCCTGAAAGGGACTTGTGACAATTGTCTCAACCTCTTTCTCTCAGGTATATTCTATCTTGCAACACCACAAAGTGGATAAGATGGTTTGTGGCTTATCCATTTATCACCAGCAACATTCTGCAAGTATCTGGGTACTGCACTTTTAAGAAAGTTGCCTCCTCTACCCAGAGGCTTGCCTTCAGTGACCATTTGAAATGTATAAACCAAAATATAGACTGTTCAATATATACTGACAGTGTTTTGAAAACCTTCACCACACTTTCATTGATAATGCTTTTCTCAGGTCTTCATGGCCTTCACTAAAATACAGTCAGTATTTACTAATTCTTACTAAGAACACTTTGTTAACACTTTTCTGTTTAAAACTATTTCTAACTTGGCACTTCATTTAAAGAAAAATATGCTAAGGGAATGCTATAATTATGAGTACCCGGTTATTTTAAAATTCCTATCTGTAGATGCCAAAAGATATTTCTTTGTTTTATATAAATCTTGGACATCATAAGCCAGAAAGTTAGTAGGTGAGGCCTGGAACACATTTGATATCACAACTTTGAAGGAAGATCAATGAACAATATCTGAAGCAGAATGTCTAAGAACAAGGGTTAATAAAGACCTTGTCGCTTTTACTGGGAAGAGGTAGGAAGATGTAGGGCAAGATGAACATATGGAAAATTATTGTGTTATAAGAAATGAATGAGGAATTTATAGAAAAATGAAAATATTTCCATGACAATAATACCATAAATAAGAATAACAGTAAAAGAGAGTCGAACTTAGATCCATTGAAAAGATCAACCTCATCCATCCGTCTGCACCCCTCCCCCCAAACCCCATTGATAAGAGGTATTGAAATATGGATGCTGAATGTTACATATTCTGTAAAATATGGATGTTCAGTTGGTTGAATTTTCTTAGTTTTATTTCATTTTTTGTTCCAAGTGAAGGTTTAAGGAGGAAATATATATTTAGCAAGTGATTAAATAAAGGCGGTATCGGTAAAACAGACAAACAAAAGGAAGTATGTGTCACACCATGTCTACTGGCTATCAATAATGGGCTGATTGATAAGGTCTACCAGAGGCAATTGGTTAGGCCAAAGACAGACATTTGTGGCCTAGTTTCTTTTAATCTAGAAAGCAGAATGACTCACATTAGATTTTGAGGGAAGCTTACTTCTCTCTTTCCTTCGGGATTCCCTCATTTTTTTTTCATTGGTACTCAAGGCCATAGATTATCAAATAATGGTTTGGTAAAATACAATGATGCCCTTATAGTCACAGTGATGGAGGGCTGTTTTTTACTTACTTCCCTAGACATTACCACTGTCCATAACCTTAAGGAGTTTTGTAACCCCAAGAAAACAATGATCATAATATCCACAAGAATAGGACTGAGTCCTTGGAAAAACAAGCATGATATAACTATAAAGTAATAAGTAATAAATATTTTATGTCTTTAATGAGACATGGAGAAACAGCAACAAGAAAAAAAGATTTTTTTAAGTTCTTATATTTTGTGATTCTAAATATGAGACACAATAATCTTTTTAGTACTTCTCAAATGGGCAATGTAAAATTTAAATTATCCCATTTTTAGCTCTGCCAAAGGGTACTTGAAATTATAAATAATGATGTTGGCTCACCAAAAAGACAATGTGTTGGGCAAGCAGAACAGTATTTTGCACTGTAAAATCCCTGTTTGGTTCTGGCACATACTGACTTAATTTAGCTGGGATTTTTAAGATTAATAATAATTTGTTTTACTAGTTGGTGTGGTCAAATGAGGATTAGACAAGCTGGTTTTCCCTTCCCCCCCATCTGCATTAATTTTATTCTAGCCATGAAAGGAATAGAAAATATTAGGGAAAATATAGAGAATAGCCATAAACCTAGCCCAAATTTTGCAAAGTTTCTTAAAAGATTAATCTATATCCTTCAATGTAAAAAAAAATATATTTCTTGGATTACTCTGCTCTTGGTCAATCCAAATAATTTCCAAACATAACTTTATCGGCTAATTATGAAAAAAAAAATCAAAGCAGTTACTACACTAAATATTACAGTACCACCATACCTTCTCTATTCTCCACTATATGCAGGAAAACATGATATTTCTATCTACTATCTAAACTAGAAAATGCAGAACAGACAACCCAACCTTGGGTAAAGCTATAATAAAATTGTGTAATGAATTCTACTTACCAAAGGACTAAAAATTATATTTACCATGTCGAATACATTGCTTCTAGAGATCATGGTAATTATTCGGAAATATTTTTAAATTCTTTTTTAAGTAATTGGGAAGCATAAATGAGTATGAATTACATGAATATTATGAAAATTTGTCTGATGTTTCAGCTCTTTCCTACAAAGCCTCTGATACTATTTTTATTTTCATTGCCCAACAACAGATTGAACTATAATTCTCATGACTCAGAAGCACTTAAAGTAATATTATTTATCTTCTGGGGTAGGAAATAGGGGAGAAAAAAAAATTAAGGAAAGGTTTTTTTTTTATTAAAATGTGATTACAAACTATAAACTATGTTTCTTATACGTAATAGCTAATAATAGCTAGCATTTATATGGCAATTTAAGGTTTGCAAAGGGCTTTATTCATTAACTCACTTGATCCTTACAATAGCCCTCAGAGGTAAGCACTATTACTGTCCCCATTTCAAGATGAGGAAACTGAGGCTTTGAGAGGATGTGACTAGACTCAATAAGCTATACCAACTATCTGATTTATATTTTCATCTATAAGAATTATACAGTATCTTCCTCTTGAGAGCTAAAGTAGGCAAAGGGAGAATCACTAAACTTAAATCAGTCAAAAAATGTCCTTTGTCTGCATTGAGGTAGGCCCTCTAGGGAGAAAATGCTAGGGGCAAGGGGCACATTAGGTTTAAATGTCTTTATAAAATCCACCTAGCACAGAATATTCATCAATAGTATTTGATGAAGATTTTTTAAAAATTTAAACTCACTTGTGTTTTTGGAAAATTCTGTGAACAGCAAGAAACAATTCAGAATGTTTCAAAAACCATGTCAATAAACATTCACTAAGTGCTTAGTATCTGTCATTTTCATGAACTTACTGTTCACTGATTAAGAAATTAGGTAGTAAAGTAACATCAATTACCATTGTATAAAATTGTGAAATGAGAAGTAAGGGAAGATCATAGAGTATGCTCCATGATATTAAGGACATTAGTAACACAGGTGACTTAGTTTTGATTCTTAAAATCAATTGTGGAAAAAATGAGTAAAGAACTGGAATAATTAACCAGATAACATTTTTTTTAAAGAATTTAACTCAATTTGGGGAATACTTTAGGGAAAAGTATTTTTGTTGGCTTAATTCATCTAGGTAATTGTCTAATTTCTTTACATCACTTTGCCAGTCCATCTGGAGTTCTGATTTTCACATCTATTGTCAATTTAGCAGAAAATATTCCATCAGCTATGTAGAATGTTTGTATAAATTATAATGAACAATAAATTCATTAGGATAATTTGAAGGAAATGCATGATGAGCTTGTGTACCTGCAAATCATGCCTAAATGCATTCACTAATTATGATGTACATACAGGAATGGATTAACAGTGGCCACAAAATTTAAATCGTTTATATTAAGAACATGCTAAACCAACTCCATATATTTTAGCATAAACTAAGATAAAACACTTCATGTTATGATTCAATTAAAATCCTACACAATACATTACCTTCCGCCTCGAGCACTGAAAGGCACTACATGGATTCCCAGAGGCCCTCCATCGTTGGAGACTTCTACGAGCTTTACCATATCACTGTGAGACAATGATGAATGAGGGAACATGAACATGTACTGTAAACAAATCAAAAAAAAAAAAAAAAAAAAACCAAAAAAAAAAAAAACACCACAAAACCAAAAAAGGAAAAAAAAGAAAAGAAAAGCAAACCACAACACAACAAAGATACCCACCAAACATACATCAATATTGCAGAACATGAGCAATGGTGATGAAGGCAACAGTAAACACTACATACCTGAATATTAGTCTGATGGCATGAAAGAAGAGCAATCATCAGAAATAACTACATTAAATAATACCAAACTAATATTTCTGTTGGATTTCATCCTGCCTGGGAATAATGAAAGAAATTACACTACCCTGAACCAATAGCAGATTTCAACCTAATTTACCAGTCCATGTGGTTACTTTGGACATTTTAAAGAGTGTTTAGAGTTTTTAAGACTTCATCTCCCAAATTGCCCCGAGTGCACATAATGCTTTTCCCACAGGAAATAATATAACAAATATATTTCTTATAAAGGTATTGACTTACAAGGCTACCTCATACTCTAAAGAAATGGCCTAGTGTAGCTTTTAAAAAAAAAATTAAAGAAATAAGCTTCAGAAGGTTTGATGTTGTTTTTGACACAAATTCTTTATCAATTTATATTTTGAGCAGGGATAGGGACTGGAATAGAACCTGTGATTTCACTTATATAGGGTTAATTCTCTCTACCAATGCAGTTTGGCACTTTCTTTAGCAGGATATAGCTTTAGGGAGTTGTCTAGAGCACAGAGAGGTTAAATGATTTGCCCGTAGAAACACAGCCAATTTGTCAAGGGTAAGAACTGCACATAAATCTCCCTGAAGTTGGAACTAACTCTATCCATTATCCTATAATTCTTCTCATCCATAAAGTAACTGCAATAATATTTATAAAACCCTTTAAACTTTATTTTCTCTACAATAGCCTTATGAAGCAGGTCATATAATTTTTGCTATACCCATTTATGGATAAAAAAAACTCAAATTGAGTGATTTGTCTATGGTCACGAACATTATAAGCTATAGGATTTGAACCCATGTCCAGGATTCCTTCTAATGAAATGTTGCTGCCACTAGCTAGACAAATTTTACGGGTTAAAAAACAAATATATATAGATTCCTATGATGTAAAACTTTTGCTGATTTACCATGCTCCCCTGGCTCCTTAGGGGTGGATGACCTTCAGGGTTCTTTAACATACCCTCTTCTGTCTCAGTGTCTTTTTTCTTGGTTATCTCACATATGCACATGACTTCAGGTGGCATCTCTATATATTTGACTCCCAAATCTTTCTATTACACCAACATCTCTTGACAGTTCCAAAAACATTTTCCATCTTCCTTCTGGATATCATATCCTACATCATACTCCAGATAAACTATTCCAATCTGAAATTATTGTGATCATATCTAGAACCACGGTTTGCTTTAATTTCTCTATTCCTATTTAAAGGTACCGCTATCCTCCCATTATCTCTAATTCAGAATATTTAAGGACTTTTTGACTCTTTCTGCTCCTTCATACCAAACAGAAGATATTTTGAAACAGAAAAGATAAGACCCAGAAATTGGCTTGTTTCTGAGATGAATGTAATCACTTTATCTGGCCAGCCATTTCTTATACTATTACTCCTTTTCATATTGTGCTACATTCCAGAAAAACTGGACTAGCCTCTGTCTTCTGTTTCTCTCCTTTAGCTCACACTACCCCAATACCTGGAATGTATCTTCCCCCTTCTCCCCTAACCCTCAACTCTTTTAAGCTTTTCAATTACTTTAAGAGGCAATTTAGATTCTCTTTTATCCATAAATACGTCCATGTCCCCCTTACCACTGTCCCATGCAGGTGAAAGTACTCTCCAGTCTCTTAAATTTGTCAAAATGTTTACCCCCACTTAACACAATGGCAACAAAACATAGATTGTGGTAGGTTACACACACAAAAAAAATTAGGGCTCAACTTTGAATTGAATAGCCATCCAGGGTTATTATTTAATGTCTATCAGTCCTAGGTAAGTTACAATCTCTGTGGGCCTCAGTGTTCATCTGTAAAATGAGAGACTTGTTCATCTTTAAGGTCAATTCAATTTCTAGCTCTATTTTGATAATGATAATATTTAAGTCATTTAAGCTATTAGCCTTACTAATATATTATTAGTATATAAGCTTCACTGTAAGCTTTAATTCATTAGGGGGAAAATGTGTGACTTCTCCATAATGCTTATTAAATCAGTCTTTCATTCTCCCTTTGATGTCTGCTTGCATTTGTCTCTTCATTTTCTTTATATCTTTCCCCCCTGAAGGCTATTTAGGGAATTTTTTAAAAAATACTGTTATAAAGGGGCCCTAAGTGATGCTATTTTTAAACTAACATTGACATGAAATGCTACAATTTGCATTTCACCCAAATATTTCGAGCAACTGAAAATAGTCATTTAATAAAAACTAATGTGACATTAATTTGTGTTAATAGAAGTATAGCATACAGAAAAATGAAGGGGAGTGTCAAACACACTAACATTCTCAGCAGGAATGTGAAATATGATATCCAGGTATTAAGGTAGTAACAGGACTTGAAATCACACCACAGAAGGTGACTTGTGGTTTTTAGTCTGAAAAAAGGTATGATTTCGAAAGGACAAGATTAATATCTCTAAATATCCAATGGCTAGTTTTCAGAATTTTTGGCTAGAGCAACTCGAAAAAAAGACTAAATGCTAACCTACAAAAGTATCCCAAGCTGCATTGGTGGATAAAGTACCTATGCCCATGAAATCAGGGATCATTGAAGACAATCAGGTAGATTATAGCTTGAACTTTATCTGTTTAGTTCCCCAAGAAAGAACTAGAAATAATGGCTGGAAGTTGCGGGGAAACAGATTTCAGCTTCAAAAATAGGAAAGACTTTTCTTATTAAGAACCAGTAGTACAGAAGGGAATAGATAGATGACCATAGTGGATTCTTCCAATGGATGATTCCATGTATTTGGCAATGGTCATACAATTTAGCATTAGGCTTTGAAATGTAAATTCCTTTCTTTCTGATGTCCATTGTTTCTAAAAGTTTAAAATAGTCTTAAGTTTATAATATACAAACTGCATACTAATATTGTAAATATACTAATATAATAAATGTAAGTATGTAACTTAGGTATTTGAATACTTGTACTATGTATAGGAGATATATTTATACATGTAAATTATTAAATTTATCTTCCATTTATGAAGACTGAAACACAAACATAAAGTTTGCAATCTACACTGAAGAGAATAATTAGCTTAAAATTTTGAAGTCCAAATTGCTTATTTAATTAAAAGGGGGAATCTCCTCTCTCTCTCTCTCTCTCTCTCTCTCTCTCTCTCTCTCATATATATATATACACACACACACATATATATATACATATATACACATACACATATATATACACACACACATATTTTATTTCTTATTTTTTATAAATTACCTTAATTCTTATAGCCAAGAGAACATAATTTTATCCAAGATTAAATCAAAAGATTTTCCTCACTCTTGATCAGATATATTTTATAGTTGATTTTCCATAATATATTTTGATTTCTGGGAAACTAAATTTTCTTTCATTGAAAGAAATACACATATATGATATTCTCATATAATCACTATTCAAAATCTGCTTTACTATATTAGGTAACTATTAAGTTAAGAACAGGGTTCTTAACCTTAATGTACTCCTTCATTGATAACTATAGTAAAGCAATCATTCCTATTATTTTTGTATTAAACTACTTCTATACTTAACACATCTTGGCTGTCTTTGGACTAAATAATTGGTATTATATTCTCTGTTGGCTTAATTATTGCCTTATGATTGCTTATATTTACAACTATATATACACATATAGACATGCTAACTCAGAAGACACTTTTTTCCATATGATTGAAAAATATTCAGCTGGAAAACTAAAAATTCAGTGAAACCAATTATTTGTGATTCATCATGGAGTATCCTTTATTCCCATCTGATGTTTACTGCAAAGGATTGTTTGTTATATATACCTCAACATAGTAAATTGTCCCAAGTGACATCAAACCAGATAATATGTATAATCTGAGCTGAAATCACATAAAATGTCAGTGTCACAAGGGTATGATACTACCATGAAGGATCACTACTAGCTTCTATCACAAATTAGCTTATAATCCCTGTTATTAGTTAAATCATAAATCAGGTGATATCTTTTCTCTCCACTCACCTACCTGAATATTCCAGGGATATACAGTTCTCCCAGATTTGGGAAATGGAGGAAGAATTCAAGCTGAATCACTAATTACATTAAACCTATCATATCTTGCATGTACAGTAATAATGTATTCAAAGGATTTTATACATTTTAGTGGGGGGGAAGCAAAAGGAGAAAATTATAACATAATGGTATCAAATCAGTTTAGAATAGGATACCTGTTAATATGGCTAATAACTTTGAAGCAAATACTATTACATGTCAATAAAAATATTTGTTAATGTATGAAGAGTATGTATATCTAAAGACTATATATATCTGAATATTCATGAATATTATACTACATTCAATTCACATTTTTTGATACTAACAATGAGAGAATTTTATAAACAAAGAAATGCACTTCAAGAAAATAAATGACTCATCTATTTCTCATGAAAACACAACACACTCCATGCAATACTTTTTACAAGTGATACACTGATATGAATGATGATTAATGGCATGAGTCACTTACTCCAGGGAAAGATTAGTGGTGTTCTCCAAACCAGTATCAGCGTGTCCAACTGGTTCTACACGGCCATTGTCCTCTTCTGTCCCATCTTCATCCTGGAGAGACAAATAGATTGGAGGTACATCACTTAAATTACAAGCATGAATTCCATGATTCACAGTTTGAACCCCGCAAAATCTTAATTCAGTAAGTACTCAGAGGATATCTGTACAGTATATCAAGACAAACTAGTGGCAGCTAGGTGGTGCAGTGGCTAGAGCACTGGCCCTGGATTCAGCAGGACCTGAGTTCAAATCCGGCCTTAGACACATAACACTTACTAGCTATGTGACACTGGGCAAGTCACTTAACCCCATTGCCTTGCCAAAAAAAAAAAAAAAAGACAAACTAGTCTTTAATAATAAAATGGGGATGAGGACAAGATGTTCTCCCATTTTGTTCAGGGCACATTTCTTAGTTCCAGCATCTTTTGCCTACCAAAAATAAGAAATCTATTCTAAATGCAAATAGTTATCCTATCAAATTCCAAATGAACTATAAATTTCCATAATAGTTATATAGAAATATTGTTCAATCCATCAAAGTCCTAGAAGAGTTCTTCATATCATCGGTATCATATTGGAGGGACCGGATCATCTTAGCAAAGAAGAACCATTTACAACTAAGAGAAATACAAGGCTGAATTTTTCATTATATTGCAGAAACTGAGTAAATCCTTTACCTCATCCCCAAATGATGGCCTCCATAGAGATGTCTCAGCACTGCATGAAATCAATGTAAGAAGTATATCACTAAAAATGGCAGATAAGTGGCATAGTGGGTAGGGTGCCGAGTCTGAAGTCAGGATGACCTGAGTTCAAATTCAGTCTGACACTCACTACTGTGTTACCCTAAGAAACCCACTTAACCTCTGTATGCCTCAGTTTCCTAAGATAAAATAGAGATAACAATAGCACCTACTTCATAAGGTTGTTGTAAGGATCAAATGAGATCAAATGGGATAATATTTGTAAACTGCTTAGCAGAATATCAAGCACATCATAGTAAGTGCCAGGCACTGTGCTAACCTATTCAAATGTTAGCTGTTGTTGTTATTGGATTAATGCTAAGATAGGTCATGTAATCCATGACAATAACTGGAAAATATTCATTTTTAAAAATACAATGCTCAACAGAACCTCATCAGAAAGGTGAGACAGATTGTGAAGATAATTATATAATAATTGATTTGTTCTATTTCCAGGGAAGCTCAGAATGGAAACACAAACACTTACATACACACACATGCATGTACATACATACGTATTACTTGTTAGGCTTATATTTTATGTACAACTTGGAAATACATTTTCAAATTTACATCTATATTATTTAAACTATTATTTCCAAGAACAGTAACACTCCATTGTTTAATGTGAATTTATACATTTAATTATGTATGTTATCAGCTATGTAATAAGCAATGAGCTCTGAAGCAGAGACTTGTATGCTATCAATTCAAACATTAATCAACAAAATAAGTGAAGGGTTATGAGTTCAGTACAGTATCAAACAATATATTAAATTGTTGAAGGGATATTAAAGCAAGGCAGAGGCCATCAGTAACATCCAATTGACATTTCCTCTGAGTATTTAAAAAAAAAAGGAGGTTTTATGCAAGAAGATATGTAACCAGTATAGACACGCAATGTCCCTCCCTTCCCCCCATGGCAAGGCTCCACATGAAGCCAACCTCTTTGAGGACTGATGATCCTGTGTTTTGAGAGGCTGTAATATGCACTTCTTTGTCATTTATCTCATTTAAACAACTCACAAGAAATACATTTCAAAGGTTAACCAGCATCTTGAACCTGCCTAAGACTGACATTATGAATGTAAACAAGAACTCTAAATGTGAGGGGAAAGCAGAGTTATTTATAAACCAGATGTAAAAGATGGTTTAGCAAGCTAAAGAAATTTGGTAACAGGCTACATTAATAATCCATGTCTCCTAGAAACACTACTGACAAACACGCAAGCATTGGCTACAGTCACCTTTGAACCAGATGAAACCCTGATGGGTCACTCAGGAAATAGCAATAAAAACGAAATGTCCAAAACTATTGTGATCAAACAATGAGTGATCATTTACAGATAAGTTGTTCCCACATCTAATATCAGGCTCCCGTGGGCTTGTGTAGTAGGATTCCACGTGTGTAAGTAGGGTGTTCAATTGAGTAGCTTAACATTTACTAGCCTGAGGCTGAGCTGCAGTTGCTATGAGAACCAGAACTCTGAATTTCCTGACTTTGGGATGTGTAAATAGCATCAGCCCTACTGCTTGCCTTACTGGGATGTCTGGCACTTAGGATTTTTTTTTTTTTAAGAGAGATGTGATTGAGCATGTAGTCACTTATAATGAAAGGCATGTCTATTTAAGCCTAGCTTCTTTAAATTTTCTTTGTTGGTCTCGACTATAATTTAATTGGTACAGGTAACTCTCAAGCAAACAGAAAATACATCAGCAGACCTGGTGGAGTGTATAGAGTGTCAGGCCTGGAGTTAAGAAGACCTAAGTTTTTTTTTTTTTTTTTGTTAGTTTGGGTTTTTTTTGTTTGTTTGTTTTTAGGCAATTGGGGTTAAGTGACTTGCCCAGGGTCACACAGCTAGTGTCAAGTGTTTGGTCTGAGGCTGGATTTGAACTCAGGTCCTCCTGACTTCAGGGCCAGTGCTCTATCCACTGTGCCACTGTGCTGCCCCAGAAGACCTAAGTTCTAATCCAGTCTCAGATACGCACTAGTTGGGTGACCCTGGGCAAGTCACTTAATCCATGTTTGTCTCAATGTCCTCATCTGTAAAATGTAATAATTGCATCCAACTCCCACAATTATTTTGAGAATCACATGAGACAACGGTAAGGAATTTAGCACAGTGTCTGGGACAGAGCAGGTGCTAGATAAATGTTAATTTATTGAACATATTGTTTTCCTGAGTCTACTTATTTTACTTTGCTTTAGCTTACATAAGCCTTTCCATATTAATCATATTCATTATTTCTTATAGCATAATAATATTGCATTTCACTCATATGCCAGATTTTATTTAGCCATTCTTTTTGTTATTATTATATGACACTTCACATAATCATCTAAATTCTAGAAAATATATAAGGATTCTATCAGCCTCCAGAATCATATAGTGATTTTCATTTTCATAACAAATTTGATTAATATCTTTTGTTTTCGTATCTACATTTCCCGCTACTTTATCACTCTCTCCAGTTCCTCAGAAAATCATCCCTCATAGTAAAGAATCAGAATGTAATGAAGAGTGAAGAGCAAGAAAAAATTTTAAAATGCCAAACTAATCAAACCTGATGTTATATGGAGTGTTCCACATCCATGGACCCCCACATATGCAAAGAAGTGGCGGGGGAGCAGGGAGGAGGCATCTTCTTATATTTCTTCTTTGGGGTCAAGCTTCATCATTATAATTTCACAGCACTTGGTTTCAATTTTGTTTTCATCTTTATTTTTTCCATTTTAATTGCTATAGTATTTTGTGTATATTGTTTTCTTGTATATACTTCACTTTCCTTGAGTTTGGAAAAGTCTTTTTATGCTTTTCCACATTAATCACATTCATCATTTTTTTTATAGCTTAGGATTATTCCATTTCATTTTTGCACCAGAATCTTTTTAGTTATTTCCCAAGTGATGGAAATTTTTTTTTCCCATTTCATCAATATGACAAAAAGTGATGGTATAAATATTCTGGAATGATTTCCTTGATCACTGTCACAAAGGGTATGGACATTTTAGTCACTTTCTTTGTAAAATTCCATGTTGTTTTCCATGATCTCCCAACTCTACCAATAAAATATTCATGTACCCATCTTTGTACAACCCATCCTACATTGACTGTTCCCATCTCTTATCATGTTTGCAAATTGGTTGGTTGTGAGGTCACAACCTGAGGACTTTTACTTGCATTTCTCTTATCAGTAGTAGTAGTAGTTTGGGGCATTGTTTCATATGGCGAATAATTTGCAATTCTTCTTTTGAAAACTGTTTATCCATATGATAATAAATTGCTGACATGTTAGTATGTTTCTATATCCTACCTCTGAATTCTCAGATTATAAATCAAGGATGGTGTCTTAATCTTTTCTACATGGAAACCACAATTCCTGATCAATGGACCAGGTTTTGGGGAAAGAAGGCCTTGGAAAGATCAATGGTTCTTGAATCAGAGGACCAGAATTTAAACCCCACCTCTGAGACTTACTGTGTGATCTTGAAGAAGTCACTTTAGTTTCCTTATCTATAGTGTGAGCAAACAGGACAGATTAGATGGCCTTTGAGGTCTATTCAAGGTCATGCATCTTTTTGGTCCTAACATAGCATATGACAAATTACTCCTTCATTCAATATTACAGCTTGTCAGTCAATAAACATTTATATAATATATGCTAGGCACTATGTTGATAAGCTTGTGTATATCAAACCTTTTCAAACCTTAAAGCGCTAATGTAAGTGTTGCCTATTATCGTGTGTCTGCTGTGATAGAAGCATTTTCTATAGAGAGGTCCTCCAGATGTGTTCCTATGTAGATGACGTTATCAACACTTCAACAAATCTCAGAAAAAGTATTGTTTGCGTCCTAAAGGCAGCGTAAAATCACAAATGAAATGACTAGATAATATTGCCCAGACTATAATACAGAGTTGGATAGGCAACCTACAGATGCCATCCATTAGAGACAGAGACAGCCACTGAAACAGGACAATGAGTTGGGCCCAGCACTGAACAGGAGAATTTAGTAAAAGTTGGACTGGCTTTGGGAAACAGCAGTTTTTAATGATCTCCACTGACTCCCAAACACTACTAATGTCCTAGTAAAACTGTAAAAGTCACGCAATACTGTGTTCTATGAAGAGTAGAAGGTAAAGATACAACAAAAGACAGTGAAGATGCCTTTGGTGGGCAGGATCAGGTTGATACTCATAACAGGAGAAGTAGGGAGAAGGGTAGGAATAGGGGACAGACCGATGATTTAATTGATAGGAGGAAACTCCCAGAAGGAAACTTCCCATACCAAGGCAAGTGAATCATTCTCTTAGAGAATTGCCTAGATCACAGAGAGCTTAAATAATTTGCCAATGGTCACATAGCCAGAGATGGGACTTGAACCCAGGTCTTCCTGAGTACAAGGCCAGCGCTCGCTCTCGCTCTCTATCTCTCTCTCCGTCTATGTCTCTGTCTCTGTCTCTGTCTCTCTCTCTCTCTCTCTCTCTCACACACACACACACACGGAGCGAGCTCTTACTGATGCCAGACTGTACTTACAAAGGACATCATCAGAAATCAGAAATTTACAGAAGTAAAAAAAAAAAAATGGATTGGTCATACAGCAAGAGTGAGAGACAACTAATGCTCTCCAGTATCCTCAAAAGATGAGAGGAAATCTTCTAACCCAATATTGGTTGGGACCCCTGTGATGAATTTATATGAAGACGTTAATAGGATTTAAAATGGATAGGTACAATCCATAGGTTTCCATTTTCTCTAAAGAAATTAAGGTCAGGAAATAAAATGCTCCCTATTGCTTAAAGTACAGAAAATGATCCCACACAATCCAACTCAAGTTAAAACTCTTTAAAAGAGGAAGAAGAAAATGGTAGAAGAGTGTAGATCTATATATCTGGTACATGCAAAGTGGAGGTCGAAGAAACTAGATATGAAATTTCACTTTGCTCAGGCTACAAAATGTAAAATCTGGGCACAGGTCATAGAGCTTAATAAATATTTTACTGGATTAACAGAATCTCAGAGTTGTAAAGAAGCTCAGTCCAGATAATCCAATCCTAAATGCCCCCCACACACACACACACAACATAACTCTTAATTTCTCAAGAAACAACTGTG
>NW_020949542.1:0-14760 GCF_900497805.2 Vombatus ursinus | reverse complement strand
AGAAGAAGAAGAAGAAGAAGAAGAAGAAGAAGAAGAAGAAGAAGAAGCAGCTGATGAGTGTTTTATGATGTCTCAGATCTTAGAGATGAATTTAACTTAAAAAGTAAAGGGCCAGGGAGAAAAAGTATATTGCAAACTTCAACCTGGATAATATTCTCAAAGTTATTTTTAATCTATGAGAAGCATGTCCAGTCTGAACTACAGAGAGGTCACAACATTCAATATTTTATTAAAGGTAACATTATTACAAGGAGATACAGTGATAGAAACTAACAATTAACCAAGTTTCCCTGAAAGGGACTTGTGACAATTGTCTCAACCTCTTTCTCTCAGGTATATTCTATCTTGCAACACCACAAAGTGGATAAGATGGTTTGTGGCTTATCCATTTATCACCAGCAACATTCTGCAAGTATCTGGGTACTGCACTTTTAAGAAAGTTGCCTCCTCTACCCAGAGGCTTGCCTTCAGTGACCATTTGAAATGTATAAACCAAAATATAGACTGTTCAATATATACTGACAGTGTTTTGAAAACCTTCACCACACTTTCATTGATAATGCTTTTCTCAGGTCTTCATGGCCTTCACTAAAATACAGTCAGTATTTACTAATTCTTACTAAGAACACTTTGTTAACACTTTTCTGTTTAAAACTATTTCTAACTTGGCACTTCATTTAAAGAAAAATATGCTAAGGGAATGCTATAATTATGAGTACCCGGTTATTTTAAAATTCCTATCTGTAGATGCCAAAAGATATTTCTTTGTTTTATATAAATCTTGGACATCATAAGCCAGAAAGTTAGTAGGTGAGGCCTGGAACACATTTGATATCACAACTTTGAAGGAAGATCAATGAACAATATCTGAAGCAGAATGTCTAAGAACAAGGGTTAATAAAGACCTTGTCGCTTTTACTGGGAAGAGGTAGGAAGATGTAGGGCAAGATGAACATATGGAAAATTATTGTGTTATAAGAAATGAATGAGGAATTTATAGAAAAATGAAAATATTTCCATGACAATAATACCATAAATAAGAATAACAGTAAAAGAGAGTCGAACTTAGATCCATTGAAAAGATCAACCTCATCCATCCGTCTGCACCCCTCCCCCCAAACCCCATTGATAAGAGGTATTGAAATATGGATGCTGAATGTTACATATTCTGTAAAATATGGATGTTCAGTTGGTTGAATTTTCTTAGTTTTATTTCATTTTTTGTTCCAAGTGAAGGTTTAAGGAGGAAATATATATTTAGCAAGTGATTAAATAAAGGCGGTATCGGTAAAACAGACAAACAAAAGGAAGTATGTGTCACACCATGTCTACTGGCTATCAATAATGGGCTGATTGATAAGGTCTACCAGAGGCAATTGGTTAGGCCAAAGACAGACATTTGTGGCCTAGTTTCTTTTAATCTAGAAAGCAGAATGACTCACATTAGATTTTGAGGGAAGCTTACTTCTCTCTTTCCTTCGGGATTCCCTCATTTTTTTTTCATTGG
The DNA here is from genome assembly GCF_900497805.2 of Vombatus ursinus. Taxonomy (NCBI): domain Eukaryota; kingdom Metazoa; phylum Chordata; class Mammalia; order Diprotodontia; family Vombatidae; genus Vombatus; species Vombatus ursinus. The sequence continues at coordinate 13,253 of NW_020949542.1, read as the reverse complement.
TACTCAAGGCCATAGATTATCAAATAATGGTTTGGTAAAATACAATGATGCCCTTATAGTCACAGTGATGGAGGGCTGTTTTTTACTTACTTCCCTAGACATTACCACTGTCCATAACCTTAAGGAGTTTTGTAACCCCAAGAAAACAATGATCATAATATCCACAAGAATAGGACTGAGTCCTTGGAAAAACAAGCATGATATAACTATAAAGTAATAAGTAATAAATATTTTATGTCTTTAATGAGACATGGAGAAACAGCAACAAGAAAAAAAGATTTTTTTAAGTTCTTATATTTTGTGATTCTAAATATGAGACACAATAATCTTTTTAGTACTTCTCAAATGGGCAATGTAAAATTTAAATTATCCCATTTTTAGCTCTGCCAAAGGGTACTTGAAATTATAAATAATGATGTTGGCTCACCAAAAAGACAATGTGTTGGGCAAGCAGAACAGTATTTTGCACTGTAAAATCCCTGTTTGGTTCTGGCACATACTGACTTAATTTAGCTGGGATTTTTAAGATTAATAATAATTTGTTTTACTAGTTGGTGTGGTCAAATGAGGATTAGACAAGCTGGTTTTCCCTTCCCCCCCATCTGCATTAATTTTATTCTAGCCATGAAAGGAATAGAAAATATTAGGGAAAATATAGAGAATAGCCATAAACCTAGCCCAAATTTTGCAAAGTTTCTTAAAAGATTAATCTATATCCTTCAATGTAAAAAAAAATATATTTCTTGGATTACTCTGCTCTTGGTCAATCCAAATAATTTCCAAACATAACTTTATCGGCTAATTATGAAAAAAAAAATCAAAGCAGTTACTACACTAAATATTACAGTACCACCATACCTTCTCTATTCTCCACTATATGCAGGAAAACATGATATTTCTATCTACTATCTAAACTAGAAAATGCAGAACAGACAACCCAACCTTGGGTAAAGCTATAATAAAATTGTGTAATGAATTCTACTTACCAAAGGACTAAAAATTATATTTACCATGTCGAATACATTGCTTCTAGAGATCATGGTAATTATTCGGAAATATTTTTAAATTCTTTTTTAAGTAATTGGGAAGCATAAATGAGTATGAATTACATGAATATTATGAAAATTTGTCTGATGTTTCAGCTCTTTCCTACAAAGCCTCTGATACTATTTTTATTTTCATTGCCCAACAACAGATTGAACTATAATTCTCATGACTCAGAAGCACTTAAAGTAATATTATTTATCTTCTGGGGTAGGAAATAGGGGAGAAAAAAAAATTAAGGAAAGGTTTTTTTTTTATTAAAATGTGATTACAAACTATAAACTATGTTTCTTATACGTAATAGCTAATAATAGCTAGCATTTATATGGCAATTTAAGGTTTGCAAAGGGCTTTATTCATTAACTCACTTGATCCTTACAATAGCCCTCAGAGGTAAGCACTATTACTGTCCCCATTTCAAGATGAGGAAACTGAGGCTTTGAGAGGATGTGACTAGACTCAATAAGCTATACCAACTATCTGATTTATATTTTCATCTATAAGAATTATACAGTATCTTCCTCTTGAGAGCTAAAGTAGGCAAAGGGAGAATCACTAAACTTAAATCAGTCAAAAAATGTCCTTTGTCTGCATTGAGGTAGGCCCTCTAGGGAGAAAATGCTAGGGGCAAGGGGCACATTAGGTTTAAATGTCTTTATAAAATCCACCTAGCACAGAATATTCATCAATAGTATTTGATGAAGATTTTTTAAAAATTTAAACTCACTTGTGTTTTTGGAAAATTCTGTGAACAGCAAGAAACAATTCAGAATGTTTCAAAAACCATGTCAATAAACATTCACTAAGTGCTTAGTATCTGTCATTTTCATGAACTTACTGTTCACTGATTAAGAAATTAGGTAGTAAAGTAACATCAATTACCATTGTATAAAATTGTGAAATGAGAAGTAAGGGAAGATCATAGAGTATGCTCCATGATATTAAGGACATTAGTAACACAGGTGACTTAGTTTTGATTCTTAAAATCAATTGTGGAAAAAATGAGTAAAGAACTGGAATAATTAACCAGATAACATTTTTTTTAAAGAATTTAACTCAATTTGGGGAATACTTTAGGGAAAAGTATTTTTGTTGGCTTAATTCATCTAGGTAATTGTCTAATTTCTTTACATCACTTTGCCAGTCCATCTGGAGTTCTGATTTTCACATCTATTGTCAATTTAGCAGAAAATATTCCATCAGCTATGTAGAATGTTTGTATAAATTATAATGAACAATAAATTCATTAGGATAATTTGAAGGAAATGCATGATGAGCTTGTGTACCTGCAAATCATGCCTAAATGCATTCACTAATTATGATGTACATACAGGAATGGATTAACAGTGGCCACAAAATTTAAATCGTTTATATTAAGAACATGCTAAACCAACTCCATATATTTTAGCATAAACTAAGATAAAACACTTCATGTTATGATTCAATTAAAATCCTACACAATACATTACCTTCCGCCTCGAGCACTGAAAGGCACTACATGGATTCCCAGAGGCCCTCCATCGTTGGAGACTTCTACGAGCTTTACCATATCACTGTGAGACAATGATGAATGAGGGAACATGAACATGTACTGTAAACAAATCAAAAAAAAAAAAAAAAAAAAACCAAAAAAAAAAAAAACACCACAAAACCAAAAAAGGAAAAAAAAGAAAAGAAAAGCAAACCACAACACAACAAAGATACCCACCAAACATACATCAATATTGCAGAACATGAGCAATGGTGATGAAGGCAACAGTAAACACTACATACCTGAATATTAGTCTGATGGCATGAAAGAAGAGCAATCATCAGAAATAACTACATTAAATAATACCAAACTAATATTTCTGTTGGATTTCATCCTGCCTGGGAATAATGAAAGAAATTACACTACCCTGAACCAATAGCAGATTTCAACCTAATTTACCAGTCCATGTGGTTACTTTGGACATTTTAAAGAGTGTTTAGAGTTTTTAAGACTTCATCTCCCAAATTGCCCCGAGTGCACATAATGCTTTTCCCACAGGAAATAATATAACAAATATATTTCTTATAAAGGTATTGACTTACAAGGCTACCTCATACTCTAAAGAAATGGCCTAGTGTAGCTTTTAAAAAAAAAATTAAAGAAATAAGCTTCAGAAGGTTTGATGTTGTTTTTGACACAAATTCTTTATCAATTTATATTTTGAGCAGGGATAGGGACTGGAATAGAACCTGTGATTTCACTTATATAGGGTTAATTCTCTCTACCAATGCAGTTTGGCACTTTCTTTAGCAGGATATAGCTTTAGGGAGTTGTCTAGAGCACAGAGAGGTTAAATGATTTGCCCGTAGAAACACAGCCAATTTGTCAAGGGTAAGAACTGCACATAAATCTCCCTGAAGTTGGAACTAACTCTATCCATTATCCTATAATTCTTCTCATCCATAAAGTAACTGCAATAATATTTATAAAACCCTTTAAACTTTATTTTCTCTACAATAGCCTTATGAAGCAGGTCATATAATTTTTGCTATACCCATTTATGGATAAAAAAAACTCAAATTGAGTGATTTGTCTATGGTCACGAACATTATAAGCTATAGGATTTGAACCCATGTCCAGGATTCCTTCTAATGAAATGTTGCTGCCACTAGCTAGACAAATTTTACGGGTTAAAAAACAAATATATATAGATTCCTATGATGTAAAACTTTTGCTGATTTACCATGCTCCCCTGGCTCCTTAGGGGTGGATGACCTTCAGGGTTCTTTAACATACCCTCTTCTGTCTCAGTGTCTTTTTTCTTGGTTATCTCACATATGCACATGACTTCAGGTGGCATCTCTATATATTTGACTCCCAAATCTTTCTATTACACCAACATCTCTTGACAGTTCCAAAAACATTTTCCATCTTCCTTCTGGATATCATATCCTACATCATACTCCAGATAAACTATTCCAATCTGAAATTATTGTGATCATATCTAGAACCACGGTTTGCTTTAATTTCTCTATTCCTATTTAAAGGTACCGCTATCCTCCCATTATCTCTAATTCAGAATATTTAAGGACTTTTTGACTCTTTCTGCTCCTTCATACCAAACAGAAGATATTTTGAAACAGAAAAGATAAGACCCAGAAATTGGCTTGTTTCTGAGATGAATGTAATCACTTTATCTGGCCAGCCATTTCTTATACTATTACTCCTTTTCATATTGTGCTACATTCCAGAAAAACTGGACTAGCCTCTGTCTTCTGTTTCTCTCCTTTAGCTCACACTACCCCAATACCTGGAATGTATCTTCCCCCTTCTCCCCTAACCCTCAACTCTTTTAAGCTTTTCAATTACTTTAAGAGGCAATTTAGATTCTCTTTTATCCATAAATACGTCCATGTCCCCCTTACCACTGTCCCATGCAGGTGAAAGTACTCTCCAGTCTCTTAAATTTGTCAAAATGTTTACCCCCACTTAACACAATGGCAACAAAACATAGATTGTGGTAGGTTACACACACAAAAAAAATTAGGGCTCAACTTTGAATTGAATAGCCATCCAGGGTTATTATTTAATGTCTATCAGTCCTAGGTAAGTTACAATCTCTGTGGGCCTCAGTGTTCATCTGTAAAATGAGAGACTTGTTCATCTTTAAGGTCAATTCAATTTCTAGCTCTATTTTGATAATGATAATATTTAAGTCATTTAAGCTATTAGCCTTACTAATATATTATTAGTATATAAGCTTCACTGTAAGCTTTAATTCATTAGGGGGAAAATGTGTGACTTCTCCATAATGCTTATTAAATCAGTCTTTCATTCTCCCTTTGATGTCTGCTTGCATTTGTCTCTTCATTTTCTTTATATCTTTCCCCCCTGAAGGCTATTTAGGGAATTTTTTAAAAAATACTGTTATAAAGGGGCCCTAAGTGATGCTATTTTTAAACTAACATTGACATGAAATGCTACAATTTGCATTTCACCCAAATATTTCGAGCAACTGAAAATAGTCATTTAATAAAAACTAATGTGACATTAATTTGTGTTAATAGAAGTATAGCATACAGAAAAATGAAGGGGAGTGTCAAACACACTAACATTCTCAGCAGGAATGTGAAATATGATATCCAGGTATTAAGGTAGTAACAGGACTTGAAATCACACCACAGAAGGTGACTTGTGGTTTTTAGTCTGAAAAAAGGTATGATTTCGAAAGGACAAGATTAATATCTCTAAATATCCAATGGCTAGTTTTCAGAATTTTTGGCTAGAGCAACTCGAAAAAAAGACTAAATGCTAACCTACAAAAGTATCCCAAGCTGCATTGGTGGATAAAGTACCTATGCCCATGAAATCAGGGATCATTGAAGACAATCAGGTAGATTATAGCTTGAACTTTATCTGTTTAGTTCCCCAAGAAAGAACTAGAAATAATGGCTGGAAGTTGCGGGGAAACAGATTTCAGCTTCAAAAATAGGAAAGACTTTTCTTATTAAGAACCAGTAGTACAGAAGGGAATAGATAGATGACCATAGTGGATTCTTCCAATGGATGATTCCATGTATTTGGCAATGGTCATACAATTTAGCATTAGGCTTTGAAATGTAAATTCCTTTCTTTCTGATGTCCATTGTTTCTAAAAGTTTAAAATAGTCTTAAGTTTATAATATACAAACTGCATACTAATATTGTAAATATACTAATATAATAAATGTAAGTATGTAACTTAGGTATTTGAATACTTGTACTATGTATAGGAGATATATTTATACATGTAAATTATTAAATTTATCTTCCATTTATGAAGACTGAAACACAAACATAAAGTTTGCAATCTACACTGAAGAGAATAATTAGCTTAAAATTTTGAAGTCCAAATTGCTTATTTAATTAAAAGGGGGAATCTCCTCTCTCTCTCTCTCTCTCTCTCTCTCTCTCTCTCTCTCATATATATATATACACACACACACATATATATATACATATATACACATACACATATATATACACACACACATATTTTATTTCTTATTTTTTATAAATTACCTTAATTCTTATAGCCAAGAGAACATAATTTTATCCAAGATTAAATCAAAAGATTTTCCTCACTCTTGATCAGATATATTTTATAGTTGATTTTCCATAATATATTTTGATTTCTGGGAAACTAAATTTTCTTTCATTGAAAGAAATACACATATATGATATTCTCATATAATCACTATTCAAAATCTGCTTTACTATATTAGGTAACTATTAAGTTAAGAACAGGGTTCTTAACCTTAATGTACTCCTTCATTGATAACTATAGTAAAGCAATCATTCCTATTATTTTTGTATTAAACTACTTCTATACTTAACACATCTTGGCTGTCTTTGGACTAAATAATTGGTATTATATTCTCTGTTGGCTTAATTATTGCCTTATGATTGCTTATATTTACAACTATATATACACATATAGACATGCTAACTCAGAAGACACTTTTTTCCATATGATTGAAAAATATTCAGCTGGAAAACTAAAAATTCAGTGAAACCAATTATTTGTGATTCATCATGGAGTATCCTTTATTCCCATCTGATGTTTACTGCAAAGGATTGTTTGTTATATATACCTCAACATAGTAAATTGTCCCAAGTGACATCAAACCAGATAATATGTATAATCTGAGCTGAAATCACATAAAATGTCAGTGTCACAAGGGTATGATACTACCATGAAGGATCACTACTAGCTTCTATCACAAATTAGCTTATAATCCCTGTTATTAGTTAAATCATAAATCAGGTGATATCTTTTCTCTCCACTCACCTACCTGAATATTCCAGGGATATACAGTTCTCCCAGATTTGGGAAATGGAGGAAGAATTCAAGCTGAATCACTAATTACATTAAACCTATCATATCTTGCATGTACAGTAATAATGTATTCAAAGGATTTTATACATTTTAGTGGGGGGGAAGCAAAAGGAGAAAATTATAACATAATGGTATCAAATCAGTTTAGAATAGGATACCTGTTAATATGGCTAATAACTTTGAAGCAAATACTATTACATGTCAATAAAAATATTTGTTAATGTATGAAGAGTATGTATATCTAAAGACTATATATATCTGAATATTCATGAATATTATACTACATTCAATTCACATTTTTTGATACTAACAATGAGAGAATTTTATAAACAAAGAAATGCACTTCAAGAAAATAAATGACTCATCTATTTCTCATGAAAACACAACACACTCCATGCAATACTTTTTACAAGTGATACACTGATATGAATGATGATTAATGGCATGAGTCACTTACTCCAGGGAAAGATTAGTGGTGTTCTCCAAACCAGTATCAGCGTGTCCAACTGGTTCTACACGGCCATTGTCCTCTTCTGTCCCATCTTCATCCTGGAGAGACAAATAGATTGGAGGTACATCACTTAAATTACAAGCATGAATTCCATGATTCACAGTTTGAACCCCGCAAAATCTTAATTCAGTAAGTACTCAGAGGATATCTGTACAGTATATCAAGACAAACTAGTGGCAGCTAGGTGGTGCAGTGGCTAGAGCACTGGCCCTGGATTCAGCAGGACCTGAGTTCAAATCCGGCCTTAGACACATAACACTTACTAGCTATGTGACACTGGGCAAGTCACTTAACCCCATTGCCTTGCCAAAAAAAAAAAAAAAAGACAAACTAGTCTTTAATAATAAAATGGGGATGAGGACAAGATGTTCTCCCATTTTGTTCAGGGCACATTTCTTAGTTCCAGCATCTTTTGCCTACCAAAAATAAGAAATCTATTCTAAATGCAAATAGTTATCCTATCAAATTCCAAATGAACTATAAATTTCCATAATAGTTATATAGAAATATTGTTCAATCCATCAAAGTCCTAGAAGAGTTCTTCATATCATCGGTATCATATTGGAGGGACCGGATCATCTTAGCAAAGAAGAACCATTTACAACTAAGAGAAATACAAGGCTGAATTTTTCATTATATTGCAGAAACTGAGTAAATCCTTTACCTCATCCCCAAATGATGGCCTCCATAGAGATGTCTCAGCACTGCATGAAATCAATGTAAGAAGTATATCACTAAAAATGGCAGATAAGTGGCATAGTGGGTAGGGTGCCGAGTCTGAAGTCAGGATGACCTGAGTTCAAATTCAGTCTGACACTCACTACTGTGTTACCCTAAGAAACCCACTTAACCTCTGTATGCCTCAGTTTCCTAAGATAAAATAGAGATAACAATAGCACCTACTTCATAAGGTTGTTGTAAGGATCAAATGAGATCAAATGGGATAATATTTGTAAACTGCTTAGCAGAATATCAAGCACATCATAGTAAGTGCCAGGCACTGTGCTAACCTATTCAAATGTTAGCTGTTGTTGTTATTGGATTAATGCTAAGATAGGTCATGTAATCCATGACAATAACTGGAAAATATTCATTTTTAAAAATACAATGCTCAACAGAACCTCATCAGAAAGGTGAGACAGATTGTGAAGATAATTATATAATAATTGATTTGTTCTATTTCCAGGGAAGCTCAGAATGGAAACACAAACACTTACATACACACACATGCATGTACATACATACGTATTACTTGTTAGGCTTATATTTTATGTACAACTTGGAAATACATTTTCAAATTTACATCTATATTATTTAAACTATTATTTCCAAGAACAGTAACACTCCATTGTTTAATGTGAATTTATACATTTAATTATGTATGTTATCAGCTATGTAATAAGCAATGAGCTCTGAAGCAGAGATTTGTATGCTATCAATTCAAACATTAATCAACAAAATAAGTGAAGGGTTATGAGTTCAGTACAGTATCAAACAATATATTAAATTGTTGAAGGGATATTAAAGCAAGGCAGAGGCCATCAGTAACATCCAATTGACATTTCCTCTGAGTATTTAAAAAAAAAAGGAGGTTTTATGCAAGAAGATATGTAACCAGTATAGACACGCAATGTCCCTCCCTTCCCCCCATGGCAAGGCTCCACATGAAGCCAACCTCTTTGAGGACTGATGATCCTGTGTTTTGAGAGGCTGTAATATGCACTTCTTTGTCATTTATCTCATTTAAACAACTCACAAGAAATACATTTCAAAGGTTAACCAGCATCTTGAACCTGCCTAAGACTGACATTATGAATGTAAACAAGAACTCTAAATGTGAGGGGAAAGCAGAGTTATTTATAAACCAGATGTAAAAGATGGTTTAGCAAGCTAAAGAAATTTGGTAACAGGCTACATTAATAATCCATGTCTCCTAGAAACACTACTGACAAACACGCAAGCATTGGCTACAGTCACCTTTGAACCAGATGAAACCCTGATGGGTCACTCAGGAAATAGCAATAAAAACGAAATGTCCAAAACTATTGTGATCAAACAATGAGTGATCATTTACAGATAAGTTGTTCCCACATCTAATATCAGGCTCCCGTGGGCTTGTGTAGTAGGATTCCACGTGTGTAAGTAGGGTGTTCAATTGAGTAGCTTAACATTTACTAGCCTGAGGCTGAGCTGCAGTTGCTATGAGAACCAGAACTCTGAATTTCCTGACTTTGGGATGTGTAAATAGCATCAGCCCTACTGCTTGCCTTACTGGGATGTCTGGCACTTAGGATTTTTTTTTTTTTAAGAGAGATGTGATTGAGCATGTAGTCACTTATAATGAAAGGCATGTCTATTTAAGCCTAGCTTCTTTAAATTTTCTTTGTTGGTCTCGACTATAATTTAATTGGTACAGGTAACTCTCAAGCAAACAGAAAATACATCAGCAGACCTGGTGGAGTGTATAGAGTGTCAGGCCTGGAGTTAAGAAGACCTAAGTTTTTTTTTTTTTTTTTGTTAGTTTGGGTTTTTTTTGTTTGTTTGTTTTTAGGCAATTGGGGTTAAGTGACTTGCCCAGGGTCACACAGCTAGTGTCAAGTGTTTGGTCTGAGGCTGGATTTGAACTCAGGTCCTCCTGACTTCAGGGCCAGTGCTCTATCCACTGTGCCACTGTGCTGCCCCAGAAGACCTAAGTTCTAATCCAGTCTCAGATACGCACTAGTTGGGTGACCCTGGGCAAGTCACTTAATCCATGTTTGTCTCAATGTCCTCATCTGTAAAATGTAATAATTGCATCCAACTCCCACAATTATTTTGAGAATCACATGAGACAACGGTAAGGAATTTAGCACAGTGTCTGGGACAGAGCAGGTGCTAGATAAATGTTAATTTATTGAACATATTGTTTTCCTGAGTCTACTTATTTTACTTTGCTTTAGCTTACATAAGCCTTTCCATATTAATCATATTCATTATTTCTTATAGCATAATAATATTGCATTTCACTCATATGCCAGATTTTATTTAGCCATTCTTTTTGTTATTATTATATGACACTTCACATAATCATCTAAATTCTAGAAAATATATAAGGATTCTATCAGCCTCCAGAATCATATAGTGATTTTCATTTTCATAACAAATTTGATTAATATCTTTTGTTTTCGTATCTACATTTCCCGCTACTTTATCACTCTCTCCAGTTCCTCAGAAAATCATCCCTCATAGTAAAGAATCAGAATGTAATGAAGAGTGAAGAGCAAGAAAAAATTTTAAAATGCCAAACTAATCAAACCTGATGTTATATGGAGTGTTCCACATCCATGGACCCCCACATATGCAAAGAAGTGGCGGGGGAGCAGGGAGGAGGCATCTTCTTATATTTCTTCTTTGGGGTCAAGCTTCATCATTATAATTTCACAGCACTTGGTTTCAATTTTGTTTTCATCTTTATTTTTTCCATTTTAATTGCTATAGTATTTTGTGTATATTGTTTTCTTGTATATACTTCACTTTCCTTGAGTTTGGAAAAGTCTTTTTATGCTTTTCCACATTAATCACATTCATCATTTTTTTTATAGCTTAGGATTATTCCATTTCATTTTTGCACCAGAATCTTTTTAGTTATTTCCCAAGTGATGGAAATTTTTTTTTCCCATTTCATCAATATGACAAAAAGTGATGGTATAAATATTCTGGAATGATTTCCTTGATCACTGTCACAAAGGGTATGGACATTTTAGTCACTTTCTTTGTAAAATTCCATGTTGTTTTCCATGATCTCCCAACTCTACCAATAAAATATTCATGTACCCATCTTTGTACAACCCATCCTACATTGACTGTTCCCATCTCTTATCATGTTTGCAAATTGGTTGGTTGTGAGGTCACAACCTGAGGACTTTTACTTGCATTTCTCTTATCAGTAGTAGTAGTAGTTTGGGGCATTGTTTCATATGGCGAATAATTTGCAATTCTTCTTTTGAAAACTGTTTATCCATATGATAATAAATTGCTGACATGTTAGTATGTTTCTATATCCTACCTCTGAATTCTCAGATTATAAATCAAGGATGGTGTCTTAATCTTTTCTACATGGAAACCACAATTCCTGATCAATGGACCAGGTTTTGGGGAAAGAAGGCCTTGGAAAGATCAATGGTTCTTGAATCAGAGGACCAGAATTTAAACCCCACCTCTGAGACTTACTGTGTGATCTTGAAGAAGTCACTTTAGTTTCCTTACCTATAGTGTGAGCAAACAGGACAGATTAGATGGCCTTTGAGGTCTATTCAAGGTCATGCATCTTTTTGGTCCTAACATAGCATATGACAAATTACTCCTTCATTCAATATTACAGCTTGTCAGTCAATAAACATTTATATAATATATGCTAGGCACTATGTTGATAAGCTTGTGTATATCAAACCTTTTCAAACCTTAAAGCGCTAATGTAAGTGTTGCCTATTATCGTGTGTCTGCTGTGATAGAAGCATTTTCTATAGAGAGGTCCTCCAGATGTGTTCCTATGTAGATGACGTTATCAACACTTCAACAAATCTCAGAAAAAGTATTGTTTGCGTCCTAAAGGCAGCGTAAAATCACAAATGAAATGACTAGATAATATTGCCCAGACTATAATACAGAGTTGGATAGGCAACCTACAGATGCCATCCATTAGAGACAGAGACAGCCACTGAAACAGGACAATGAGTTGGGCCCAGCACTGAACAGGAGAATTTAGTAAAAGTTGGACTGGCTTTGGGAAACAGCAGTTTTTAATGATCTCCACTGACTCCCAAACACTACTAATGTCCTAGTAAAACTGTAAAAGTCACGCAATACTGTGTTCTATGAAGAGTAGAAGGTAAAGATACAACAAAAGACAGTGAAGATGCCTTTGGTGGGCAGGATCAGGTTGATACTCATAACAGGAGAAGTAGGGAGAAGGGTAGGAATAGGGGACAGACCGATGATTTAATTGATAGGAGGAAACTCCCAGAAGGAAACTTCCCATACCAAGGCAAGTGAATCATTCTCTTAGAGAATTGCCTAGATCACAGAGAGCTTAAATAATTTGCCAATGGTCACATAGCCAGAGATGGGACTTGAACCCAGGTCTTCCTGAGTACAAGGCCAGCGCTCGCTCTCGCTCTCTATCTCTCTCTCCGTCTATGTCTCTGTCTCTGTCTCTGTCTCTCTCTCTCTCTCTCTCTCTCACACACACACACACACGGAGCGAGCTCTTACTGATGCCAGACTGTACTTACAAAGGACATCATCAGAAATCAGAAATTTACAGAAGTAAAAAAAAAAAAATGGATTGGTCATACAGCAAGAGTGAGAGACAACTAATGCTCTCCAGTATCCTCAAAAGATGAGAGGAAATCTTCTAACCCAATATTGGTTGGGACCCCTGTGATGAATTTATATGAAGACGTTAATAGGATTTAAAATGGATAGGTACAATCCATAGGTTTCCATTTTCTCTAAAGAAATTAAGGTCAGGAAATAAAATGCTCCCTATTGCTTAAAGTACAGAAAATGATCCCACACAATCCAACTCAAGTTAAAACTCTTTAAAAGAGGAAGAAGAAAATGGTAGAAGAGTGTAGATCTATATATCTGGTACATGCAAAGTGGAGGTCGAAGAAACTAGATATGAAATTTCACTTTGCTCAGGCTACAAAATGTAAAATCTGGGCACAGGTCATAGAGCTTAATAAATATTTTACTGGATTAACAGAATCTCAGAGTTGTAAAGAAGCTCAGTCCAGATAATCCAATCCTAAATGCCCCCCCCACACACACACACAACATAACTCTTAATTTCTCAAGAAACAACTGTG
>NW_020949541.1:0-13573 GCF_900497805.2 Vombatus ursinus | reverse complement strand
TGGATGGGACCTTGGATGTTGATTGGTTCAAAGCAAAACCTGTAGAGGAATGGAAGAGGGTTAGGGTTAGGGTTCGATGATGAATGGCTCCTCCTCCCAATAACTGTTTGAGTTCTAAAGGTATATGCTTTAAATTCCTATCTGAAGGGCCTTAAACCTTGTCTTGCATTATCAATTCTAATATCCATTCTACGTCTGCCTTTATGTGTTCAACTGCCACTTCCCACGTGTATAATCTGTGTTCTAACTTTATTCCTGTCTGTATCACTCTGTGTTATACCTTTCAAGGCATCTTTCAGCCCTGACAGTCTCTGTCCTATGGACTTCCAATCCTTTCCTTCAAAGATCAAAGGAGGCCCTTTCTGTTCTGATTCTGACCTACTTTGAGGTAAAAAGCTCCATAGGTGCTGATGTACTTACTTTTTGGAGTCTGAGACCACTTCTTCCTCTGTCATTATATATTCTGTGTTTGAAGACTCTTTACAGACATGTCACTCCATGCTCTTGGGTCCTTCCACCTCGTTCAACCGATACCTTTTATATGTTCTTATTACAGGTGATAGCCAAAAGAAACTTTCAGTTCTGATAGACTGCTTTGTGAGTGTTCCATCACAAAAAGATAGACTATCAGATTAGGATGGAATCTTGGATGTTGAATAGTTCAAAGCAAGACCTGCAGAACGGTGAATTTTAAACAACACCCTTCCAAAGTTCATCCATATTTGGTGATCCACAGTTCATTCTCATGATAACAGTTCGTGTCCTAATAGTATACACTCTAAATCTGTGTCTGAAGGGTCTTATAACTTGGATAATCTGTGTTCTCTGGTCAAACATCCTTTCTACCTCTGCCTTTCTGTGTTCAATTGGCGCTTCCCACCTGTACAATCTATGTTCTAACTTCATTCCCAGATCTGTCACTCTATGTTGTCTTAAGATATGTCTCAGTCCTGAGAGTGTGTGTCCTATGGAATTCTAACACTGTCCGTCAAAAATCTAAGGAGGCCATTTTGGCTGTCATACAAACTGTCTCAAGGGGAAAACCTCTATTGGCATTTGCATACTTACTTTCTGTGGTCTGAGCATTTCTTCCTCTGTCATTATATGTTCTGTGTTTCATGACTCTTTATAGGTATGCCATTCCATGTTCTTCAGTCCATCCGCCTCAATTGACCTATATCCAATTTTCCATTCTATGGATGGAATACACAGTTGAGAGCCAAAAAACACTTCTACATCTGAAAGGCCAAATTCCAAGTTGTACATCACAGGAAGTTGGACTATCAGACTTAGATGGGTCCTTGGATATTGATCCTTCTTCAAAGATCCACAGCTCCTATTCAAGAAACCAATTTGTATCCCTGTACTCCCCAAACTGAGGCCCTTACACCTTTATTTATCTGGTTGTCCATTCCATTGGTGAGATTTGATAGAGAAAAGACACTTGTAGGACTGATAAACTACATTTCATGTTTTACCTTACAAAAAGATAGAACCGTAGGCCTGGATGGGACCTTGGATGTTGCTTGGTTCAAACCAAAACCTGTAGAGCAATGGGATAGGGTTAGGGTTAGGGTTCGATGATGAACAGCTCCTTCTCACAATAAGGTTTTGAGTTCTAAAGATATATGCTTTAAATTCCTCTCTGAAGGGCCATACATCTCATATAGTCTTGCATTCTCAATTCTAATATTCATCCCACCTCTGACTTTCTTTGTTGAACTGGCACTTCCCACCTGTATAATCTGTGTTCTAACTTCATTCCTGGCTCTGTCACTCTGTCTTATAAGGCATCTCTCAGCCCTGATAGTCTCTGTCCTACCGGCTTCCAACAGTGTCCTTCAAAGATCAAAGAAGGCCCTTTCTATTCTGATTCTGACCTACATTAAGGTAAAAAGTTCCACGGGTGCTAATGTACTTACTTTTTGGAGTCTGAGACCTCTTCTTCCTCTGTCAATATATATTC
The DNA here is from genome assembly GCF_900497805.2 of Vombatus ursinus. Taxonomy (NCBI): domain Eukaryota; kingdom Metazoa; phylum Chordata; class Mammalia; order Diprotodontia; family Vombatidae; genus Vombatus; species Vombatus ursinus. The sequence goes on along the minus strand of NW_020949541.1, from coordinate 11,607 downwards.
TATGTTTCATGACTTTTTGAAGGCATGCCATTCCATGTTCTTCAGACCATCCACCACAATTGACCTATATCAATTTTCCATTCTATGGATGGAATACACAGTTGAGAGCCAAAGAACACTTCTACATCTGAAAGGCCAAATTCCAAGTTGTACATGACAGGAAGTTGGACTATCAGACTTAGATGGGTCCTTGGATATTGATCCTTCTTCAAAGATTCAGAGCTCCTACTTAAGAAACCAATTTGAATCCATGTACTCCCTGACGTGAGGCCCTTACACCTTGATCAATCTGGTTGTCCATTCCACTGGTGAGATTTGATAGTCAAAAGACAATTTTAGAACTGATGAACTACATTTCACGTTTTACATTACGGAAAGATAGAATATCAGGGTTGGATGGGACCTTGGATGTTGATTGGTTCAAAGCAAAACCTGTAGAGGAATGGAAGAGGGTTAGGGTTAGGGTTCGATGATGAATGGCTCCTCCTCCCAATAACTGTTTGAGTTCTAAAGGTATATGCTTTAAATTCCTATCTGAAGGGCCTTAAATCTTATATTGTCTTGCATTATCAATTCTAATATCCCTTCTACCTCTGCCTTTCTGTGTTCATCTGGCACTTCCCACCTGTATAATCTGTGTTCTAACTTCTTTCCTGCCTTTGTCACTCTGTGTTATATCTTTTAAGGCATCTTTCAGCCCTGACAGTCTCTGTCCTATGGACTTTCAACACTGTCCTTCAAAGACAGAAGGAGGCCCTTTCTGTTCTGATTCTGACCTACTTTAAGGTAAAAAGCTCCATGGGTTCTGATGTACTTACTTTTTGGAGTCTGAGACCACTTCTTCCTCTGTCATTATATATTCCGTGTTTGAAGACTCTTTGCAGACATGCCACTCCATGCTCGAGTCCTTCCTCTTTGATCAACCGATATCATATTACATGTTTTTCTTATGACAGTTGCTAGCCAAAGGACACTTTCAGATCTGATAGACTACTTTTTGAGTTATTCATCACAAAAAGATAGACTATCGGATTTGGATGGGTTCTTGGATGTTGAATAGTTCAATGAAGACCTGCAGAATGGTGAAGTTTAAACAATCACCTCGAAAATTCATCCATATTCACTGATCCATAGTTCGTTCTCATGATAACAGTTCGTGTCCTAATAGTATACACTCTAAATCTGTGTCTGAAGGGTCTTATAACTTGGTAATCTGTGTTCTCTGGCAAACATCCTTTCTACCTCTGCCTTTCTGTGTTCAATTGGCGCTTCCCACCTGTACAATCTATGTTCTAACTTCATTCCCAGATCTGTCACTCTATGTGGTCTTAAGGCATGTCTCAATGTTGACAGCCTGTGTCCTATTGACTTCCAACACTGTCCGTCAAAAATCTAAGGAGGCCCTTTTGGCTCTCATACAAACTGTCTTAAGGGGAAAACCTCCATGGGCATGGTCATGGGCATACTTACTTTCTGTGGTCTGAGAACTCTTCTTCCTCTGTCATTATATGTTCTATGTTTCATGACTCTTTGCAGGCATGTCATTCCATGTTCTTCAGACCATCCACTATATCCAATTTTCCATTCTATGGATGGAATACACAGTTGAGAGCCAAAAGACACTTCTACATCTGAACGGCCAAATTCCACATTGTACATTACAGGAAGTTGGACTGTCAGACTTAGATGGGTCCTTCGATATTGATCCTTCTTCAAAGATTCACAACTTCTACTCAAGAAACCAATTTGTATCCATGTACTCCCTGAAGTGATGCCCTTATACCTTGATCAATCTGGTTGTCCTTTCCACTGGTGAGATTTGATAGTCAAAAGACAATTTTAGGACAAATAAACCACATTTCATGTGTTACATTAGAGAAAGATAGACGATCAGGCCTTGATGGGACCTTGGATGTTGATTGGTTCAAACCAAAACCTGTAGAGGAAAAGATTAGGGTTAGGGTTAGGGTTTGATGATGAACAGCTTCTCACACAAGTGATTTTTGTTGTAAAGGTACATGCTTTAAATTCCTGTCTGAAGGGCCTTACATCTCATATAGCCTTGCATTCTCAATTCTAATATTCATTCCACCTCTGCCTTTCTGTGTTCAACTGGCACGTCCCACCTGTACAAGCTATGTTCTAACTTCATTCCCAGATCTGTCACTCTCTGTTGTCTTAAGGCATGTCTCAGTCCTGACAGTCTCTGTCCTATGGAATTCCAACACTGTCCTTCAAAAATCTAAGGACACCCTTTTGTCTCTCATAGAAACTGTCTTAAGGGGAAAACCTCCATGAGCATTAGCATACTTACTTTCTGTGGTCTGAGATCTCTTCTTCCTCTGTCATTATATGTTCTAGGTTTCATGACTCTTTGCAGGCATGCCATTCCATGTTCTTCAGTCCATCTACCTCATTTGACCTATATCCAATTTTTCATTCTATTGATGGAATACACAGTTGAGAGCCAAAGGACACTTCCACATCTGAACGGCCAAATTCCAAATTCTACATCACAGGAAGTTGGACTATCAGACTTAGATGGGTCCTTGGATATTGATTTGTCTTCAAAGATGCATAGCTCCTACTCAAGATATCAATTTGTATCCATGTACATCCTGAAGTGAGGCCCTTACACCTTGATCAGTCTGTTGTCCATTCCACTGGTGAGAGTTGATAGTCAAAAGACACTTTTAGGACTGATAAACTACAGTTTTACATTACAGAATGTTTTACATTAGAGAAAGATAGACTATCAGGCCTAGATGGGACCTTGGATGTTGATTGGTTCAAACCAAAACCTGTAGAGCAATTGGTTAGGGTTAGGGTTCAATGATGAACAGCTCCTTCTCAAAATAATGGTTTGAGTTCTAAAGGTATATGCTTTAAATTCCTGTCTGAAGGGCCTTACATCTCGTATAGTCTTGCATTCTCAATTCTAATATTCATTCCACCTGTGCCCTTCTGTGTTCAACTGGCACGTCCCACCTCCATAATCTGTGTTCTAACTTCATGCCTGGCTCTGTCACTCTCTCTTACATCTTTTAAGGCAACTCTCAGCCCTGACAGTCTCTATCCTATGGACTTCCAACACTGTCCTTCACAGATTTAGGGAGGCCCTTTCTTCTCTGATAGTAATATTGTAAGATGAAAAGTACCATGGGTGCTGATGTACTTACTTTTTGGAGTCTGAGACCACTTCTTCCTCTGTCATTCTATGTTCTGTGTTTGAAGACTCTTTGCAGACATGCCACTCCATGCTCTTGGATCCTTCCACCTCAATCAACCAATATCCCATCATATGTTCTTCTCATGACAGTTGACAGCCAAAGGACACTTTCAGGTCAGATAGACTAAATTCTGCGTTTTATACAACAGAAAGATAGACTATCACACCTGGATGGGACCTTGGACATTGATTAGTTCAAAGCAATACCTGGAGAACAGTGAATTGTAAACCATCCCTGCTAATGGTCACCTATGTCCAACGATGCACAGCTCCTTCTCAAGATGCCAATTTGTATCCATGTACTCTATGATCTCAGGTATGTCCGACTCAATGAAACTTCACTCCATTGTCCATTCCACTGAAGACAGTTGAGAGCCAAAAACCACTTCCAGGTGAGATAGACTATATTCCAAGATTTACAGAGTAATAGAAAGATAGAATATCAGGCCTGGATGAGACCTTGGATGTTGATTGGTTGAAACCAAAACCTGCAGAGCAATGGGATACGGTTAGGGTTAGGGTTAGGGTTAGGGTTCGATGATGAACTGCTCCTTCTCACAATAACAGTTTGAGTTCTAAAGTTATATGCTTTAAATTCCTGTCTGAAGGGCCTTACATCTTACATAGTCTTGCATTCTCAATTCTAATATCCCTTCTCCCTCTGCCTTTCTGTGTTCAACTGGCACTTCCCACCTGTATAATCTGTGTTCTAACTTCTTTCCAGCCTCTGTCACTCTGTCTTATATCTTTTATGGTATCTCTCAGCCCTGACAGTCTCTGTCCTATGGACTTCCAACACTGTCCTTCAAAGATGGAAGGAGGCCCTTTCTGGTCTGATTCTGATCTACTTTAAAGTAAATTTTCTGTGGGTGCTGATGTACTTACTTTTTGGAGTCTGAGACAACTTCTTCCTCTGTCATTATATGTTCTGTGTTTGAAGACTCTTTGCAGACATGCCACTCCATGCTCTTGGGTCCTTCCACCTTTATCAACCGATATCCCATCATATGTTCTTCTCATGACAGTTGATAGCCAAAGGATACTTCCTGGTCAGATAGACTAAATTCCTAGTTTTATACCACAGAAAGATAGACTATCACACCTGGATGGGACCTTCAATATTAATTAGTTCAAAGCAAAACCCGGAGACCAGTGAAATGTAAACCATTCCTCAGAATGGTCACCTATGTTCAGTGATGCACACCTCCTTCTCAAGATGCCAGTTTGTATTCATGTACTTCATGATCTTAGATCTGTCCACCTCAATCAAACTTTATTCCATTGTCCATTCCACGGATGACAGGTGAGAGCCAAAAACCACTTCCAGGTCAGATAGACTATATTCCAAGTTTTACAGAGTAATAGAAAGATAGAATATCAGGCCTGGATGGGACCTTGGATGTTGATTGGTTCAAGCCAAAACCTGTAGAGCAATGGGATATGGTTAGGGTTAGGGTTCAATGATGAACAGCTCCTTCTCACAATAAGGCTTTGAGTTCTAAAGGTATATGCTTTAAATTCCTGTCTGAAGGGCCTTACATCTTATATAGTCTTGCATTCTCAATTCTAATATCCATTCTACCTCTGCCTTTCTGTGTTCAACTGGGAATTCCCACCTGTGTATTCTGTGTTCTAACTTCATTTGTCACTCTGTGTTATATCTTTTAAGGTATCTCTCAGCCCTGATAGTCTCATTCTATGGACTTCCAACACTGTCCTTCAAAGATTTAGGGAGGCCCCTTCTGCTCTGATAGTAACCACTGTAAGATGAAAAGCACCATGGGTTCTGATGTACTTACTTTTTGGATTCTGAGACCTCTTCTTCCTCTGTCATTATATGTTCTGTGTTTGAAGAGTCTTTACAGGCATGCCACTCCATGCTCTTGGGTCCTTCCACCTCGATCAACCAGTTTCCCATTATATGTTCTTCTTATGTCAGGTGACAGCCTAAGGACACTTACAGATCTAATAGACCACTTTTTTGAGTTTTCCATGACAGAAGGATAGACTATCAGATTTGGATGAGATCTTGGATGTTGAATAGTTCAAAGCAAGACCTGCAGAACGATGAATTGTAAACAATCCCTTCCAAATGTCATCCAAATTCAGTGATGCACAGTGCCTTCTCATGCCAACTGTTTGCGTCCTCAAAGTATATGCTTTAAATCTGTGTCTGAAGGGTCTTACAACTTGGATAATTTGTGTTCTCAGGTCAAACGTCCCTTTTACCTCTGCCTTTCTGTGTTGAATTGGCATTTCCCACCTGTACAATCTATGTTCTAACTTCATTCCCAGATTTGTCACTCTATGTTGTCTTCAGGCATGTCTCAGTGCTGACATTTTGTGTCCTATGAACTTCTAACATTGTCCTTCAAAAATCTAAGGAGGCCCTTTTGGCTCTTATCGAAACTGTCTTAAGGGGAAAACATCTGTGAGCATTGACATACTTACTTTCTGTGGTCTGAAACTTCTTCTTCCTCTGCCATTATATGTTCTATGTTTCATGACTCCTCGCAGGCATGTCATTCCATGTTCTTCAGTCCATCCACCTCAATTGACCTATATCCAATTTTCCATTCTATGGATGGAATACATAGTTGAGAGCCAAAGGACACTTCCACATCTGAACGGCCAAATTCCAAGTTGTACATGACAGGAAGTTGGACTATCAGACTTAGATGGGTCCTTGGATATTGATCCTTGTTCAAATATTCACAGCTCCTACTCAAGATACCCATTTGTATCCATGTACTCCCTGAACTGAGGCCTTTACACCTTGATCAATCTGTTTGTCCATTCCACTGGTGAGATTTGATAGTCAAAAGACACTTTTAGGACTGATAAACTACAATTCGCGTTTTACATTACAGAAAGATAGAATAGCGGGCCTGGATGGGACCTTGGATGTGGGTCCGTTGAAACCAAAACCTGTAGAGGAATAGGATAGGGTTAGGGTTAGGATTTGATGATGAACAGCTCCTTCTCCTAATAACGGTTTCAGTTCTAAACATATATGCTTTAAATTTATGTCTGAAGGGCCTTACATCTTACATAGTCTAGCATTCTCAATTCTAATATTCATTCCACCTCTGACTTTCTGTGTTCAACTGGCACTTCCCACCTGTATAATCTGTGTTATAACTTATTTCCTGCCTCTGTCACTCTGTGTTATACCTTTCAAGGCATCTTTCAGCCCTGACAGTCTCTGTCCTATGGACCTCCAACACTGTCCTTCAAAGATCGAAGGAGGCCCTTTCTGTTCTGATTCTGACCTACTTTGAGGTAAAAAGCTCCAGGGGTGCTGATATACTTACTTTTTGGAGTCTGAGACTTCTTCTTCCTCTGTCATTATATATTCTGTGTTTGAAGACTCTTTGCAGACATGCCACTCCATGCTCTTGGGTTCTTCCACCTCGATCAACCCATATCCCAATACATGTTCTTCTTATGACAGTTGATAGGCAAAGGAAACTTTCAGATCTGATAGACTACTTTTTGAGTTTTCCATCACAAAAAGATAGACTATCAGATTTGGATGGGATCTTGGATGTTGAATATTTCAAAGCAAGACTTGCAGAATGATGAATTCTAAACAATCCCTTCCAAAGGTCATCAATGTTCAATTCTCATGATAACCTTTTGTGTCCTAAAAGTATATGCTTTAAATCTGTGTCTGAAGGGTCTTATAACTTGGATAATCTGTGTTCTCAGGTCAAACGTCCCTTCTATCTCTGCCTTTCTGTGTTCAACTGAAACTTCCCACCTGTCTAATCTATGTTATAACTTCATTCCCAGATCTGTCACTCTCTGTTGTCTTAAGGCGTGTCTCAGTCCTGACAGTCTCTGTCCTATGGACTTCCAACACTGTCCTTCAAAAATCTAAGGACACCCTTTTATCTCTCATAGAAGCTGTCTTAAGGGGAATACCTTCATGAGCATTAGCATACTTACTTTCTGTGGTCTGAGATCTCTTCTTCCTCTGTCATTATATATTCTAGGTTTCATGACTCTTTGAAGGCATGCCATCCCATGTTCTTCAGTCCATCCACCTCATTTGACCCATATCCAATTTTCCATTCTATTGATGGAATACACAGTTGAGAGCCAAAGGACACTTCCACATCTGAACGGCCAAATTCCAAGTTGTACATGACAGGAAGTTGGACTATCAGACTTAGATGGGTCCTTGGAAATTGATCCTTCTTCAAACATCCACAGCTCCTATTCAAGATACCAATTTGTATCCATGTACTCCCTGTAGTGAGGCCCTTACATCTTGATCAATCTGCTTGTCCATTCCATTGATGAGATTTCATGATCAAAAGATACTTTTAGGACTGATAAACTACATTTCATGTTTTACATTAGAGAAAGATAGACTATCAGGCCTTGATGGGATCTTGGATGTTGGTCAGCTGAAACCAAAACCTGTAGAGGAAAAGATTAGGGTTAGGGTTAGGGTTTGATGATGAACAGCTCCTTCTCCCAATAAGGTTTTGAGTTCTAAAGGTATATGCTTTAAATTCCTGTCTGAAGGGCCTTACATCTTATATAGTCTTGCATTCTCAATTCTAATATCCATTCTACCTCTGCCTTTCTGTGTTCAACTGGCACTTCCCACCTCTATAATCTGAGTTTTAACTTCATTCCTGGCTCTGTCACTCTATTATATCTTTTAAGGCATCTCTCAGCCCTGAAAGTCTCTGTCCTTCAAAGGACAACACTGTCCTTCAAAGATCGAAGGAGGCCCTTTCTGTTCTGATTCTGACCTACTTTAAAATAAAATTTCCATGGGTGCTGATGTACTTACTTTTGGAGTCTGAGACCTCTTCTTCCTCTGTCACTATATATTCTGTGTTCAAAGACTCTTTGTAGACCTGCCACTCCATGCTCTTGGATCCTTCCACCTTGATCAACCCATATCCCAATACATGTGCTTCTTATGACAATTGATAGGCAAAGGACACTTTCATATCTGATAGATTACCTTTTGAGTTGTCCATCACAAAAAGATAGACTATCAGATTTGGATGGGATCTTGGATGTTGAATAGTTCAAAGCAAGACCTGCAGAATGATGAATTGTAAACAATCCCTTCCAAAGGTCATCCATGTTCAGTTCTCATGATAACAGTTTGTGTATTAAAAGTATAAGATTTAAATCTGTGTCTGAAGGGTCCTCTAACTTGGATAATCTGTGTTCTGAGGTCAAATGTCCCTTTTACCTGTGCCTTTCTGTATTTAATTGGTACTTCCCACCTATACAATCTATGTTCTAACTTCATTCCCAGATCTGTCACTCTATGTTGTCTTAAGGCATGTCTCAATCCTGACAGTCTCTGTCCCATGGACGTACAATACTGTCCTTCAAAAATCTAACGATGTTATTTTGGCTCTCATAGAAACTGTCTTAAGTGGAAAACCTTCATGAGCATTAGCATACTTACTTTCTGTGGTCTGAGATCTCTTCTTCCTCTGTCATTATATATTCTAGGTTTCATGACTCTTTGAAGGCATGCCATCCCATGTTCTTCAGTCCATCCACCTCATTTGACCCATATCCAATTTTCCATTCTATTGATGGAATACACAGTTGAGAGCCAAAGGACACTTCCACATCTGAACGGCCAAATTCCAAGTTGTACATGACAGGAAGTTGGACTATCAGACTTAGATGGGTCCTTGGATATTGATTCATCTTCAAAGATGCATAGCTCCTACTCAAGATACCAATTTGTATCCATGTACTCCCTGTAGTGAGGCCCTTACACCTTGATCAATCTGCTTATTCATTCCACTGGTGAGATTTTATGATCAAAGGATACTTTTAGGACTGATAAACTACATTTCATGTTTTACATTAGAGGCCTTGATGGGACCTTGGATGTTGGTCGGCTGAAACCAAAACCTGTAGAGGAATGGGATAGGGTTAGGGTTAGGGTTCGATGATGAACAGCTCCTTCTCCCAATAAGGTTTTGAGTTCTAAAGGTATATGCTTTAAATTCTTGTCTGAAGGGCCTTACATCTTATATAGTCTTGCATTCTCAATTCTAATATCGATTCTACCTCTGCCTTTCTGTGTTCAACTGGCACTTCCCACCTGTATAATCTGAGTTTTAACTTCATTCCTGGCTCTGTCCCTCTGTCTTATATCTTTTAACGCATCTCTCAGCCCTGAAAGTCTCTGTCCTTCAAAGGACAACACTGTCCTTCAAAGATCAAAGGAGGCCCTTTCTGTTCTGATTCTGACCTACTTTAAAGTAAAATTTCCATGGGTGCTGATGTACTTACTTTTTGGAGTCTGAGACCTCTTCTTCCTCTGTCACTATATATTCTGTGTTCAAAGACTCTTTGTAGACCTGCCACTCCATGCTCTTGGATCCTTCCACTTCGATCAACCCATATCCCGACACATGTTCTCTTATGACAGTTGACAGCCAAAGGACACTTTCATATCTGATAGATTACCTTTTGGGTTTTCCATCACAAAAAGATAGACTACCAGATTTGGATGGGATCTTGGATGTTGAATGGTTCAAAGCAAGACCTGTAGAACAATGAATTGTAAACAATCCCTTCCAAAGGTCATCCATGTTCAGTTCTCATGATAACAGTTTGTGTCCTAAAAGTATAAGATTTAAATCTGTGTCTGAAGGGTCTTATAACTTGGATAATCTGTGTTCTGAGGTCAAGTGTCCCTTTTACCTCTGCCTTTCTGTGTTCATTTGGCACTTCCCACCTGTACAATCTATGATCTAACTTCATTCCCAGATCTGTCATTCCCAGATCTGTTGTCTTAAGGCATGTCTCAGCCCCGACAGTTTCTGTCCCATGGAAATACAACACTGTCCTTCAAAAATCTAATGACGTCATTTTGGCTCTCATAGAAACTGTCTTAAGGGGAAAACTTCCATGGTCATTGACATACTTATTTTCTGTGGTCTGAGACCTCTTCTTCCTCTGACAGTATACGTTCTGTGTTTCATGACTCTTTGCAGGCATGTCATTCCATGTTCTTCAGACCATCCACCTCAATTGAGCTATATCCAATTTTCCATTCTATTGATGGAATTCACAGTTGAGAGCCAAAGGACACTTCCACATCTGAACGGCCAAATTCCAAGTTGTACATCACAGGAAGTTGGACCATCAGACTTAGATGGGTCCTTGGATATTGATTTGTCTTCAAAGATGCATAGCTCCTACTCAAGATATCAATTTGTATCCATGTACATCCTGAAGTGAGGCCCTTACACCTTGATCAGTCTGTTGTCCATTCCACTGGTGAGAGTTGATAGTTAAAAGACACTTTTCAAAATGCTAAACTACATTTCATGTTTTACATTAGAGAAAGATAGAATATGAGGCCTGGATGGGACCTTGCATGTTGATTGGTTCAAACCAAAACCTGTAGAGTAATGGATTACAGTTAGTTAGATTTCGATGTTGAACAGTTCCTTCTCCCAAAACAGTTTGAGTTCTAAATGCTTTAAATTCATGTCTGAAGGGCCTTACATCATATATAGTCTTGCACTCCTAATTCTAATATCCTTTCTACCTCTGCCTTTCTGTGTCCAACTGGCGCTTCTCACCTGTCCATTCTATGTTCTAAGTTCATTCCCAGATATGTCACTCTATGTTGTCTTAAGATATGTCTTAGTCCTGAGAGTCTATGTCCTATGGACTTCCAACACTGTCCTTCAAAAATCTAAGGAGGCCATTTTTGGCTATCATAGAAGCTGTCTTAAGGGGAAAACCTCTGTGGGCATTGGCATACTTACTTTCTGTGGTCTCAGACCTCTTCTTCCTCTGTTATTATATGTCCTGTGTTTCATGAGTTTTTGAAGGCATGCCATTCCATGTTCTTCAAACCATCCACCTCAATTGACCTATATCCAGTTTTCAATTCTATGGATGGAATATACAGTTGAGAGCCAAAGAACACTTCTACATCTGAAAGGCCAAATTCCAAGTTCTACATCACAGGAAGTTGAACTATCAGACTTAGATGGGTCCTTGGATATTGATCCTTCTTCAAAGATTCACAACTTCTACTCAAGATACCAATTTATATCCATGTACTCCCTGAACTGAGGCCTTTATTACACCTTGATCAATCTGGTTGTCTATTCCACTGGTGAGAGTTGATAGTCAAAAGACACTTTTATGACTGATAAACTACACTTCATGTTTTACATTACAGAAAGATAGAATATCAGGGCTGGATGGGACCTTGGATGTTGATTGGTTCAAAGCAAAACCTGTAGAGGAATGGAAGAGGGTTAGGGTTAGGGTTCGATGATGAATGGCTCCTCCTCCCAATAACTGTTTGAGTTCTAAAGGTATATGCTTTAAATTCCTATCTGAAGGGCCTTAAA
>NW_020949540.1:0-2080 GCF_900497805.2 Vombatus ursinus | reverse complement strand
AGTCACATGAAGAAAGAAAAGCAGCATTTTATTGATGAGGAAACTGAGGCTCAGAAAAATTTACTGACTTGTTTATGGTCCCATAGTCTGGAATTGAACTCAGATTTTCTGAATGAATGTCCAATGATTTTCCTATGTTATGCTGCTGCCTTTCAAAGATTCCTGAGTTTAGCAAATGTGACCACCACATTTCATAAATTCACAATCCAGTTGGGAAAATAAATAAAGTATATGTGTGTATATATACACATATGCATGTGCGCATATACACAAAGACTACAAAAACATACCACATATATCTGAATTTAGAGATGGTAGGAGTAGTAGTGTGAGGCTGCAGAATGCTTAGAATTGGCTGCCAAAATTGCACTGAATTCATTTTTTCTTAAACTTAAATTTTTCTACTTCTTCCCCTCCCCCTGCTTCCTAAAACGGTAAGCAATTTGATATAGGTTATGTGTGTGCAATTATGTAAAACATTTCTATATTAGTAATTTTGTGAAGGGAGAAACGGAGCAAAAGAATAAAAAACATGAAAAAAATTAAAAACTGTATGCTTTGATTTGCATTCAGACTCCATCAATTCTTTCTCTGGATGTGGACAACATTTTCCATCATGAGTCCTTTGGAATTGTCTTGGATCATTGTATTGCTGAGAAGAATTAAGCCATTCATAAGCTGATCATTGCACAATGTTGCTGTTCCTATGTACAATGGGGAACAGTATCTTCCAATAGAGGGGATTGCCATATGTAAAACATGGGTTGGTGGATAGATTCAGAGAATGAGAGCTGGAAGAGACCTTACACACAGAATACTAGCATTGAAGAGGATGTTGGCACATAAAATGTTAGAGCAAAGAACATAAAGAGGGAACCTAAGAGATAATCCTAACTCCCTCACAAAAAAAAACAAAACAAAACAAAACAAAACAAACAAAAAAAAACTGAGGACCACAAAAGGAATGTCTTACCTAATGTCATACAATCAGACTCACTTACCTTTCCAGGATAGTTTTAGTATCAGAACTTTGACCTGGATCTCCTTATTACTGCTCTAGTACTAACTGGTCCACAATGTAGGTATAGGTGTGATCACATGGGCACCTGGAATCTTTTACCTGAACAAGTATCAATTCACCTCTTTTCATGAAACTTCCTAGCACAAAGCCCTGCATTTGTTTGTTGAATTAAATCTCTCTGAATTCCCTCCAAAATGTTGCCTTTGAACATTTAATACCTGAGGGTACTGATTTCTTATGGAAGGTATTGTTTTCTGCCTGTCCATTTTTTTCCCCCTGAATACAGTGTCACAAAGAGCCACATGCTAGTCTATAAATAAGATCATGATTATGTGTTCTGACATCATAAATATGAAAATTCATGCAGAGTTAAGCTGAAGGTTGACATCTGAAGATAATGGTTAACATTTTCTACTAAGTAGGTCAAAGGTAGGGCCTCATTGACAAAAAGTGCAAGGAAATCAGGAAATGTTTCATTGAAGCAACATCCTGCCATTTTTCAGTATGCAAGTGGCCAAGTCAATTAATATTTATTTACTGGGAGTCTGTTATGGGCACACAGCACAGGGACATAACATAATGTCCAAGGCCTACCAGGAAAGAAGCATTTTGTCATACTCCTGTTAATCACCACTATGAAAACCCAGTGAGAACAAATCCAGTAGGATTATAAATTGGTTTGACAAAAAGTCATTAAATAATTACAACGATAGTTAATAACCCACATCTATAAAGTGTCTTATCATTTTTCAGCACTTTACAACTATTATCCTAGTGTCTTTTAAACATTTTGGCCACATTACACTTAGGGGATTGTAATACCATGAAGGAATCCACACTTGTCAGTCCAGGGTTCAGAAGGGGAGAGATATTGGGGAATCCTTGAACAAATGAAACAAATTAAGCCTGTTTTTACACTGAAAATTTATCACATGCAATAAGTGTTTTACATATATGCTACCATTAATATATTAAACATGAACAAAATATCATTTAAAATATTTTAGAGAGTATACCATCATTATTATTGAGATATTTTTATTGAATCATATTACATGT
>NW_020949539.1:0-4917 GCF_900497805.2 Vombatus ursinus | reverse complement strand
GAGGGCAGGGACTATTTTTCTTTTTGCTTATATTTGTATTCTCAGTACTCAGAATAATGCCCTACTCATTGTAAATAAATACTTGTTGACTGACTGAGTTCCCTTAGGTTAGGGTATTCTCCATAGCACTGCTATGGAAGACTGGAGTATGCTCAAAGAATGCTTGGCCACTGACAGAAAGGGGAGAATGGATCCCAGTAAGTTCTGTGCCCAGGTGAAAACAACGACCACCTTTACCTGCTCATCTCAAAACACTGGGAAATAGTAGGTTAAAACACATTGATCAACCAACATACATTTATTGAGCACTTATGATACCCTCAGCTTAGTGCCAGGAGCTTTGAGGAAACTTGAGAGCAGAAATCTCCATGTCCCTGGACATCAAAGAGCTTACTGTCTAATGAATGGATTTTTAACCTCATGTCTGTGAACTTTTTTTCCCAATATTTCAATGATTATTTCAATGTAATTGGTTCCCTTCATAATCCCATTTAAAAATTTTATGCATTTAAAATAAATCTTTGTCCTAAGAAGGGGTTCTTAAGCTATTTTTTATGTCACAGACCATTTGGCAATCTGGTAAGGCCTATGAACCCCTTCTTAGGACAAAGATTTATTTTAAATGCATAAAATTTTTAAATGGGATTATGAAGGGAACCAATTACATTGAAATAATCATTGAAATATTGGGAAAAAAAGTTCACAGACATGAGGTTAAAAATCCATTCATTAGACAGTAAGCTCTTTGATGTCCAGGGACATGGAGATTTCTGCTCTCAAGTTTCCTCAAAGCTCCTGGCACTAAGCTGAGGGTATCATAAGTGCTCAATAAATGTATGTTGGTTGATCAATGTGTTTTAACCTACTATTTCCCAGTGTTTTGAGATGAGCAGGTAAAGGTGGTCGTTGTTTTCACCTGGGCACAGAACTTACTGGGATCCATTCTCCCCTTTCTGTCAGTGGCCAAGCATTCTTTGAGCATACTCCAGTCTTCCATAGCAGTGCTATGGAGAATACCCTAACCTAAGGGAACTCAGTCAGTCAACAAGTATTTATTTACAATGAGTAGGGCATTATTCTGAGTACTGAGAATACAAATATAAGCAAAAAGAAAAATAGTCCCTGCCCTCTAGTACCTTACCTTCTAAGGGGGAGTGGAAGACAATAGATAAAAGGGAGCTGAAAAGATAAGGAAAAGGGGGAGGGCAGGAGACAGAAGGTCCAGAGAGTCAGAAGCAGAACTGGGAGAGGAATGATGGATGGCTGCCCTGGGCCCTTCCTGAAAATGTAGATTCTGGGAGAAATTCTCCAAGAGAAGAAGAGGACCACAGGTGCAAGGGGATGCTCCAGGGTAAGAAGGCCACATGGACTGAAGGAACTTTCAAGGTGAGAAGACAATTAAAAATTGGTGATAAAGTCTAATCAGACAGAAGTGGCTTCAGGAGAGGGAAAAAGCTGGATTCATTTGGGTACTGGAAGGTAATTTCTGCCTTCCACATCCTTATAACTCTAACTCACAGTCTATATGGGGGAACAGAAAAATTCATATGAAATAATTGAATAACTTTGATAGCACCCAGGGACTCTTTTACACATAACCATCAAGAAAGATAGACCAGACCACATCACGCCTATCAGATTGGCTAACATGACAAAACAGGAAAAAAGATAAATGTTGGAGATGTGGGGAAATTGGAACATTAATGCATTGTTGGTGGAGTTGTGAACTGATCCAACCATTTTGGAGAGCAATTTGAAACTATGCCCAAAGGGCTATAAAAATGTGCATACCCTTTGATTCAGCAATAGCACTTCTAGGGCTGTACCCCAAAGAGATCATACAAATGGGAAAAGGACCCACATGTACAAGGATATTTAAAGCAGCTCTTTTTGTGGTGGCAAAGAATTAGAAATTGAGGGGATACCCGTCAATTGGGGAATGGCTAAACAAATTGTGATAAATGAATGTAATGGAATATTATTGTGCTATAAGAAATTGTGAGCCAGCAGACTTCAGAAAAACCTGAAAGACTTGCATGAACTGATGCTGAGTAGAGTAAGCAGAACCAGGAGAATGTTGTACACAGCAACAACCATGCTGTGCAATGACTAACTTTGATAGACTTAGCTCTTCTCAGCAATTCAAGGATCTAAGACATCTCCAAAAGTCTCATGATGGAAAATGCCATCCACATCCAAAGAAAGAACTATGGAGTTTGAATGCAGATTGAAGCATACTATTTGCTCTTTTTTTCTTCTGTTTTGTTTTGTTTCTTCTTTCTTGTGGTTCCTCCTATTGATTTTATTTCTTCTTTACAACATGAGTAATGTGAAAATATGTTTAATAGGAATTTATTTGTAGAGCCTATATCAGATTGCATGCCATCTTGGAGAGGGAGGTGGGGAGGGAAGGGGAGAAAATTTAAAACTCAAAAGCTTATGAAAGTGAATGTTGAAAACTAAAAATAAATTAATTAATTTTTAAAAGAAGAAAGCTAGACCAGGTTTGAGGTACTCTATGGATCAGAATCCACTCAAAATCATAGCTTTCAGGCCTCTATTGACATGTTCACCTTTATGAGACCATAAGCTTCATTAGTTTCAATCAAGTGACTTTTAATCAAACAGGATATCAAATCAACCCAAAGGTCTGGCTTTTCCTACTTTTACACAATGTCTACACATTATAGATGCATTTCTAAGGTTTATTATAAGTACGCTCACAGACATATGTGCTTTTCCACAGATTTTTGCACCATCATTGGGGAAGGGCACATATGTCTGTGAGCGTACTTATAATAAACCTTAGAAATGCATCTATAATGTGTAGACATTGTGTAAAAGTAGGAAAAGCCAGACCTTTGGGTTGATTTGATATCCTGTTTGATTAAAAGTCACTTGATTGAAACTAATGAAGCTTATGGTCTCATAAAGGTGAACATGTCAATAGAGGCCTGAAAGCTATGATTTTGAGTGGATTCTGATCCATAGAGTACCTCAAACCTGGTCTAGCTTTCTTCTTTTAAAAATTAATTAATTTATTTTTAGTTTTCAACATTCACTTTCATAAGCTTTTGAGTTTTAAATTTTCTCCCCTTCCCTCCCCACCTCCCTCTCCAAGATGGCATGCAATCTGATATAGGCTCTACAAATAAATTCCTATTAAACATATTTTCACATTACTCATGTTGTAAAGAAGAAATAAAATCAATAGGAGGAACCACAAGAAAGAAGAAACAAAACAAAACAGAAGAAAAAAAGAGCAAATAGTATGCTTCAATCTGCATTCAAACTCCATAGTTCTTTCTTTGGATGTGGATGGCATTTTCCATCATGAGACTTTTGGAGATGTCTTAGATCCTTGAATTGCTGAGAAGAGCTAAGTCTATCAAAGTTAGTCATTGCACAGCATGGTTGTTGCTGTGTACAACATTCTCCTGGTTCTGCTTACTCTACTCAGCATCAGTTCATGCAAGTCTTTCAGGTTTTTCTGAAGTCTGCTGGCTCACAATTTCTTATAGCACAATAATATTCCATTACATTCATTTATCACAATTTGTTTAGCCATTCCCCAATTGACGGGTATCCCCTCAATTTCTAATTCTTTGCCACCACAAAAAGAGCTGCTTTAAATATCCTTGTACATGTGGGTCCTTTTCCCATTTGTATGATCTCTTTGGGGTACAGCCCTAGAAGTGCTATTGCTGAATCAAAGGGTATGCACATTTTTATAGCCCTTTGGGCATAGTTTCAAATTGCTCTCCAAAATGGTTGGATCAGTTCACAACTCCACCAACAATGCATTAATGTTCCAATTTCCCCACATCTCCAACATTTATCTTTTTTCCTGTTTTGTCATGTTAGCCAATCTGATAGGCGTGATGTGGTCTGGTCTATCTTTCTTGATGGTTATGTGTAAAAGAGTCCCTGGGTGCTATCAAAGTTATTCAATTATTTCATATGAATTTTTCTGTTCCCCCATATAGACTGTGAGTTAGAGTTATAAGGATGTGGAAGGCAGAAATTACCTTCCAGTACCCAAATGAATCCAGCTTTTTCCCTCTCCTGAAGCCACTTCTGTCTGATTAGACTTTATCACCAATTTTTAATTGTCTTCTCACCTTGAAAGTTCCTTCAGTCCATGTGGCCTTCTTACCCTGGAGCATCCCCTTGCACCTGTGGTCCTCTTCTTCTCTTGGAGAATTTCTCCCAGAATCTACATTTTCAGGAAGGGCCCAGGGCAGCCATCCATCATTCCTCTCCCAGTTCTGCTTCTGACTCTCTGGACCTTCTGTCTCCTGCCCTCCCCCTTTTCCTTATCTTTTCAGCTCCCTTTTATCTATTGTCTTCCACTCCCCCTTAGAAGGTAAGGTACTAGAGGGCAGGGACTATTTTTCTTTTTGCTTATATTTGTATTCTCAGTACTCAGAATAATGCCCTACTCATTGTAAATAAATACTTGTTGACTGACTGAGTTCCCTTAGGTTAGGGTATTCTCCATAGCACTGCTATGGAAGACTGGAGTATGCTCAAAGAATGCTTGGCCACTGACAGAAAGGGGAGAATGGATCCCAGTAAGTTCTGTGCCCAGGTGAAAACAACGACCACCTTTACCTGCTCATCTCAAAACACTGGGAAATAGTAGGTTAAAACACATTGATCAACCAACATACATTTATTGAGCACTTATGATACCCTCAGCTTAGTGCCAGGAGCTTTGAGGAAACTTGAGAGCAGAAATCTCCATGTCCCTGGACATCAAAGAGCTTACTGTCTAATGAATGGATTTTTAACCTCATGTCTGTGAACTTTTTTTCCCAATATTTCAATGATTATTTCAATGTAATTGGTTCCCTTCATAATCCCATTTAAAAATTTTATGCATTTAAAATAAATCTTTGTCCTAAGAAGGGGTTC
>NW_020949538.1:0-3044 GCF_900497805.2 Vombatus ursinus | reverse complement strand
TGGAGCTTCCTTTCATACATAGGTTGAACTAGATGGCTGTTGATGAACTAGATGGTCTCTTCCAACTCTCAATGTCGTTATGTGTTGTACTCTGAGGAGATAGAATAGAGATTGAAGACTGCTCAGTTGTGTTAAGAAAAACTATAGGACCTGATAAAAAGAGGTGATTGTTATGTAATTTAGAATATACAATGACAAGACTAAGGGGTGACTTAATGATGGGTTGCTGAAGGTATATGATCAAAGACTGCAAACATATTTGCAGTCCTCTAAATGAGGGCTGATGACTCAAAAAATTTTCTCAAGTGAGGATTTTTTTACATTTTAAATAACGACTTAAAAGAAGATGGAAGACAAATGGAGTGGGAGGATAGCTTTAATCATGGTCTATTCTGGAATTGTAATGGGAAATTAAGTTAAACTCCCTTCATGAAGGGACTTTAGAAGATATGAAAGAAATGGTAATTTGAGAAGAAGCCATATACCAAAGTGGGCAAGTAGAAAGAATACTAACCCAGAAATCCTAAAGTCTAGGTCTTATTCAAACCTCTGCCACTTTCTCTGTGTCCTTAGCCAAGTTACTACAACTCTCTGGGCCTCATTTTTCTCATCTGTAAAATGAAGAGGTTGTACTAGATGACCTTTAAAGTTCATAACATCCCCCCCAACCCAGACTGCATAATTGAAAAAAAAATTTGGGCAGGAGGCACAAAGAAAGAAAACTGGGAATATCAGCACTTTAAACAAAAGAAAAACCTTTAGAGGTTTTAGAAGAAAAGGCTGTGAACAACAAAATTTTTAGGCTATAGGGGAAAGAAAATGGAAGCTCTTGAAAGACCTGAAGGCTCTAGATAATTATGTTGAATGTAATATGTAAGGTAATATGACCAATACAGTATGGAAAATTAAAGAAAATATGAAATTTCAGAAATTCAGAAAATGTGAAATACCTCAAAGCTATATATATTAGGAGGTAGCAGATATATAATAGAATATTGCTGATAAACCTAGGGAACACTCTTACATAAAGACATCTACCCAATGGGGATAGTAAACAAGTATCAAGATCGTGCATGTTAGGACTCCTTGGATAAAACATCATGGCTGGGTGCATTTAGCTGGACTCACTGGGCCTCATCTTTGCAAGCTACGTTGCTCTGGCAGGTGGCCATAGTCACTGATGCCTCTAGCTTCTCATTCAGCTGAAGTTCTTGTCTATGAACTTCTATACTCTTTCAGAAAGAACTGAACACTTACCCTATGACCAGTTTATGTTTCCCTTCCAGTTTCTGCTCCCTCAGTCTTGGCTCTGAGATCTGTTATCTCCTGAGCTGCAGGATCATAGCTCAGGTGCCAAACTTTCTCATTTCTTTACTCTGTCCACACAGAATGTTGGGTTTCAGAAAGCAATGCCTTGTACTCCCTATCTCAGGCAGGGTTCAAGCACATCTTTCCTATAGCCAAGTGCTTCTGTTTTGAGACATCATTGCTGATTTTATACCGTATTAGAGGTATAAGGGAAAAAGTGAAGAGTGAGTCCTTATAAACTCAGAGCTTCCCCAAGAGTTGACTCCCTAGAATTGACAAGCTCAGATCGGGATCATTTTACATTTTAAAGACCAACAGCAGTGTGGTCCACTCTCTGTCAGCAAGTCTGGCTGAAGATGGATCACACTGCACTGTTGGTGTCTCATTAGTTGCCTTTATCCAATGGGCAACCCCTTATAATGTTGCCAAGCTGTGTAGAAATCTCCTTTGTGCTCTTTATCAAGTTGTTTAGCTAAATCCTATGCCTTCTCTTAGCATGATGTCTAGGAAAACTGAAATTTGATCAATGACTATTCTTATCCACCTCCTTTACATTGGCTTTGAAAAGAATATTGATTGATTTTGAAAGCAAAAATGTGTTTAGATAAGTAAGGGTGAACAATCACAATGAAACTTTTATAAATATAAATTATAAATATATAATTATAAATTATAAATATATAATGGAATTGTTAATGATTATATTCCTTATCCTCTGAAATTATTTTCTAAATTAAGAAAAAAATCACTGAAGTTGTTATTGTTAAAACAAATTAGAAGAAATGTCCACATAAACAAAACATTCACAATAATGGTAGCAATAAAGACATGTCTATCATCAGGAAAACTAGAACATCTTTCCAGTTGGTTGTGTAAGTTGCCACCTCTGTTTAGTTCCTTGTAACTAAAATGATTCTCTTATCCTCTAGGAAAAAGTTGAATGAAGGACATTTACCAGGAAATATGAAAATATTTGTTTTTCATTGATAGCTGATCCCGATTATTTTTTTTTGTTTTGAGAATAGCTAGTATTCGAAGTATTACATTAGCCTGCCAAATCTGTGGTCTCTTGGATTTAACTTCCTGTATAATGAGTAAGATGCATCTATTGGTTTAGACATTAAGGGCAACCAGGGAAGATTCTGCTTTGGTGGCACTACCCTCCTTTATTAGGGAACTCCCGTGGTGACTGCTTCTGC
The DNA here is from genome assembly GCF_900497805.2 of Vombatus ursinus. Taxonomy (NCBI): domain Eukaryota; kingdom Metazoa; phylum Chordata; class Mammalia; order Diprotodontia; family Vombatidae; genus Vombatus; species Vombatus ursinus. The sequence continues at coordinate 537 of NW_020949538.1, read as the reverse complement.
CCTGGACAACCTTTTTTTTTTTGTTTGTTTTCCACAATGACATTGAAAAAAAAAACTACTTAGACGTGGCACCTCAAGAGATATTTTGAACTGACTTTGCCTCTGAGCACTGTTGCTGACAACACTTATTTCACAGGCCAAAATGTCTGACTCTGGTTGGAATCCAGGGGAATTTCATTTTGTCAAATCCTTGGTGAATTCCAGATCCACTGAAGTGATTGTTAAGCTGGAGGATACACTGTCAATGTGAATGTCGCTACTTAAGAAACAGTCCAAAGTAAAGAAATCTCTGTGAGGACCCATGTTTTAATGGGAAACCAGGGTTCCAAACATTCCAAGTAGAATTTCATCCCTGGTCTGAAATCTTCATTCATGGTATCAGTTAACAGATTTTCAAGCAAAGGGGGTAGGTTTAATTTGTAAAGTTACTTTCAGGATCTTATATCAGGAGGGAATTTTGTATGATGTGCTCTAGTGGGGTCTATTAAAGTGGAGCTTCCTTTCATACATAGGTTGAACTAGATGGCTGTTGATGAA
>NW_020949537.1:0-12491 GCF_900497805.2 Vombatus ursinus | reverse complement strand
CCCTCACTCACCTTCACTTCCCATATCCAATCATTTGTCAGGCTGTTGCAATATCTGATGCTTATGAAGGCCTGAGCTTGGGTGGGGGTCATGTGAGTGGAGAGAGAGGAATGAAAGTGAAAGATGTGGAGTAGAATTGAAACAGCCTCCTATTTCTACTCCTGGCTTTTTGTCCTTTTCCCATCCATTCTACAGCTGCCTAAATAATCTTCCTAAAGTACATTGGACCACGTCACTCTCCTGTTTTAACGACTCATCCACTGCTCTCTATCTCGGATAAAACACAAAGCTTCAGTTTACCTTTTAAAGCCTTTCTGGTTCTGGTCTGCCTTTCCAGTCTTATTTCCTATTGCTCCCATTCGTCCACTTCACTTTCCAACCAAACTAACCCATTTATCTTTGCATAGGCTATCTTTCATGTCTGAAATGCATTCTCTCCTCACTTCCACCACTTAGAATGCTTCAGGACTCAACTTATGTGCCACCTCCTAAGAGGACCCTTTCCTGATCCTCCTAGGTCAGCGGTTCTCAACACTTCTTGTGTCATGGACCCCTATGGCAGTTGGGTACTGCCTATGGACCCTTTCTCAGAATAATGTTTTAAATACATAAAACAAAATTATTGGGATTACAAAGGAAACCACTTACATTGAAATATGTTGTTCAGTTGTTTCATTCATATCTGACTTTTTGTGACCCCATTTGGGGTTTTCTTGGCCAAATCTTGCCAAAGATCGCCAAATTCTTGCCATTTCTTTCTCCAGCTCATTTTACATATGGGGAAACTGAGGCAAGCAGGGTTAAGTGACTTGCCCAGGATCACACAGGTAGTAAGTATCTGAGGCCAGATTTGAACTCAAGAAGATGAGTCTTCCTGAATCCAGGCCTAGCCCCTTATGCACCATGCCACCTAGCTGCCCATTCTGAAATATACTTACCAAAAAAAATTTAAAAACGAATTCAAGGACCTTAGGTTAAAAACTGCTGCTTCACATAATCGTGTGCATCCCTATTTATTTACATACTGTACCCCCTCTAGGAGAATGGAATCTCTTTGGGATCAGCGATTCCTTTCCATTTATCTTTGTATACCCCATACTTAGTACAGCACCGTGCACATAGTAGGCACTTGGTAAATTTTTTAAAATTAGATTAGCTTAGATAATGTGCATAGAAATGCCTCACCACCTCCTCCCAAGTCGCTGATTTCATCCATAACCCCAGCATAGGGTACCTTTCCAGCCTCTTGCTACAGGTACAGAAATTCCTAGTTGACCACTCTGCCAGCAGAAGAAAGGGGCTTGCCTTTACGTAGAAGGACAAGGAAAGAGTTCAGAGTAGAGCCCAGGCTACCTCCCCAGATCTGAATTGCAAACTCTTCTTTATAGAAGAAAAGATGGGGTGGAGGAGAGGACAACAGAACACAGAAACATTGGGATGAAATTCTTGCCTGGCAGAAGACAATTCCCCATGCTCCGGGTCCCTGCCCCTTCACCCACTTTTCTTCCATTGGTGAGCCCATCGTTTGGCTTGGCTTGCTAGCTCCTCCTACTGGTCCCTGCCCCATCCCCCCACTCCAGGATCACCACATGTCCTCCTGGCTCTTTGTCTTCCTGGCCCTTCCTGCAGGAGGGAATTCAGACTTCCAATTTTTCCCCCCGCCCTTCAGCAAACAAACCTCCTTCGGTCTAGGGTTTAAAAAAAAATTGCCCAGTCACTACAGGAATTACACATACAGCAATATAAAATGACAAAAGAAGAATGCAAGTCCTTTGAAAGCAAGGGCGATTTTATCTTAGTGTCTCCACTAATGCCTAGCTCATTGCTTTCATTTAATAGGTGCCTGGTAAGCTGAATTGAATTGGAAAGAAAAGGCTCTCCAGCCCTAACTTCCTTCCCCAACTAAGGTCTTCCAGCTTCTGTTGTCTGCTGAATGTCTATCTCTACCTAGATGTCCAAAGAGCTTCTCAGACTCAACTCATTCAAAACCAAACTCCTCATCCTCTCGCCAAAACTCCTTTTTCTCTCACCAATATGCCTGTTGCTGTTCAGAACACCACCACCTTCCCAAAAGAATAGATTTTTGCCTTTAACTCTAACTCTTTCCTCTTCAGTGTTTTTATACTATTATTCATTACTGTTTGCTTCCAGGATACTTTGTTATTTTTTTAAATACATAAAATTACATAAAATACATAACTATGTAAAAACTAATTGGGTTTTGAGAATTTTTTACTTTTTATAAAACAAAATAAATTAACCCATTAGCCAAATGAGACAATGTTTGCTGTTGATTGGTTGTTTTCCTTTGTTCTTTTTTTTGCTAGGCAATGGGGTTAAGTGACTTGCCCAGGGTCACACAGCTAGAAAGTGTTACGTGTCTGAGGCCGGATTTGGACTCAGGTCCTCCTGAATCCAGGGCTGGTGCTCTATCCACCCCACCACCTAGCTGCCCTCTTTTCCTTTGTTCTTAAAGAGGACCAAAATGATATCACTATAGTGGGGTGAAGGTACATGTGTCTGGCTGTGGTTGATCAGACTAATACAAGCTCTGAAGACTCTACCGCAGGTCCCGCACAAATGATTCCTGTGAACATTTTGAGTGGAGCAGTCTCTAAATTTGCACATCTCACATTTCTTTTGAGGTACTGCAATTCTGCCTTGCTCATAGAGCATGATGCCTTCTTTAATTCTTTGACACAGGCATGCCGTGTTTGGTGGGTCTGTGCCAGTGTCTCCCATATTTCACAATTGATTCCGAAGTTTACTGTATTCTGCACCTGTAGTCCACCACCTCTCTGCTGAGACTTCATCCATAAGCCCTCACTGCATTCTTCAGAATTCCAAAGTTTTAAATATCATTTTATTTCACATTATTGTGCTCGTCATGTCATGTTCTACTGTTTCTGCTTATTCTCCCATGAACTTCCCACACTATTTTCAATACACTATAGGCTAGGCAGGATGAATGACACTCACTTTCCTGTGATAACAACTTGGAGCTTGTATGTACAATTGGCAAAGCTTTTTCCCCAGCATAATGGAATTAATTTACGGAGAGTCAATACAGAGTCTAATTACATACTTAGAGCTGGAAGATGGATAGGGAAAGAAGAGGGGGAGAGAGAGTGGCCTGTGATGGAAGCCTGTGATGAGATGTCACTGGAGCCCACTGTAAATCGTTATTAAGCATATTCCAGCTTTAGTGGCTGTCACTGGCCCTTTTGCCCTTAATGAGCTGGGTTTTTGTGCCCTGGGGTTAATGTCATTGCATTGAATGTGTTTCTTATTCTGCCTCTAGCTGGCTTCTTCGTTGGCCTGAGGATTCTCCAAGGGACCTGAAGGGTTTTCTAGAAAACCTGATAGCAACAACAGTGAAGGGCAAATAAATTGAAAGTCAAAAGCCTTGAGTGGGAATACTGATTCTGATACCCACTGGCTGTGTGACCTTGGATAAGTCACTTGACATCTCTAGAACTGTTTCCATCTCTACAAAATGAAGTTTAACTGGGTGATCTCTAGGGTCCCTTCCAGGTCTAAATCCAGAGCTTAGAATCTTTATTATGGAGAGAGATTTACATTGGTGGACATTACAGCTTCCCTCAGCAGGCATGTATCACTGAAGGCCAGAAATATGCTCAATATTAGAGAAAAACACCTTTTGCAGTAACCAATACCTGAACTGAAGTAGCTAAGTCCTCTTTGCACATGACTCTTTACTGGTGACTGTTTAAGACACAGCCTCTACTCTGGGGGGAGGTTTCTCAGCTCTGGTAGAAGTTCCCATCTTCAAATCCCCTGAGTTAAGGACTGACCAGGCTGGAGGGAGGGGAAAGGAAAGGAACAAGCCTTAATGAAGCACCTATTACATGCCAGATGCTGTGCTATAATTTATAGATAATATGTGAAAGCAGCCTGGCTGCTTAAAGATCTGATAGGGACAGCTAACTTCTCCCTGCCTCAGTATATCCTCGAATAACATCTGTAACCTCAAACCAACTCAATTCCCAATGTGCTCCATTGTCTCAGAACTCAGGAGTCCTTTGAACACAGGACCAAGACAGGCTCTTTATATCCCAGCTTCCCAAAGCCATCTGGACACTGTCTCAAAAGGCAGCAGTCTGCTCTGCCTATCAAAACAATTTTCTGGCCATTCACATACTACTTTGTCCTAGAAAACTGACACTGAAACTCCAGTGTTTAAACCCTGACCCTGATACTGACTCTGGCTCTGGTTCTTCCTAATTCTGATGTTCATGCACCTGCGGGACAGATAAACTGATTCCCGAGTGATTCTCAAGAGTTTATTATGAGTTGGCAATCTTACCTTCTGCTTTCTTCCCTTCCTGGCTCCAGCTTGGTGCTCCCCAACTCAACATCTCTCCTCTGATTGTTTCTTTCTCCCTCCTTTGCCCCATCGTCCCTTTAACCTATTCCTGGTATCCGTTGTGCCGCTGCCTCCTCACACCTATCCCCAGTGTCCTTAATACCTTTGCACCTGCCCCTAGCTCTCAGCTGCCCCCAATGGCCACATGCAGAATGCCCTTCCCAACCCCTAACCATTGCAGGTTAACCCTTGGTGTGCTGAAAAATTGACTCAGAATGAACCGATGTCCCCATGATGCCAAATCCCAACTATCCCAAGTCAGTTATTTACATTCAGCCTCTTTCCCAGCTGAAGTGAGCTCCTGAATTGAATGAAACTGTCGCTTAGACAGATGGAAATCTTGGCACCACTAATGCTATATTTGTAGTAGGTGGCAGCAAAATTGTGACTCTAAGTTTCAGTCAGACTGATGAGCTTAGACTGGTGCTCATTATCAGTCATTTCTTTCTATTCCTTAAAGCAGGACATTTACCAGTGAACACCTGGTTAATCTGGAAGGCATAATGATATAGAGAAAAAGACCACTGGACTTGGAGTCAGAAATCCTGGGTTCTAACCCTTACTTTGCATGACCTTGGGTAAGTCACTTCACTTCTCTGAGACTCAATCCCCATCTCTATGAAAATGGAGGAAATTAAATGATGCTGAAGATCTCTTCTGACTCTGATAAAATAAATTGATGATAATGATGAATCTTTACATAGCATTTTAAGGTTTGCAAAAGTGCTTTTAAAATGTCTCATTTTATGCTTACAGCAGTCAAAGGAGGTAGGTGCTATTATAGCCATATTTTACAGATGGAGAAACTGAGGTAGAGAGAGGTTAAACAACTTGCCCAGAGTTGTACAGCTGATAAGTATCTGAAATTAGACTTGCACTGAGGTCTTCCTGACTCCAGTGTTTTATTCACTGTGCTACCTACCAAGTAAGTAACACAAACTTTAACTAAATGCTACCCTGCAAATTCTGTCCTTGGTCTCATAAAATCAAGTTCTGAGTCAGAGGAGACCTTCAAGTTCATCATGGCGTTGGTTATAAAAGAAACAATTCCTGATGGCATCACCTTGATCGCTAAGCATTGTCTCAAAGCTACTTCATAAACTAATCAGAAAATTGTTAGTTGTGTCTCTAATTCCTGTCTGGGAGATTTGGGAAGGAAGTACAGACTGAGAAAATGGGAGTGAAGTTCGAGCTAAATAAAGCCCATTCTTGGTTTGGAATTTCTTTAGAACCTTTCTTCCCCTCCCCCCTTTGGAAAAAGTGGATTTGATTCTATGGAGAACTAATGAAAATCAAAGGAAATGGATTGTTCATAGCTTTATCCACAGCCTTGGGCAATGTGGTCCCAGGTACCCTATCCACAGCAAAAGTCTATTGTTGAGTCCTGCTATCATTCCCTTTATGTCCTGAGGCTCCCCTTGAATCCTAGACCATAAAAACTTATCCAATTTTAATTTTTGATTGTGGGGGCAGCTAGGTAGCACAGTGAATAGAGCACCAGCCCTGGAGTCAGGAAGATCTGAGTTCAAATTCGGCCTCAGACACTACTAGCTATGTGATCCTGGGCAAGTTACTTAACCTTGCTTGCGTCTCAAAAAAAATTAATTTCTGATTGAGATCAATGTATCAAACGAGAGGCAGAGTTACAAGGTGGAGAGTGGGCTAGATTTGGAGTCAGAGAATGCCTGTATTCAAATCCCACCTCTGGCTCTTACTAGTGACCCTGAAGAAGTCCCCTAACCTCATTGAGCCTCAGGAAACTTTCCAAAACCAATCTCCTAAATTATTAGTGCAGGGAGTTCCTAAAACTTTGGAATCAGAGTAGTAACATGCAAGTCCCTGTGAGCCTCAATAGGACTTCGCAAGTTTGAATAAAATATGTGAATCGGACTTCCAGCTCTCAATGAGATTACAGTTTAGTAGAGGAGTTTATAGACCCTCTGCTTGAGTAGCAATCGTTTATTTTCTATGTTTGCTATAGGGCACCACCCTACATCCTCCTCCTAACTCCATGAGCCTTCAGCTGTGTCTTAATCCCCATCTATCACATTCAGGATCAGGCTGTTTTATGCATAGAAGCAATTCCATGGAGGTGGGAGACAAGAGCTCCATGTTAGAGAGCAGCCAATCACAGTCTTGGAAAAGAACATTCCTGCCCTCTCTTGGTTGGGAGAGAAGCAGCTTATGGCATGGTATAAAATTGCCCAAGATGCAAGTGGCAACAGACAGATATCTTGGCAGGCAGACAGGAAATAGTATGAGAGTACAGCAACAGGCAATAAGCAGAGGTCCAGGCTGTCAGTCAGCAGCAGGTGGTCAAGCAGTGGGTCATAGAGAGACAGCTAATGGTACTGTAAGAGGCGAATCTACAGCTGTTGGGAAAACTGGGAGAACAAGGGAGGGCATACCATCTTCGATGAGCGGGGCTCATTGGGCAGGAGATCAGGGAAAGAGCAGGAGACCAGCTCCTAGGGAACTTTGAGCAGAGGAGGAGGTTTGATAATAAGGAATAATTCCAGGTGCTTGGGATCAGAGTCAGAGTGTTGATCCTGAGGTATAGAGTCACAGGAACATAGATTTCAGAACTGAAGGGGATCTTGACTTGGACTAGCAGCCATCTAATCCAGCCACCTTGTTTCGCAGATATAAGGAGGCTCAGTCCCAGAGGGGTTAAGAGACTTGTCCAAAGTCATACATGTGTAAGCATCAGACACAGGATTTGAACCTAGATCCTGGGGGTGGGGGGGGGCGGTGTCAGGAAGATTTCAGGGGCAGTATGTTTTTTCGCCATACTTTATGGTCTTTATCTCTCTCCCCTCCCTGTCCTAGGGCTGGATTGACCCCCCCTGCCCTGGAATAAGACTGAAAACTGAAACTACAGGCTCTATCTTAGCAGATGGAGGACAGAGGAACTAGACAGTCATACCACTCAGTCCGAGGTCTGGTATTTGTGTTTCTTCCTCACCCCATCCCCCAGAAATGGAGGGAAGATTTGCAAGTCTCTGGATTCATCACTGCACAGTTGGAGAGATAGAGCTTATTCTTCTCACATTTGGTTTCTCAATTTTATCACTATCCGGCTGATGTCATCCTATCTCAGTGCCTGGAGGAGAGAACCCAGGGATTATTAACAGAGCAAATACAGCCAAAACACCAAGAGGCCACCAGGGGGCAACCGGGAACCAGGTACAGTTATACAGCTACTGGGGAGAGAGTTGCTGTCCACCATCCTCCAAGGGGTGCAGTTCATTGAGCCTCAGAGATGCTTAGGGGTGCCATTTCATTTTGGATTGATACTATCAGAGCAGACAGAGTAAGTGAGGATATAATTCCACTGTTCTCTGCCTTGGTCAGCTCACATATGAAGTATTGTGTTCAGCTTTGGGCACCACATTTTAGGAGGAAAATCAACAAATACCCCCAAGCAAGAAGTAGCATGGTATAGTGCATGAAGAGCCAGCTTCAGAGCTAGGAAGCCTGGGTTCAAGTGCCACCTCTGACACATGTTGGTTTTGTGATCCTGGGCAAGTCACTTAATTGCACAGTATTCCTAGATGACTCTCTATCCATTGCAGAGAAGATAGCAACTTGTAGGGTAAGGAATCTGCACATCTGGGAATCCCTTATATCCTGAAATCACAGGTCCAGCATCCCCATCCCTACTGACAAATTGCAACAAGTATAGAGGAAGATGACCAAGATGGTTGGAAGACTATATTTAGTATGGATCAGTGTAAAGAACCAGGGATGTTTAACGTGTGTAAGTGGCAGGAGATAACTGTCAATCTTTTCTAGGGTAGTGGGAAGCAAACACACTGTACCTCGGCCTGAAGGCAAAATCAGGAGATGGTGGAGGTGTCATGAGGGGATAATTATAAATGGACTATTATAAATAAAATAGTCATTTGTGTTTGTCCTCATTTAATTAAACAATTTATAACAATCACAAATAACAATGCATAGCACTTTAAATTATACAGAGAACTTCAAACGCATACTTTACTCTTAGCCTTGCCACACCTCCTTCAGATAGGTACTAGAGATATTATCATTCTCATTTTACAGATGTAAAAGAAGCCTTATGTGCTCTGTGTAACCGCACTTAAGTAAATAATGAAAACAAGATTCAGAGATTTTGTGACTTTCCCATGGTCACACAACTAATTTCAGAGGCAGGATTTGAACCTAGGTCTTTCTGACTCTAAGACCAATATTCTATACACAATATGGTACAGCTTCCTCTCCCTCCAAACATGTGTGCATCCAGGGCCATCACTAGTTGGCCTGACCTATGTCTTGCCACTGGACTCAGATGACTTTGGAAGATAGAATGAGGCTGAGGACTTTGCAAAGCTCTGCCTCACTTAAAACCAATTCACTTGCAAATCAAGATACCACCCTCCTGACGTCATTGGTCTTCTTCAAGAAGGAAAGGTGAACAACAACAAATAATAACTACTAATGCAAGGCACTGATAATACAAACAGCAGTAATCTAGATCCATCCCAGAATATGTAAATTCCATATGGGGAGGGACTTAGTCTCATCTAAGCTTTGTATGTGCCCACAACAATCAGAATAGCATTCTCAGTGTAGTAGATGCTTAATCTTATTCGTTGCATTGATTTAAATTCAAAGCTTCCTTTCTGTTAGCAAAGAAGGTGTAATTTCCCTGGAATTAGAGCTGCCTGATGCCCAGTGACAGGAAAATCTCCCATTAGGAACATTTCCATTTCTACTCTTACCCCCAAAATCTCTCCTACCCTACCTGAGAGTCTTCCCTTGGTCACACTGGGTAAAAATCTATCACTTTGAAATTCTTTTTGGTTCACCAGCCCCTTCCAAAATGTAAGTACTACTGGGAGGGGCCTTCATGGGAACTCCTTCAATCAAATTGCTTTCCTCTCTCCTAACACCTGGCTGAGGAAATGAGAAATTTGCTAGGGGGAGGAGGGAGGAAGGCAGTTTAGCAGAATTCTTTCCACATAGTAGGAATCATAAATGTTGATCTGGTACAGAAGAAAGAACAGAGACCATGAAATTTGTAGCTAAAGGAAGCTTAGAAATCATAGAATTATAGATTGAGAGCCGGGAGGCAGGTTGGAGATTATCTTGTTTTACCCTCTTATTTATAGGAGGGGAAATTGAGGTTCAGATCATTCTTTCCCCTCCAGTGGGTTAGACTGCCTCTTGCCTGCAGTGTTACCATGTTAGCCAAGGGCCCTCCCTTCTAGAAATTGATGGGAACAGTCTCTCTGAACTCTCTGACATCCTCCTAGAATATTCTCCCACTCACCTCCCAGGAGTGTGCCAAGGGACCTGCAAATTGTGTGTGGAAATTTAAATGGATTGAGCATGTGCTTCTCCTTTTAAGAATAAAGCAATTTTAACATCATCGAAACATTATGCAAAAGCTATGTGGCAATTATGTTCCGAGAAGAAAATGAACATCATTAGGTGCATTGTTTCTAGCAAACAAAAGTGTGTGACTGACAGACAAAGAAGCCCCCAATAGCCCAGTCAGGAAAAGGTTTGAGAGCTCAAAAGCGGGGGGGGGAGGAGTAGAGGGGTCTAAATGATTCTTAGAGCCTTCTGCTTGGGGAGCTAAGGTGGGAGCCTTGGGAGTACATAGGTAGGGCTGTAGAAAGTGGGAGAGAGACTTATAACCATAAATAAGCTAAATGTTTCCTTTTCACTTGGTTACCCCAGTATCACACATACCCACAGAGCCTGTCACACATCAAGTATAATTTTGAGGGGCAGTATGATTTGGGAAAGAATGCTGGATGTGGAGTCAGAAGAGACCTACATTAAGGTCTTGACTATGATGCCAAATACATAGCTGAGTGAGACACAGCAATTTGCTTAATTGTTTGAAGCCTCAGTTTCCTCAGCAGTAAAATGGGGTTAACAATTTCTGTGTTCTCTACCTCATTGGATGATTGTGAGGAAAACTTCATAAACTTAAAAGTGACAGAGAAGTATGAGTTATTTTCATCTAAGAACATGACTTTTGGGAGTAATAAATAAATTAGGTCTTTTGATTGTCACCCAGAGGAATGAGTCAGGAGTTTCTTGTGCCTTGGGGAGGCTTTAGTCCTCAGACTTAGAGTGGGAGCTGTTTATTAATGTTGTTACTATTAGCATCATTGTTAATTAATAGTAATTATTAATTAATAAAAATGTACTTGGTAAGGTTCCCTTACCCACCTCATCAGTACATCTTAGTTTTCCAGGAACCCAGAAAAGATGGAGGTGGGTTCAGGGTAGAAAGATAGGTATGAACATGGAACTCTGGCTATTTCAATTTTACGCCCAGTCATTTATCTGCACAACCCTTCCCAATCTTTAGGACTGATTCTACCACAACTGCTCCCACCTCCAGCCTCACTTGAGCTATTTCACCTCCAGGGGAGTGTCCCAGGGACTCCCTCCCCCATCCATTATTAGACCGCTAGACATGTTATACTAGGTAGTGGAGTCAAAAGAACACTGACTAACAAACAGTCAGTAGATCTGAGTTCAAATCTGAGCTCTTGCCCTGAATTCCTGTGTAACACCAGGCATGTCATTTCCTCTCTTGGCCTCAGAGATCATCCTTTCATTGCATAGAGAATTGATGAGCCCTTCCAGTTTTATTATTTCAGTGTATGAATGGGCCACAGAGTCCTGGCTGTCTTAAGTGAATTCCATAATCATGCAATCAGCTAAGAGCACTATGTTCAATTCTAATGTTAATGACCATAAAAGATTATTAAAAGAATGATAAAATGAAGTCCCTGAAGCAAAGCAAAAAGATAGCCTTGGAATAGCTTTTCCTGCCAGTGAAGAGGCTTGTCTGGATCTGCTTCTTTTTCTACTGTATAGTTATCACTTTGAGGGGGAACAATGCTGCTTTTTAATCAAACAAGAGAATACATACTTCCACCCTAGAAAAGCTAGGAAGGACTAGCTTCATTCAAAATTTCTCCTGGTCAGCGCTGGACAAGTTTCTCTAGAGATATCCACTGAGGACTCCCAGTAACAGACAGAGCCCTAGTCTGGGAGTTAGGAGCAGAACATGGTCTAGAACCCAGATGTCCTTTACTTGATGGGTGACTTTGAATAAGGAACTTACCATTCTTCCTTTTCCTGAGTCTCAGTTCCTAACTTGTCAAATGAAAGGGTTGTACTAATAACTAGACAACTTCATCACCAACAGAGACATGATTAGGAAGAGAGTTGGGGAAGAGGAAATTTGGTCTCAAGTTGGTAATATAATGAAACCCTAACAGTCATTGTTTAGGTATAGGTGACAGGGAGCTTTAAAGCACATGGCAGAAGGTATAGTGGAAAGAGAACTAGATTTAAAGTCCATGGCCTTGGGTTCAAATGGTGGCTCTGCTACTCATAACTTACTACTCTGCTACTGTGGGCAAATTTTTACCCTCTTTGGGCCTCAGTTTCTTCATCTTTGAAATGAGTCAGTTAAATTATTTATAAGATCCCTTCCATCTCTAAATCCTTTGACTAAAAGTCAAGCTCCTAAAATCCCCTAAGTAGTTTAGAGATGTTCTGTAGACCATTTATTTTGTAAGTTACAAGGACTTGAGGATCTGGCATAAGATTTAATATTATACTATTGCTACTCTGACCTTTAGAGACAGGATCATAGCATGCCATAGCTTAGAGAACTTCAAATTCTACTCTTCATTACAAAAAAGGAAGCTGAGGCTCAGAGAAAAGAATGACTTGTCTAAGGCTAGACAGCTTGAGTTGTCTGACTCCAGGTCAATGATGTCATGGTCAAGCTGTGCTCTAACCAAAGGCACAGAATATCACCACCCCTAAATATTTCTGCTGTGCTTGTGCTTCTGCAATTCAGTTGGTAGGAGGCTTAAAGGATCATAGAATGTCTGGGATTAGAAAGAACCTTCAGACATAGAACATGGAACCATGGAATGTCAGAGCTGGAAGGATTCTTAAAATAGAACATGGATCACAGAATGTCAGGGCTGGAAGGTCCTTAAAATAGAACATGGATCACAGAATGTCAGGGCTGGAGGTGTTCTTAAAACATAGAACATGGATCACAAAATGTCAGGGCTGGAGGTGTTCTTAAAAC
>NW_020949536.1:0-4000 GCF_900497805.2 Vombatus ursinus | reverse complement strand
TAGAACATGGATCACAAAATGTCAGGGCTGGAGGTGTTCTTAAAACATAGAATATGGATCACAGAATGTCAGGGCTGAAAGGGACCTTAAAGACTGTCTAGTCCATCTCCCTCATTTTATTGAGAAGGAAACTAAAGCCCAGGAACTCCAAGTTTTCTATAAATCTTCCTGTCTCCATGTGTACTTCTGACTTAGTCATTCACTGAACCAGTTAACCTTTGTACACCACAGATACCCCTCATTTGCAGAGGCTGGGGGTCAAATGTAATTGATTTTTAAATTAATATTAGATCTGAGTCCTGCTCCAATCAGCTATATCGTCTCCCCCCCCCACCTTGTCCTGATTCGTGAATATGCTTTCTCCCATTCTAAAGAAGGCTTCTAGTCCAATTAAATTCAACACACTGTAATCAAGTATCTACTAAGTATGTACATAGCCTTGTTTAGATAAGACACAGAAAGACTCCCTCCTCATGGACCTTACCATCAGTTGTAGCTAAGACACAAACCCAGATGATATGTGGCACTATATGATTATCAGATTACATAGGCTAGACCATTGAGCCAAATCTAATCAAATGAACTTGAATAGGGATGAATGTATTGTAGTCTGCCCTAGTCATGTTAAATCTGGAACATCACATTAAGTTCGAGGTATCCCATTTCAGGAAGGACACCAATAAGCCTGATAAGCTAAATGAGCCAGATTGAGCATCTAGCTGAGAACAATCAAGATGTTGAAGAGCTTCAACATTATGCAACAGGAAGGGACAGTTGGAGCAATTTAGGAGGAAGAGAAGACAAGAGGCATGTGACTGCAGCCTTCTAATGAGTGAAGTGCTGTGGTATGGGAGGATTAGCCTTGTTCTGCTTAGCACCAGGGAGCAGAACAGGGAGCAACAGGTAGAAGTCAGTTCATCCTCATAGGAGCTCTTTAAGTAAAGACACTTGTCAAGTATGAGGTGAGGGTTGAATAAAATGGTCTCTGATGTTCTTCTGAACACTAAGGGTCTATCATTTTGTGAGGCTTTAAAGATTCTATTTCGAACAGAATCTGGATGGTCTCTTTCTGGGCTGCTATGTAGTACTGCAGATAGAGTTCTGGGCCTGGAGTCAAAAAAACTCATCTTCCTGAGTTCAAATGTGACTTCAGACATTTACTATCTGTGTGACTCTGGGCAAGTGACTTAACCCTGTTTGCCTCACTTTCCTCCTCTGTAAAATGAGCTAGAGAAGGAAATGGCAAACCACTCCCATATCCCTACCAAGAAAACCCCAAATGGGGTCAGAAGGAGTCAGACATGACTGAACTGGTCTTTTTATGATTTCGGAGATTGTGAGTTATTGATCTTTTTGGTGGGAACAGGAGTAGTGTTCCCTCATCCACAAAGCCTTCCCTATTCCTCTCAGCACTTCTCTAAACTCTCAAAGTATTTCATTTACACCTTTCTGACAGTACTGATTACATTCTATTTTTTAGACTAGCTTTTACTATCTCTATCTTATCCACCCCATCCTACCCCCCAGATTGGAAGCTCTATGAGGGCAGAGACTTTATACTATTCATCTCTATGTCATCCTCACTCAGTCCTGAGCACAGAACTCTGAAAATAAATGCATTTTCAATTTGAATTGCTGAAGGGAAAATCCTTTTAAAAGACATGTAATTTAGAAAGTAATGAAAACAACTTCAGCCAATTCTTCACTCATGCAACAAACATTTATTGTTCCTGAAAGGTGGCTTGTAAATCAAATTTCTGTTAACCAAATTACTTTTTCTATGAACTAGGAAAATTTGCAATTTTGGAATGTGAATAACCATTTCCTAGCTTGTATGTTTTGCACTTTGGATTTCTGTATATTGGAATAGCTTAAAATAGGGTAAATATGTATATTGAACTCTGTTGACTGCCTTCCTGGCATAATACATGGTATATATAACTCCTTTGAATTTATGGAGATGGGATCTTTTTGGTTGGGCAGCTAGATGGCGCCATAGTGCACAGAGTGCCAGGCCTGGAGTCTAGGAAAATCTTCCTGAGTTCAAATCTTACCTCAGACACTTACTAGCTGTCTGAGCCTGGGTAAGTCAATAACTCCTTTGAATTTATGGATGAGATGGGATCTTGGTCACCATTAAATAGAAGTCCTGACTAAAATATGTGATAATTATCTCTCTGGCCCGGCCAGACTATGTCTGGATATAACCTGGCTTTTGCAACACCCGAAGAAGCATGGAATCAGGGGCCTTATGTACTAGCCTGCTGGTCACTGGGGACCACCAAGAATCAGAGAATATTGTGTTCAGTACTAGGCACTATGTTTATGAAGCTGAGTGCTACCTTAAAATACATATGATGGAGTATTCATAGGATCATAGGACTTGGATATTTAGAAGACTAAAAACTATGTCAAATGAGGAAAGATGAGAGAGATGTTTGTCTTGGGGTAAAGGAGGGGTTTTTGGCGTGGGGTGAGGGGAAGAACATTATGACTCATTAAAAATATCTAAAGAACTGTTGTACTATATGAGGATTCAATTTGTCCTATTACCCTCCAAATGGCTGACCTAGGACCACTGGTGGAAGCTATAGGGAGATAGCTTTTGGCATTAGTATAAGGAAGAAACATCTAACAATAAGAACTCTCTAGCAATGAAATGAATTGCCTTGTTAGGTAGTGAGCCCCAACTCCAAAGCAGTCTGGGTGACCTCTTCTCAGGGACACTGCTGAAGGGATCCCAGGACCCACAAACCGCTTGATTTAGTCACCCCTGCTCCCCAGAAAAATCATTTCAACATTGGAATGAGCCCTGGGGTAGAGATGACTTTGCTAGGGATTGGAGTGAGTTACATAAAACATAGCTCACCCGCCTAGGACCTGTCAGACTCCAGAACTCCACCAAACCTCACCTTGTCCATCAGTCAGGACCAGGGACTCACCATCTGCCCTGCCACCATCACACTGCTCTTCTCTGATCTTTAGTTTATCTCATTCCTAGACTGAAAATTAGGTCAGAATTATCATTGCTATGGTTCTACCTTATGGTTCTACTCAGAATCCCTCTGATTCTGACTCACTGACTTCATAGGTCTAAGCTGTTTCCCCTAAGTACCACTCTCTGCTTTTTCATGCCCATCCATATCAGCCATATATATATATACAAACACACACACACATATATATATATATATATATAAATGTATGTATGTATGTCCATACCACAATCTATCTTCTAATGTTAACACCTACGGGATTAGAACTGAATCCCTATCCACCCCTCTAGTGATCGAAAATCACTGCAATAGTTTATACAGAGTATTATTGGTCCAGTCCTAGAAGTTGATCATTATGGGGAACTCCCAGGGTGAAAACTCCCTCCATTCCTGCAGATCAGCAACTTATCTATAAATTATCACTGAGAAAGTAAGTATCATATTCAGGGTCACACAGCCATTATGGTCAGAAGCATTGAACTTAAGCTTTACTGACTCCAAAAATGTCCCTCTATCCAATATTCTATACTATCTTTCATAGATGCACATGAGCATAATTCATCTTGGGCAGCAAGGTGGCACAGTAGATAGAGCACCGGCCCTAGAGTCAGGAGGACCTGAGTCCAGATCTAACCTCAGATACTTACTAGCTAGCTATATGACCCTAGGCAAGTCATTTAACCCTGTTTGCCTCAGTTTCCTCATCTGTAAAATGAGCTGAAGAATGAAATGGCAAACTACTCCAGTATCTTTGCCAAGAAAACCCCAAATGGGGTCACAAAGAGTCAGACATAACTGAAATGACTCAACAACAATTATAATCCATCTCACTCTCATCTTTTTTAGGTGAACTTTAGATACAATGGTCCCAAAACAATTCACTATCTTGCTATCATGCTTTTCATACTCCATGTTCTGTATGTAACAGCAAAAGTTATTTAAATGACTGGGGTTGGTTTTTTTTTGGTAATTGAAAAATAAATTGGAGGTATATCCATAGGTTC
>NW_020949535.1:0-7929 GCF_900497805.2 Vombatus ursinus | reverse complement strand
AACCTAGTAATTTTCCAGAGGTCATACTGGGCCTGTGGTCCCTTACATGTCCCCCTTTTCTTTCCTTAAGAGGGAAGGTTTAGCAGAGGGGTTTGTGCCTGTCTTAGGTTGTCCCGAGGAGTGGGAGACTGTTGCCCGTCATGGGGGCAATATGCATGGCAACGCCCCTGGCTTAGGTCAGACTCCCCTCAGGGGGATCTTACCAGTCATTGGCTAACCAAACCAGCGCTCAGACTAATCCTTGGGACCGGCCAATGTCGGTATAAAGATCAGGGTCGCCAGTATCCAGCCGACAATAATGGACCTGAATAGGTTTGGACAAGGCCTTGTCCAGCTGTTGTTTGACATAGGAGGTGATCTTCCGGAACACCCAAGGACCGAAGGTTAGAGCTAATAAAAACACAAATATAGGCCCTACAAGAGGTAAAATATAAGGAAGAAAGCCATGAAGATTACTTAAAAAAGGATTTTCAAACAGTTCTCTCCGACGCTTGACCAGATCATCCTGTAATTTCTTTATCTTGTCCCGGACTACACCGGACTTATTAGCATAGAAGCAACATTTCTCCTGTAAGGCCAAGCATATACCCCCTTGTTCGGCTGTCAAGAGATCCAATCCCCTTCTGTTCTGCAAGACCACCTCGGCTAGAGAGTCGATCTGGTCCTGGAGATCACTAATAGTTCCTGATAAGGTTTGGATATCATCAATGAGCTGTGCAGAGAGTTTATTATAGGAGTGTATGGCGACTCCCAAGCCCCCAGACCCTGTCGCAAGGGCTCCCGTAATGCCCAAGCCAACAAGCAAGGGAATAGCAAATACAGCCCTTTTATGTCTTCCAGCCATAAAGTCGAGGCTGGGAACCGGAACAGGCTCGTTCCCCGGAACAATATCCATCTCAGGTAGAACGGAGGCAATGGAGCAATAACCAGTCCAATTTACGGGCAACGCTGGGAACGCCATATTCCCTCCGCAGAGAAAAACATGGCCTAGAGGGGGACACAGGAAACTGCTAATACGAAGGACAGAGGAACAATTCACATGAGGGAGAAAACCCACATCAATGGAGACAGAGGCATTGGGAGTGGTACCCTCAAAGCAGGGGGCTACAAAGAGTGACTGATTCAAAGGGATCGGTTGAATCCTAAAAGGGGGGCCTAGGGAACAATTTACTGGAAGGGAAGGATTTTCAGCAGGAGCAAGGTTACCAAGGGGGGGTAACGCCATAGGAATGGGAGTACCGAGGGGCAAGCAAAGCCAGCAGTCCGCAGCCAACACAGGATTGGTCTTATTTAGCATAAGGTGAGTGGATTCCAAAATGACAGACGTCTGACTATCGAGACTCAATCTGTGAGGCCGGGGACGCGCAAGAGGATGATAATGGAGGGAGGGGAATTGGGCCCGAATGAGTTCCTCAATGTGCTGCTGGACCTCATGTTCTCTGGCTCTGTCAGAAGGGCCCCTTCCGTCTGATACATGTAGGGGTGCACGTTCGGGCCAACAGACATCGTGGCCAACATCGGCAGACGAACAAGACGCCTGGGCATATTTGTTAGTATGTCCCTGGAGAGTGGCGGAGGTTTCCCCACCAAAGGTTCCTGCATAGGCTTGCTGTAGAACTGCCGTCAAATAAACCTTATTATTAGAAGAACACTGCTGGACGCTGTTATAGCAAAGGGAATGAATAGCTTGATAGTAGCGACAGGGGGAGGGGCAGGGAGCAGGGGACCCAGGCAGAGAGGGAATGACTCGGGGTTTGGCAACACACTCCCACCGTTGCTTAAATCCCCCACCGGTGGATGGTCGATAGGTGAGATAGGCAGTGTATTCATTGCAGTCGTTGGAGTAAGAGAACCGCTGCGGTGTTACCCGTGTATACCCTCCACGGCAGTCACAGGGTGGCCCAAAAAGGGAGGCGAGGAGATCGTTGCCGGCCGGGGCGTCAAAACCAGCAAGGCAGACCCTCAGGACAGCCAGGAGGTACCAGCGTAGGGGTGATCGTTTTCCAAGCATTTCCTGTAGATAAAGAAAAGAAATATTTCTCAGAGAGGTTTGTCCTCCCTGGAAGGAAGGTTAACTGGAGGCGGAGAAGCCATTTCACAGGAATCAACTTGCTTTACAAGCCTCTCAGGAAGCCAGCGAGCAGATTGTTTTTCTTTAATATATATACAGACCGGACCCCGACCCCAAATAAGAACAGGGTCGGGACCCTGCCACTGGTTAGTAAGGGGATCTTTCCACAGTACTTTGGCATAATTGTGCTGGGATTCGGGGTGCCAAAACCTATCAGCCGCTGATTTGCCAGTATCATCCAATTGAAGAAAATTTAATATGAAAAGAGCATGGCTGACCAGGTTCCGGGGGGATCCTTTGACCGGGTAGAATGCCCCTCTTCGAAGTTTGGTAATAGTGTTTTTTAAGGTTTGATGGGCCCGTTCCACAATACCTTGCCCTTGAGGATTATAAGGAATGCCTGTGACATGAGAGATACCAAGGGTGGCACAGAAGGAGCGAAAAGCTGTGCCAGCGTAGCCAGGCCCATTATCGGTTTTAATAGACTCGGGCTTGCCCATAACAGTGAGGCAAGAGAGGACATGAGCTATCACGTGGCGGCAGGCCTCACCACTCTGCAATGTGGCAGAGAGAAAGCCGCTGTGAGTATCGATGGAGACATGCATATATTTTAAATGACCAAAATCAGAAACATGAGTCACATCCATTTGCCATAGGGTGTTAGGAATTAAGCCACGGGGGTTCACTCCTAAATGGGGGGTGGGGAGAAGGGTCACACATGAGGAACATTGCTTAACAATCTGTCGAGCTTGTTCACGAGTGATTTTGAACAAAAGTCTAAGGGTGGTAGAATTAAGATGATGAAGGGAGTGGGCATGAGTGGCCCTATCCACAGAGGACAGATAAAAAGCTGAAATAGGCATACGGGTGGCGTGGTCAGCGAGGTCATTACCCTCTGACAAGGGACCAGGGAGACCTGAATGTGCCCGCAGATGGCCAAGAAAAAAAGGGGCAGCCCTAGCACGGATGGCAGACTGTACTGAGAGAAATAGCTGAATTGCAGAGGAGTTAGGTTTTAGATGGGAGGCTGTTTCTAATAAGGGGACAGAGTGGGCCACATATGCACTATCTGTATAAATGTTCAAAGGAGTGGAAGGAAAAGTTCGGAGGACTACAGAAACAGCAAACAATTCCACTAACTGGGCAGAGCGATAGGGTGTGGACAGAGGGGTAGCCACGCCATTGCATGAATATGCAGCGGTCCCAGATGAGGAGCCATCAGTAAAAACTGTAAGGGCCCCTACTAAAGGCTCCGTAGAAGTTAATTTAGGGAAGACAAAGGGGTATGTGCGAATAAAATGTAACATTTTATGAGCAGGATAATGATTATCTATATTTCCGGGAAATGAGGAAAGCGCTATAGGCCAAAGGTCAGAGGTACGAAAAAGCCAATCAACCTCCGCCTTTGCATAAGGTAGAATGATAGAGTGAGGCTCCTGACCAAAGATCTTAACACTGGTATCTCGGGCTTGAATAATGAGTTCTGCTACTAGATTATAATAAGGAACAACAACCTTGGACGAGGAGGAGGGAAGATGAACCCAGAGAAGGGGAGAGGCCACCTGCCAAAAGACTCCCGTGGGTGTGTGTGAAGTGGCACAGACAATAAAAAGGAATGGAAGGGAATAATCCAGGGCTGACACAAATTGGCCTTGAATGGCTTGTGTGATTAAGTCTAAAGCCTTTTTGCCTTCAGGAGTTAACTGTCTAGGTGATCGGGGGTCTGGGTCCCCCCTTAAAATATCAAACAGAGGTTTCAAATCACCTGTAGTAAGATGGAGATAGGGGCGGATCCAATTAACATCCCCTAACAACTTTTGGAAATCATTAAGAGTTCTTAAATGACTAGTTCTCAATTTCAGGTTAGAAGGCCTAACTAGGGAACCACGGAGCTCAAAACCGAGGTATGTATAAGGATCCGTGACTTGGATTTTCTCGGGGGAGACCTGCAGACCCCATTCAGCAAGGTTTTGCGAGAGAAAAGCAAAGCAATGGGAGAGGGATTGTGACTCGGGGCTAGCGATTAATATATCGTCCATATAGTGGAGGATATAAAGGGAGGGCCAACGATCACGAGCGGGTTGAATAGCCGCAGCCACAAACTTTTGGCAGAATGTAGGGCTATTAGCCATTCCTTGGGGGAGCACTTTCCACTGAAAGCGTTTCATTGGGCTCTGAAAATTCACAGAAGGCAAACTAAAAGCAAAACGAGCACGGTCAGCAGGGTGCAAAGGAATAGAGAAAAAGGCATCCTTAAGGTCAATAATGATTTTAAAAAATGAGCTGGGGATTGCCACAGGGGAGGGCAGACCAGGTTGAAGGGAGCCTTTGATGATCATGGTTCGGTTAACAGCGCGAAGGTCCTGCAAGAGCCTCCATTTTCCCGATTTCTTTTTGATAACGAAAATAGGGGTATTCCAAGGGGAATCGCTATATTCAATCCGGCCAGCGAGGAATTGCTCCCGCACTAGCTCCTCGGCAGCCTCAAGCTTCTCCCTTGGAAGTGGCCACTGATCAACCCACACGGGCACGTCATCCTTCCATAGGATACGGTCTGCGTGGGGTGCAGGAATATCAGCGGCCATCAGAATAAATTTCCCAGACCTAATCTTTCAGGGCGAGGAGAGGCCTCAATGGGAGAACGAATGCCCTGTGAGTTTTTTCCAAGACCTTGGCCAGGTAGGAAACCCTGCCTCAGCATCTGGGAGGTAACAAGATCACTCGGACTGCACATAACCATTCCCATCTGTGAGAGAATATCCCGGCCCCAGAGGTTAAAGGGAAGGCCAGGAATAACATAAGGTTTCACAAGACCAGTGTTATTCTCAGCATCCGACCAGGTCAAAAATTTGGCACTCTGCTCAGGATCTACTGCCTGGCCTATGCCTTTAAGGTTAGTAAGGGCAGAAACTAAAGGCCAGGAAGCAGGCCAGGACTCCTTCCTAAGAATGGTGGCATCAGCACCAGTATCCACAATCCCTTCAAACTGTTTGCCCTCAATCTTTAGGAGAAGCAGGGGCTTTGGGGGGAGAACAGGCTGAACCCAAAAGGCATCGGAGGAGCCGAAGCCGCGCGGGCCATGAGGGGAAGGCCTCTGGGAAGAACCCACGGAATTATCAAGAGGAAGCAAAAGAAGCTGCGCCAGGCGCGTACCCGCCGGAATGGTTTTTGGAACAACAGAGGTGGTAGAAACTATCACCTTGATCTCACCAGTATAGTCATTATCAATTACTCCTGGATGTACAAAAAGGTCAGAGATCGTAGAGGAGGCTCTCCCAAGGAGAAGGGCAAAGAGCCCCGGAGGGCAGGGACCGAATACCCCAGTACCAAGGACCTGAGGTCCCTGGTCTGCACTTAATACTGTGGTGGAGGAGGAACGGAGGTCCAGTCCGGAGCTGCCAGGGGTTGCTCGGGAGAGATCAGAGATTGAGACACGGCCAGCCGAGCGGCCCCAGGGCCGGCCTGTGAGGGGATGAGAGGGGCCTGGGGCTGGCCCCGGAGAAAGTTTCCCTGTGGCGGCAAGGGGAGGCCCTCAGCGGAAGTTTTAGAGCGGCACTGAGAGGCCCAGTGACGACCCTTCTTACATCGGACACAGAGGCCAGGGTGACCAACACAGCCTTGCTTGGCGTTTGGGCAATTTCTAGCAAAGTGACCAGGAGTGCCGCAATTAAAACATTTAGGAGAGGCGTTGGGGGGGGCAGCAGCAACAGCCCCGGCAAAGGCATCCTGTAACGCGGCACCTATAGCTGCGCCAATTTGGCGACTGGAGCCAATATCCTGACAGAGACGGATATAATCAGAAAGAGACCCCTGACGTTTTTGCGGGCGAATGGCGGCCTGACAGGCAGAATTGGCATTTTCAAAAGCAAGCTGCTTGACAAAATCACTGTCGCCCTCAGATGGCCCCAACAGTCTTTCCGCAGCTTCAGTTAGACGACTAACAAAATCAGCGTAAGGCTCCTCAGGCTTCTGGCGGATGGAGGCGATAGAGGTCGTGTCGGGTCCTTTAGGAGGTAACAGCCTCCACGCCTTTCGTGCAGCAGCCTGAATTTGAGCAAAAATTCCGGAAGCAAACTTAGATTGGGCCTCATTAGTATTAAAAGGAGGAAGGCCAACAAGCATTTCATAAGTCCATTCCGCACTTTCCCCTCCGGCCTCACGATTACGGCGGGCCGCTTCCTTACATAATTCTTTAAATTCAGATTTCCAAAGCACAAAATTTCCTCCCCTCAGGGTGGCGCGGGCAAGGTGAAGCCAATCATGAGAAGTGAGCCATAAATGATCAAGGGCATCAAGGATGGAGAGGGTGAATGGGGCAACAGGGCCATACTGAGAGACTGCCTCTTTTAGTGTTTTTAGCGTCTTATACCCGAGGCGTCTATATTGCCGGGGGGCAGCCTCCTCTCCCTCCTCCTCAGTGTCACTTGACGCAGTTTTGTCCTCAATAATGGGAAAAAGAAAAGCGGGGGAGGAAGAGAAAAGACTCCTTTTCTTAGGGAGTAAAGACCCTGCATCTTTAGGGGAAGGGAGGGGGGCCAAAACAGGGGATTCGGATTTGGGTTTGGAGGTTACTGTAGGGGCAGTGAGAGCAACAGCCGGGCCAGGGATGCAATCAGCGAGTTCCAAATCAAGGAGCCGTAGTTCCTTAAGCAGCTGTGCTTTCTCTTTCTTAAACATCAACGTCTGTCGGAGGGACTGAATCTGAGAGGGGAGCGAGGTCAAGGGAGTGTCAGCAGGCGGAAAAGGGGGAAGAGTATGATAAGAAGGGGGAGCAGAAGGGGGCAGAGAAGCAGGAAGATGAGGGGTTGGGAGTGGAGAAACAGGAGCAGCGGGCGCGGAAGCAGAGTGCTGTATAGTAGGAAGACATGCAGGAGCGGCACTGAAATTACAGGGGTCATTATAAGAAGCAGCCTCCTGCTCAAGGTCAGCTGCGTCAGTAGGATCTAAGGTATCATTTGACCTCTTGACCAAAGCCTCTTGTAAAACAGGATAAATGCGCTCAACTCTCCTACTTTGGGAGGAAAAATCATCTAAGGGCATGTCGATGGACACAGAATCACAATCCTTCCTAGACTCATCCTCTGTTGCGGGTGGGGCTGGTAATGGACAAGGAGGCTCTGGGGGGCCTCCGTCTTTTTCACTGACAATCTTACAAACCTCAGTCTCAAAAGGACGTATTTTCAAAATATCGTAAATACAATTCCAGTAATTGAACGCAGTAACAGGGACCTTCTGGGGCCCGAAAGTTCTAAAATAATCATTAAGACAATCTCCCACCCGTTTCCATCTTTTCTCATCTATAGTTCCCTCCTGGGGGAACCAAGGACAAACGTCCTTTAAAAAAACAAAAAATTGTATAAGATCCTTTTTCTTAACCTTTACTCCCCGTGTCTTTAATGAGGCCTTAAGCCCTTCTACAAATTTTTCATGACTACTAGCATCATGCCCCATTTTGAGAGTGTCTCCTTACCTCAGGTCTCTATTCCGCAGATCAGGCAAATCCGCGGCGACCAATTCTCATGTATCGTGACTGCAGTCATCTTTTTCACAGGAGCACACACCAAAAACCTTTACTCCTTTTAAGGGGGTCTCGGGCCCCACGTTGGGCGCCAAATGTCCCGTCCCGCGGGACATCAACGGAGGTCCGGACCTGTAAAAGAAGAAGGGGAGCAGGGGACACAGGAAATGGAGACAAGACAGGCTTTCTGATCAAGTCTCATTTATTGAAGGCAAGCTCAGGGTAGTTATACACACCGTAAGAGGGAGTGGGGGAGTTCCACCACCGGTATAGGGGCGGGGTATTCCAGGAAGAGGTACAGCTTTGTCCGTAATTTGTTCTTATCACAAGGACCACCAAA
>NW_020949534.1:0-1280 GCF_900497805.2 Vombatus ursinus | reverse complement strand
CATGGAAATATTCCTCAGAGGTTTCTTTCTGCTTTCTTGCTTCTACTTCAATCAGACCTTTCAATTTCTACCTAGTTGTCTAGATAATGAATAAATCAAAATATAGCACCCCACAAGGTTTGGTGAAGGTCATCTCATGATATTTTCTATATCCCATTGTGATTCAATTGAAGCAGTTGGAAATCTCCTAAGCTACATAGGTCACACCATATCCTCCAAATGGAACCATTCTCTACAAAACTGGGGTGAAGGGAATGCCGTAAGATGGCTAACCCGAACCATTTTTACCAGACAAACTCATGGCAGACGGAGCAGAAAGTGGGCTGGGGGAAAAAGGTGGCGGTGAACTCATGACACTTGACGTGGTGGACTTTGGCTTGTTTTATCGCTCCTCGGCGGTGGTGCAACGTAAAGAAGCTTTCTGTATCAAATGTACGTGGGTCTTTGGCATCTGCAGAAAGGGCAAGAGGGAGAAAAAGGAAAATTCAGTGATGAGATTGAGCAAAGGTACATCAGAGCTGGCTTGGACTGGAATGGGGAGGAAGGAGCTTTTGGAACACAGGCAGATAGCACTGGTTACACTAGTTGTGTGACCCTGGGCAAGTCACTTAACTCTATTTGCCTCAGTTTCCTCATCTGTAAAGTGAGCTGGAGAAGGAAATGGCAAACCACTCCAGCATCTCTACCAAGAAAACCCCAAATATGGTCACAAAGAGTTGGACATGAATGAAATAAGTGAATAGTGAAAGGGCACTAAAGTCTTTTGAACATATCTTCCTGTTAGTTCTAGTGGGGAAAAGTTGACCAATGCAAATGTCTACTTTGGTAAATTTGAGTTGTGGGGATGGGGTACTTATAGTTTAACTGCAAAATTATACTTGTAATTGAGATAACTGTCCCCTTCCATGCAGCTCCATACTCTTAACAATTCTAACTCATAAACATTTTTTTTTCCATTTTTAGACTTAGCCTTTGTCTTCTGCAAATCAACATCACCAAAGGTGGTACAGTAGAGAGTACCAAGCCTGGAGTGAGGAAGACTCATCTTCTTGAGTTCAAATCTGACCTCAGACACTTCTTAGCTGTGTGACCCTGGGCAAATCACTTGACCCTGTTTGCCTCAGTTTCCTCATCTGTAAAATAAGCTGGATAAAGAAATGGCAAACCACTCCAGTATCCTTGCCAAGAGGCAAAAAAGAGTCAGACATGACTGAAACAACTCAATAATAACAGCATGGAAATATTCCTCAGAGGTTTCTTTCTGCTTTCTTGCTTCTACT
>NW_020949533.1:0-5018 GCF_900497805.2 Vombatus ursinus | reverse complement strand
CATTCATATACCACAGCTTGTTCTGCCATTCCCCAATTGATGGGCATGCCCTCAGTTTCCAATTCTTTGCCACTACAAAAAGAGCTGATACGAATATTTCCTTTTTCTTTTTCGTCGATCTCTTTGCGATACAGACCTAGCAGTGGCATTGCTGGGTCAAAAGGTAGGCACAGTTTTGTAACCCTTTGGTGTAGTTCCCAATTGTTCTCCAAAATGGTTGGACCAGTTCATTACTCCACCAACTATTTTTCTACATCTCCTCCAGCATTTGTCATTTTCCTTTCATGTCATGATAGCCAATCTGATAGGTATGATATGGTATTTCAGAGTTGTTTTAATTTGTATTTCTCAAATAATTAGTGATTAGGAACATTTTTATATGACTATTAATATTTTTTTATTTCTTCTAAGAACTGCTTGTTCATTCTTTAACCATTTACCTATTGAGGAATATCTCTCTCTCTCTTTTTTTTAAATTTGACTCAGTTTCCCATATGTTTGAGAAATAAGATTTTTATTAGAGAAACTTACTGTAAACATCTCCCCCCGCCCAGTTCCCTACTTTCTTTCTAATTTTTGCTGCATTTTATTTATGCAAAAGCATTTTAAATTTAGTGTATTCAAAATTATCTATTTTATCTCCTGTGATCCTTTCTATCTCTTGTTTAGTCACAAGCACTTTCCTTATCCAGATATCTGACAGATAGTTTTTTCCATGGTCTCTTAATTTCTTTATGATATCACCCTTTATGTCTAAATTAGCTACCCATTTTGACCTTATCTTAGTATATAGTGTGAGATGTTGGTCTAATGCCTAGTTTCTGTCAGACTGCTTTCCACTTTTCCAAGCAGCTTTTGTCGAATAGTGAATTCTTAACCCAATTGCTTGGTTCTTTAGGTATATCAAATAGTAAGTTATTGTGGTCATTTACTTCTGCCTGTTGAATATCTAATCAATTCCATTGATCAACCACTCTATTTTTTGTTCAGTAGTAGATTGTTGACATGTTACTGCTTTGTAGAATAGTTTATGACCCGGTACCGGTATGCTGTCTTCCTTCATTTTTTTTTTCATTGATTCCCTTGATATTCTTGACCTTTTGTTCATCTAGTTAAATTTTGTTATTTTTGTTCTAGTTCTTTAAAATAATTATTTACTAGTCTGATGTGGTGCTGAATAAGTAAATTAATTTAGAGAGTATTAACATTTTTTTATTATATTGGCTTAGCCTACACATGAACAATTAATTTTTCTCCAGTTGTTTAGATTTATCTTTATTTGTGTGAAAAGTATTTTGTGAAGGTGTTCAAATAGGGTTTGTCTTGGCAGGTAGACTACCAAGTATTTTAAATTGTCTGCAGGTATTTTATTTTATTTTTTGTGAGGCAATTGGGGTTAAGTGACTTGCCCAGAGTTGCACAGTTAGTAAGTGTTATGTGTCTGAGGCTGGATTTGAACTCAGGTCCTCCTGACTCCAAGGTCGATGCTGTCTCCATTGCACCACCTAGCTGTCCTGTCAGCAGTTATTTTAAATGGAATTTTTCTTTCTATTGGTTCCTGTTGGGTTTTGTTAATATATGGAAATACTGGTGGTTTATGTAGACTTTATTTATATCCTACAACTTTGATAAAGTTGTTCATTGTTTTGACTAGTTTATTAATCTGATTCTGTTCGGTTCTCTAAACATACCATCGTATTTTCTGCAAAGAGTGATAATTTTGTGTCTTATTCTTTGTTTTCTGTTCTCATTCCTTCAATTTCTTTTTCTTATCATTGTCAAAAAGACGATCTTTGCAATGTATTGTTGTAGTCTTCTTGCTAGCATTTTATTTAAAAATTTTCCATCAATATTCATTAGGGAATTTAACCTATAGTTTTTTTTTTCCCTTTCCCTAGTTTAAGTATCAAAATGATATTTGTGTCATAGGAGGAATTTAGTAAGATTCCTTCTTTACTTATTTTTTCAAATTGTTTATGGAGTATTGGAATTAATTGTTCTTTAAATGTTTGGTAGAATTCACTTGTAAATCCGTCAGGTCCTGGAGTTTTTCTTAGGGAGCCCATTTGTGGCTTCTTCTATTTCTTTTTCTAAAATAGGAATATTTAAGTATTCTGTTTCCTCTTGTAAATATCTATTTATTGGCATATAATTGGGCAAAATAACTGCTAATAATTACTTTTAATTTTATCTTCATGGTTGTGCTTTTACCCTTTTCATTCTTGATGCTGGTAATTTGATTTTCTTCTTTCTTTTTTAAAAAATCAAGTTAACCAATGGTTTATCTATTTTATTTTATTTTTTTCATAAAACCACTGTCTAGTTTATTTATTAGTTAAAGGGATTTTTTTTCCACTTTCAATTTTATTAATCTCTCCTTTGGTTTTTCAGAATTTCTATTTTGGTATTTAATTGGAGATTTAAAATTTGTTGTTCTACTTTTTTTTTTTAATTGCATGCCAGATTTATTGATCTATTCTTTCCCTCTTTTATTGATATAAGGATTTAGAGTTAAATTTTCCCCCTGCTAAGTACTGCTTTGGCTGAATCCCACAAACTTTGGTATGTTATCTCATTGTTGGCATTATCTTTAATGAAATCATTGTTTCTGTGGTTTGTTATTTGACCCATTCATTCTTTAGGATTAGATTATTTAGTTTCTTATTATTTTTTCCTGTATTCTTCCAGGGCCTTTTACTGAATGTAATTTTTATTGCATTATGGTCTGAAAAAGGTACATTTGATATTTCTGCTTTTCTGCATTTGTTTGTGAGGTTTTTATACCTTAATATATGGTCAGTTTTGGTGAAAATGCCATGTACAGTGGGAAAAAATAGTATGCTCCTTTCTCTTCCATTCAACTTTCTCCAGAGGTCTATCATATGTAACTTTTCTAAAATTCTATAATCTCCTTGACTTCTTTTTTATTTATTTTATGGTTAGATTTATCTAGTTCTGAGGGGAGTAAATTGAGGTCCTCCAATGGCATAGTTTTCTGTCTCTTTCCTCCTGTAATTCATTTAATTTTTCCTATAAGAATTTGGATGTTATGCTACTTGGTGCATGTTTATTCAGCACTGATATTATTTCATTGTCTATGGTACCTTTAAGCAAAATGCAATTTCCCTGATTATCTCTTTTAGTTAGGTCTATTTCTGCTTTGCTTTGCTTGAGATCTTGTTTTTGTTCATCCTTCACTTTCAAAGAGGACCAATGAAATCACAGGATAATGTCTTGATTTATGCGTGAATTGGAGATAAGTGAGGCAGAATTGAACAGTGATCAACCTCACTCTCTCTTCCGGAGTCATCGAAATCCAGTGGCAAGACATAAATCAAGATGACTGGCAATAGCTCAGGATGCAGTTGACGACCTTGGTGTCTTTGATGTCTGACCAAGCTCTAAGCACTTTCATCACTATTGGAAAAAAATTGTTCTCGTCTGCCCATTCCTCCGGGGGGAAGTCTTCACATGGTAGGGGTAGACATCCCCCTAACTCACTGTTGGATCTGAGGCCTCTTGGTTACCCTCAACCTGATACAGCCTGTCTGCTGAGACATTTTCCTGGGGTGTGGCCATTGTGCATGCTACAGCTTCTTGGAACCACAGGTGAGAATTGGGTGAGAGGTGAACACCAAAGGCGGATAAGCAGCCCTGAAAAGGACTCAGCAAACTCTCCCACTAGAGGTGCTAGTCCTCCTGAAAACCCCATACACAACAGTAGTGGTATACCTGGTATATAAGTGGTATAACTGGGGCAAAGGGTCTGTGTACAGTTTAGTAATTTTTGGACCATAGTTCTAAATTGCCCTCTAGAATGGCTGAACCCATTTATAGCTCCATCAATAGTGCAAGAATCTACTTGTTGTCCTCTCCAGTATCTGTCGTTTTCCTCTTTTGTCGTCTTTGTCAGTCTGAGGGGTGTGAAGTGGAACCTTAAAATTGTTTTAATTTGCATTTTCTGAACTATTAATGCTTTGGAGCATTTTTTTTATATGGCAGTTGATAGCTTAGATTTCTTCCTTTGAAAACTTCCTGTTCATATACTTTAACCATTTATCTAGTGGGGAATGGCTTTTAAATTTCATAAATTTGAATCACTTCATGATATAGCTTGTAAATAAGACCTTTATCAGAAGAATATATGATAAAGATCTTTCCTCCAACTACCTGTCTCCTTCATTTTAAATACATTAGATTTGCTTGTGCAAAACCTTTTTAATTTTATATAATCAACGTTGCTCATTTTTACCTTCAGTGATCTTCTTTCTTGCTTATTTAGTCATGAACTCCTCTTTGTCTGGAGTCCTTCCTCCCTGCTCTGGAGCTTTTTCAGTGCTGGGCTCTTGCTACAAGCTTTAGGGACTAAATGAGGTAGATTTTTTGCCTAGGGCCTTTCTCCTACAGCTGGACTTCAGCACTTGTCCTGTAGGATCCTGACTAGAAATCTCAGGGGCTTCTTCTTTTCTTTTAATTAATTTTTTTTTGATTTATCAGTAGTCACTTCCATAAGCTTTTGAGTTTTAAATTTTTCTCCCCCTCCCTCCCCACCACCTTCCCCAAGATCTAATATAGGCTATACATATACATTCCTATTAAACATATTTTCACATTAGTGATATTGTAAGTAAGACTTAGAACCAATAGGAGGAACCACCAGAAAGAGGAACCAAAATTCAACAGAAGAAAAAAAATTGCAAGTAATATGCTTCAATCTGCATTCAAACTCCATAGTTCTTTCTTTGGATGTGGATAACATTTTCCATCATGAGACTTTTGGAGATGTCTTAGATCCTTGTATTGCTGAGAAGGGCTAATTTTAGCAATGTTAGTCATTGCACAACATGGCTGTTACCGTGTACAACATTCTCCTGGTTCTGCTCACTTCACTCCACATCAGACCATACAAGTTTTTTCCAGGTTTTTCTCAAGTCAGCCTGTTCATCATTTCAGCACAATAGTATTCCATTACATTCATATACCACAGCTTGTTCTGCCATTCCCCAATTGATGGGCAT
>NW_020949532.1:0-2199 GCF_900497805.2 Vombatus ursinus | reverse complement strand
TCTATCTATCTATCTATCTATCTATCTATCTATCTATCCAAACATATAATTACCCCCCCACTACCCTAATACTGACACAGGACTCATGAGTTACAAATATCATTTTTCCATGCAGGAATGTAAACAGTTCAACCTTAATAAGTCTGTTATGATTTCTCTTTCCTGTTTACCTCTTCCATGTTTCACTTGAGTCTTGTATTTGAAGGTCAAATTTTCTATTCAGCTCTGGTCTTTTCCACAGGAATGCTTGAAAATCCTCTATTTCATTGAATGACCATTTTTTACCCTGAAGGATTATACTCAGTTTTGCTGGGTAGGTGATTCTAGGTTGTAGTCCTAATTCCTTTGCCCTCCAGAATATTAAACTCGATGCCCTCCAGACCCTTAATGTAGAAGCAGCTAAATCTTGTGTTATCCTGATTGTGTTTCCATAATGCTTGAATTGCTTCCTTCTGGCTGCTTGCAATATCTTCTCCTTGACCTGGGAATTCTGGAATTTGACTACAATATTCCTAGGAGTTTTCCTTTGGTGACCTCTTTCAGGAGGAGATTGGTGGATTCTTTCAATTTCTATTTTGCCCTCTGGTTCTAAAATATCAGGGCAGTTTTCCTTGATAATTTCTTGAAAAATGATGTCTAAGCTCTTTTTTTGATAATGGCTTTCAGATAGTCCAATAATTTTTAAGTTCTCTCTCCTGGATCTATTTTACAGGTCAGTTGTTTTTCCAATGAGATATTTCACATTCTCTTCTATTTTTTCATTCCTTTTGATTAGTGTCACAGTGCCTTGATTTCTCAAATTGTCCCTATCTTCCAATTTCTCCATTCTAATTTTAAGGAAGTATTTTCTTCAGTAAGCTTTTGGACTTCCCTTTCCACTTGGCTAATTTTGCTTTTAAGGACTTTCTTCTCCTAATTGGCTTTTTGGACCTCTTTTGCCATTTGAGTTAGGCTATTTTTTAAGGTGTTATTTTCTTCAGCAATTTTTTGGGTCTCCTTTAGCATCACTCTCAGTTTTTCCTCTACTTCTCTTATTTGCCTCTCAAAATCCTTTTTGAGCTCTTCCATGGCCTGGGACCAAATCATATTTTTTTTGGAGGCTTTGGATGTAGGAGCTTTGGCTTCATTGTCTTCTTCTGGTTGTATGTTTTGATCTTCTTTGTCACCGAAGTAAGATAATATAGTCTGACTCTTTTTGCACTGTTTGCTCATGATCCCAGTCAATTACTTGAATTATAAACTCTTTGTTAAGGTAGCAGTCTGTTTCTAGTGTGGAGAATGTACTGTCCCAAGCTTCAGGGGTTTTGTGCAGCTGTGTTCAGAGATATATCTAGGGACCTGTAAATTTTCAGTTCTTCCAAGGTGGTATGATCAAGGGTGAAGTATTTGCTCCTTTCCTGGCCTGTGCTCTGGACTATGAGCACTCTTTTCTGTTTTGGAACTGTGAGGAGGGTTTCCTCTCCATAGCCACTACAAGCAGTACCACACTGAGCTCCTCCTTGCCCCAGGTCCACCACCCAGAGCTGTGACCCACATCCAAGTACAGGCAAAGCAAGATATTCCTGCACCAGCAGAGAGATCCATGCAATCCCCCTCTGATCGGCCACTCAATTTCCCCTCAGTCTGTGGGCCTCAAGCTCAGGAGGCAGCCACTGCCCCTGCTGAGCTCAGGGACTAGAGCTGAGACCACCGGCTTCTGTCTCTCTCCTTGCTGACACAGACTTTACCCACTGACCTTCCAAGTTTTCTTTGGCATTTGTGGGTTGAGAAGTCTGGAAACCACCACACCTGCCCACGATTCAGTCCTCTGAGGCCTGCTCCAGGTTTGCTGACCTGCACGCCAACTCTGAACTGTGCTTCTCTCCCAGCCTAGTGTGAAATACCTTTTTGATCAACCATCCCAGCAGTCTTGGGCTGGAAATTTGTTTTGCTCTATCTTTTTGTGTGTTCTGCTGCTTTAGAATTTGTTTAGAGCCATTTTTATAGGTATTTGGAGGGGTTTGGGGGAGAGTTCAAGCAGGTCACTGCTTTTACTCTGTCATCTTGGCTCCACTCACACTTTCAAGCATTCTTGATGAAAAGACCACAGCTGAATAGAAAATTTGACTTTCAAATTCAAGAAAGTGAAACAAACATGAAGAGTTAAATAGGAAAGAGAAATCATAACAGACTTATTAAGGTTGAGCTGTTTACATTCCT
>NW_020949531.1:0-2208 GCF_900497805.2 Vombatus ursinus | reverse complement strand
AGGAATGTAAACAGCTCAACCTTAATAAGTCTGTTATGATTTCTCTTTCCTATTTAACTCTTCATGTTTGTTTCACTTTCTTGAATTTGAAAGTCAAATTTTCTATTCAGCTGTGGTCTTTTCATCAAGAATGCTTGAAAGTGTGAGTGGAGCCAAGATGACAGAGTAAAAGCAGTGACCTGCTTGAACTCTCCCCCAAACCCCTCCAAATACCTATAAAAATGGCTCTAAACAAATTCTAAAGCAGCAGAACACACAAAAAGATAGAGCAAAACAAATTTCCAGCCCAAGACTGCTGGGATGGTTGATCAAAAAGGTATTTCACACTAGGCTGGGAGAGAAGCACAGTTCAGAGTTGGCGTGCAGGTCAGCAAACCTGGAGCAGGCCTCAGAGGACTGAATCGTGGGCAGGTGTGGTGGTTTCCAGACTTCTCAACCCACAAATGCCAAAGAAAACTTGGAAGGTCAGTGGGTAAAGTCTGTGTCAGCAAGGAGAGAGACAGAAGCCGGTGGTCTCAGCTCTAGTCCCTGAGCTCAGCAGGGGCAGTGGCTGCCTCCTGAGCTTGAGGCCCACAGACTGAGGGGAAATTGAGTGGCCGATCAGAGGGGGATTGCATGGATCTCTCTGCTGGTGCAGGAATATCTTGCTTTGCCTGTACTTGGATGTGGGTCACAGCTCTGGGTGGTGGACCTGGGGCAAGGAGGAGCTCAGTGTGGTACTGCTTGTAGTGGCTATGGAGAGGAAACCCTCCTCACAGTTCCAAAACAGAAAAGAGTGCTCATAGTCCAGAGCACAGGCCAGGAAAGGAGCAAATACTTCACCCTTGATCATACCACCTTGGAAGAACTGAAAATTTACAGGTCCCTAGATATATCTCTGAACACAGCTGCACAAAACCCCTGAAGCTTGGGACAGTACATTCTCCACACTAGAAACAGACTGCTACCTTAACAAAGAGTTTATAATTCAAGTAATTGACTGGGATCATGAGCAAACAGTGCAAAAAGAGTCAGACTATATTATCTTACTTCGGTGACAAAGAAGATCAAAACATACAACCAGAAGAAGACAATGAAGCCAAAGCTCCTACATCCAAAGCCTCCAAAAAAAATATGATTTGGTCCCAGGCCATGGAAGAGCTCAAAAAGGATTTTGAGAGGCAAATAAGAGAAGTAGAGGAAAAACTGAGAGTGATGCTAAAGGAGACCCAAAAAATTGCTGAAGAAAATAACACCTTAAAAAATAGCCTAACTCAAATGGCAAAAGAGGTCCAAAAAGCCAATTAGGAGAAGAAAGTCCTTAAAAGCAAAATTAGCCAAGTGGAAAGGGAAGTCCAAAAGCTTACTGAAGAAAATACTTCCTTAAAATTAGAATGGAGAAATTGGAAGATAGGGACAATTTGAGAAATCAAGGCACTGTGACACTAATCAAAAGGAATGAAAAAATAGAAGAGAATGTGAAATATCTCATTGGAAAAACAACTGACCTGTAAAATAGATCCAGGAGAGAGAACTTAAAAATTATTGGACTATCTGAAAGCCATTATCAAAAAAAGAGCTTAGACATCATTTTTCAAGAAATTATCAAGGAAAACTGCCCTGATATTTTAGAACCAGAGGGCAAAATAGAAATTGAAAGAATCCACCAATCTCCTCCTGAAAGAGGTCACCAAAGGAAAACTCCTAGGAATATTGTAGTCAAATTCCAGAATTCCCAGGTCAAGGAGAAGATATTGCAAGCAGCCAGAAGGAAGCAATTCAAGCATTATGGAAACACAATCAGGATAACACAAGATTTAGCTGCTTCTACATTAAGGGTCTGGAGGGCATCGAGTTTAATATTCTGGAGGGCAAAGGAATTAGGACTACAACCTAGAATCACCTACCCAGCAAAACTGAGTATAATCCTTCAGGGTAAAAAATGGTCATTCAATGAAATAGAGGATTTTCAAGCATTCCTGTGGAAAAGACCAGAGCTGAATAGAAAATTTGACCTTCAAATACAAGACTCAAGTGAAACATGGAAGAGGTAAACAGGAAAGAGAAATCATAACAGACTTATTAAGGTTGAACTGTTTACATTCCTGCATGGAAAAATAATATTTGTAACTCATGAGTCCTGTGTCAGTATTAGGGTAGTGGGGGGGTAATTATATGTTTGGATAGATAGATAGATAGATAGATAGATAGATAGATAGATAGATAGAT
>NW_020949530.1:0-2792 GCF_900497805.2 Vombatus ursinus | reverse complement strand
CTACCTATTAGAGTTTCATAGTTATTTTGTTTTCTAGACTCTTATTTAGATGGGTAAAGAAACTAATTTTTTTTGTAATAGAATAAAAGTACTAATATGTAAGTTCCCCTTTCGTAGGTTCACTGAAAGCATCCTAGGGATAACTCTAATAGCAGATAGGATGATAGGGATAATTCTGTTCCCAGAGAATTTTGTTGCCCTCATGGAGTTTCTAATCTCATAGAAAGGCAAGGAGCCTACATGGTCCACTAGAAGCTATGACCATCAGCTTGGTTGGTTGGCATATGATGCTAATGAGAAGAAGGCTACTGATTCTATCATCATGTGATACAGGGAAGCTCACTCTATTTCCCAGTCATAGACTCCAACCTTCACAAAATCAGCCTCTTCACATGGTTAGATACGAGAGAAGCTGGATCATGTAAATCCAAGAGATGAATGATGACCTTCCCTGACCTAAATTCAAAAGGTCAATAACCAGGGTGGCACTCCTCTCATTTTTCTTGAGTAGACAGTCAGAGGAGGTGTGTGTGTGTCTGTGTGTGTGTGTGCATGCGTGTGTGTGTGTGTGTGTGTGTGTGTGTGTGTGTGTGTGCTGTGGGGAGCTGAATAAGTAATGGCAGGAAAGTAATGGACCTGCCAGTCTAAGCCCTTGAGGTCATAGCCACAGAGAAGCATGACCTCATTATCTACAGAACTGGTCCCAGTTGCATCGGTAGAGGGCATTACCACATTGGGAACCCCAATATCGAGATTGATAGATTCAGACCAAAAGCAATTTTAGAAACTTTGTCGTGCAAGTTCTATTATAGCCGTATTGCAGATGCAAAAACCAAGGCATGGAGAGTTCAAATGACTTGCCAAAAGTTGGAGAACTAACTTTTAGTAGCATGATCAAAACTAAAATCCAGTTTGCTTTTGCTTCTGATTAAAATCACGGGGACAGAAATTTTGAGCCAGAAGAGACCTTGGAGATTGTCTGAGAGGTTCTATGGTACAAGGAAAAGAGTAACAGATCTGGAAGTCAAAGGACCTGGGTTCATAGCCCAGCCCAGCTACTTACAACCTGTGTAACCTGGGGCAGGTCACAATCTTTCTGGGTGGCATTTTCTTCATGATGGTTCCTCAAATTCCTTTCAAATCTAAATCATAATCCTATGATGCCAAGGTCTAGTCCAGTGGTTCTCAGACTTTTTGGTCTCAAAAAGCCCCTCCTAAAAATTATTGCAGTCTCCAAAGAGCTTTTGTTTATGTGGGTTTATCTATTGATCTGTATTGTGTTAGAAATTAAAATGTCTTAGTATTATTATGGAAATAATATTAACCTCATGAACTTCCTATTAGGGTCCCAGGGACAGCTAGGATCCTTCAGGCCATATTCTGAGAACTGCTGGTTTAATCAAACCCCTTCATTTTAAAGAGAAAAGAACTGAGGATCAGAGAGATTTGATTTGTCCAAGGACAAAAGAGAATAAAATACCTGACTTGAGATTCAAAGTGAGGTCCTCTCCTCCAAATAGAATACCGAACTCACTTTACTCAATGACCTTCTTCACTGATGGGATTAGGATAAGTCCTCATTCTTGTAGATCAGTCCTTCGTGCATGTATGTTTCTGCATGTGCGTGGGATGCGTGTTGTATACTCTTTACAAACTGGATTTGGGCTCCTAGGGATGTTGCAAGCTGAGACATAACCCACAAAAAAAATATTTCTAAATGAATACAATATGAACATGGTATTTGATTTCTAATTTTACTTGTAACATTGTTATATTGTGAGTTTCATATTACACAAGGATGCATGTCCATTAGCGTGATATGAAATGCATGCATGATTGCATCTTGAATGCATTTGAATATAACGGCACTGGAAATGGAATTTGTATTCTCAAATTTTATAAAGCAAAATAAATACATCTTAGTGGTGGCGGCCACATTGCCTGTGCTGCATTCAGTCTTTGTGTGTTTCTCAAGCTAATTATCAACTTCCCCTTGCAAAGCCAAGCCATTATGCACTGGCAAAGTTGATCGAATTTAAGGCCTGCATACCTCAATCAGACTCGCTCCCACCATCTCCTGGTCACTAGCCCAGCTCTAAAGAGGTTTGGAACTTAGAGCAAATTGCAGGCCTGTTCCCCAGACATTTGCTTACTATCTTTTTTATCAAAGTTGTATTTCTACCAGCTTTGGTATTGTTGTTGAATTACAGATGCCCAGTTCTCAATGGGTTGGCATTCTCCATTCATGGAATGCATGTGTTTTACTCAACATATATTTTTTCATCTCAATCTCTGGCACCAAGGATGGGGCAGACTTGCACTGTGCCTGTGGCCCACTGGGGACATTCTACTATGGGCTCAGGCTAGGTTGGCATGACTGAAAAGAGATGCAGAATTCGGGCCTTTTTGTTATTGTTATCGTTGCTGTTGTTTTTTTCCCCAGATGATTCAAGCTGACAGAAATGTTTGACACAACTCAGTCATGTCACCTGAGAGCAGTGGTTAGGTCTAAAGTGTCAGGGTAATGAATGCCATGTTGTGTAGTAGATTGAGAGTCATGGGACTTGGGCTCATACCTGGCTGTGTCACAGAAAAACTATCACAGCAACTAACATGCATATAACACATTTAAGGCTCTTTATGTAAATATACAACACATGAGGTATAAATTATTTTATTTAAGCCTCACAACAAATTGTGAGGTAGGTGCTACACCTAGTGTTGTCTACATTTTATAGACAAATAAACTGAGGCTCAGAGAGATTCAATGATACACCCATAGTCATATTTAC
>NW_020949529.1:0-1280 GCF_900497805.2 Vombatus ursinus | reverse complement strand
CATGGAAATATTCCTCAGAGGTTTCTTTCTGCTTTCTTGCTTCTACTTCAATCAGACCTTTCAATTTCTACCTAGTTGTCTAGATAATGAATAAATCAAAATATAGCACCCCACAAGGTTTGGTGAAGGTCATCTCATGATATTTTCTATATCCCATTTTGATTCAATTGAAGCAGTTGGAAATCTCCTAAGCTACATAGGTCACACCATATCCTCCAAATGGAACCATTCTCTACAAAACTGGGGTGAAGGGAATGCCGTAAGATGGCTAACCCGAACCATTTTTACCAGACAAACTCATGGCAGACGGAGCAGAAAGTGGGCTGGGGGAAAAAGGTGGCGGTGAACTCATGACACTTGACGTGGTGGACTTTGGCTTGTTTTATCGCTCCTCGGCGGTGGTGCAACGTAAAGAAGCTTTCTGTATCAAATGTACGTGGGTCTTTGGCATCTGCAGAAAGGGCAAGAGGGAGAAAAAGGAAAATTCAGTGATGAGATTGAGCAAAGGTACATCAGAGCTGGCTTGGACTGGAATGGGGAGGAAAGAGCTTTTGGAACACAGGCAGATAGCACTGGTTACACTAGTTGTGTGACCCTGGGCAAGTCACTTAACTCTATTTGCCTCAGTTTCCTCATCTGTAAAGTGAGCTGGAGAAGGAAATGGCAAACCACTCCAGCATCTCTACCAAGAAAACCCCAAATATGGTCACAAAGAGTTGGACATGAATGAAATAAGTGAATAGTGAAAGGGCACTAAAGTCTTTTGAACATATCTTCCTGTTAGTTCTAGTGGGGAAAAGTTGACCAATGCAAATGTCTACTTTGGTAAATTTGAGTTGTGGGGATGGGGTACTTATAGTTTAACTGCAAAATTATACTTGTAATTGAGATAACTGTCCCCTTCCATGCAGCTCCATACTCTTAACAATTCTAACTCATAAACATTTTTTTTTCCATTTTTAGACTTAGCCTTTGTCTTCTGCAAATCAACATCACCAAAGGTGGTACAGTAGAGAGTACCAAGCCTGGAGTGAGGAAGACTCATCTTCTTGAGTTCAAATCTGACCTCAGACACTTCTTAGCTGTGTGACCCTGGGCAAATCACTTGACCCTGTTTGCCTCAGTTTCCTCATCTGTAAAATAAGCTGGATAAAGAAATGGCAAACCACTCCAGTATCCTTGCCAAGAGGCAAAAAAGAGTCAGACATGACTGAAACAACTCAATAATAACAGCATGGAAATATTCCTCAGAGGTTTCTTTCTGCTTTCTTGCTTCTACT
>NW_020949528.1:0-1982 GCF_900497805.2 Vombatus ursinus | reverse complement strand
CATTTGTTATTTGCTATTTGTGATGGTCTTTTGAATAACTAGTATTTGAATGCCCAGAGGTGAGCTGTGAGTATAAGCTAAGAGTTACCCTCTTCCTCAGGAGTGAGCGGGAAAATAGCTTTCCTTCTAGACCAAGATTTATACTTCTAGACCAGACATATAAGAGGGTGGCAGAGAAATATAATACTGTGCCTTTTACCCCTTGAAGAATGGAAGCAAGATTAGCTAGTCTTGGCTTTAGGGGACCTTGTCTCCCGCTTCATCTACCCCATAGCTATCATGTTGGTAGTGCAGGCTTGACCTTTCTCTCAGTCTCTGCAAAGGTGGGCCCAACCTCATATCATATATTCTCAGTCACCTGAGGGGCATGCTTATATTTTTAGACAAACAACACACATACATCTTATTCATCTATATATGTGCAGACATATATGTTCGGATATGTGTTTGTGCGTACCTAGTTATTTGCATGTTGTCTCCCTACATTAGACTTTGACTTATTTGAGAGCAGGGACTGATTTATTATTTTTTTCTTTGTGTATCCCCAGCACTTAGCACAGTGGCTGGCACATAGTAGGTGCTTAATAAATGCTTGGTGACATGACTAGAACAAAATTTTTAAAAAATCAAGTGATCTCAGCCTACTTGGGACTATCAGTTTGGTATAGGTAAAGGTGAAATGGCCTTTAACATCAGGAATACATATGTTCAAATCCCACCTCTGATACTTAGTAGTTCTGGGGCACTGGGCAGATCTCTTAATTTTTCTGAACGTCTATATTCTCATTTATAAAATGGCATAATAATTATCCTTGGCCTGCCTACTAGATTGGCCATTTGTGCGGAAAGTGCTTTGAGAACCTTAAAGCCATTTAATAAGGAGAACTGTCACTGTTTCTGCTGTTATTGTTGTTGTAATATTATTATTATTATCCCTTATGCCATTGGTTTGGTGAGTAGCCAATGGCCAACATGTTTCTACTATGATTTCATTTATTATGTAACCTAAAACAAGAACTTAAAGAAGTTCCACAAATATAAACTACAATTATGTCAAAAATTCTGCACATTCCAAAGACTTTCCATTAATCTTTTTTTTATTACTGATGTACTCTGTGTACAGAGCAGTAAATGAAGACTTAAAGAAGAGATACATTAAAATCACTGAAGATTATTAGCATTATCAGCCCTGGCTTCTGATAGTCAAACTTGTGCCCAACTGGGAGTTAATTGTACTTCTTGATTCCCAGTTTAATGTGTATTTAAGCCAAGTTCTCCAAGCCTGAAGGTCTCAGAACTCATTTGGAGTGAGTTTCATGCATTATTATATTGGTCCCACTTTCATATTTGCATGATTAATAGGCTTTATTTGATATGAGTTGACTTTGCACGTGGCTTGAGTGGCCCTTGAGGTTACGCTGAAGTTGAACAAAATTAATTTGTCCATTTGAAAATGAGTCCAGTTGGTCTATTGGATTGTTGGTTTGTATATTTTACCTCTAAAACATCTCTTCAATTCCTTACTTCCTCATGATTTCCATGGCCCATCATGAGTGCTTAAGCACTTACATCTCTTGCTTAAACTACTATCATTCTCTGATAGTTGAAGGTGCTACTACTCTGGCTATTTTTTAAATGATATACCTTTGGTAAGACTTAAAACTCCCTGTATATTTAAAGGGAGAATGATCATTTTATATTTCAGAATGCCTCAAGACCTTGTTTACTGACACATGCATTTAAAAGACAAGGATCTATAACAGAGTGTTATATGTATATACCATGGGTAGTTAGGTGGGTTGGGGTTAGTGAAGCCACAAGGACTTAAATCAAGACATCCAATAGTTAAAGAAAATGAAAATCTTCATTCAAGAATTAGCTGGTGTGAAAACAAACTTTTAACCCTAAGTCATATAGAGGCTCAAGGCAATGACACACACACACACACACACACACACACACTCATATGCATATATATGTAT
>NW_020949527.1:0-1957 GCF_900497805.2 Vombatus ursinus | reverse complement strand
CATTTGTTATTTGCTATTTGTGATGGTCTTTTGAATAACTAGTATTTCAATGCCCAGAGGTGAGCTGTGAGTATAAGCTAAGGGTTACCCTCTTCCTCAGGAGTGAGCGGGAAAATAGCTTTCCTTCTAGACC
This sequence comes from Vombatus ursinus, assembly GCF_900497805.2. Lineage (NCBI taxonomy): Eukaryota > Metazoa > Chordata > Mammalia > Diprotodontia > Vombatidae > Vombatus > Vombatus ursinus. Next base: position 1,824 of record NW_020949527.1, on the reverse strand, counting down.
AAGATTTATACTTCTAGACCAGACATATAAGAGGGTGGCAGAGAAATATAATACTGTACCTTTTACCCCTTGAAGAATGGAGGCAAGATTAGCTAGTCTTGGCTTTAGGGGACCTTGTCTCCTGCTTCATCTACCCCATAGCTATCATGTTAGTAGTGCAGGCTTGACCTTTCTCTCAGTCTCTGCAAAGGCAGGCCCGACCTCATATCATATATTCTCAGTCACCTGAGGGGCATACTTATATTTTTAGACAAACAAGACACATACATCTTATTCATCTATATATGTGCACACATATTATGTTCGGATATGTGCTTGTGTGTACCTAGTTATTTGCATGTTGTCTCCCTACATTAGACTTTGACTTATTTGAGAGCAGGGACTGATTTATTATTTTTTTCTTTGTGTATCCCCAGCACTTAGCACAGTGGCTGGCACATAGTAGGTGCTTAATAAATGCTTGGTGACATGACTAAAACAAAATTTTTAAAAAATCAAGTGATCTCAGCCTACTTGGGACTACCAGTTTGGTATAGGTAAAGGTGAAATGGCCTTTAACATCAGGAATACATATGTTCAAATCCCACCTCTGATACTTAGTAGTTCTGGGGCACTGGGCAGATCTCTTAATTTTTCTGAACTTCTATATTCTCATTTATAAAATGGCATAATAATTATCCTTGGCCTGCCTACTAGATTGGCCATTTGTGGGGAAAGTGCTTTGAGAACCTTAAAGCCATTTAATAAGGAGAACTGTCACTGTTTCTGCTGTTATTGTTGTCGTAATATTATTATTATTATCCCTTATGCCATTGGTTTAGTGAGTAGCCAATGGCCAACATGTTTCTACTATGATTTCATTTATTATGTAACCCAAAACAAGAACTTAAAGAAGTTCCATAAATATAAACTATAACTATGTCAAAAATTCTGCACATTCCAAAGACTTTCCATTAACCTTTTTTTAATTACTGATGTACTCTGTGTACAGAGCAGTAAATGAAGACTTAAAGAAGAGATACATTAAAATCACTGAAGATTATTAGCATTATTAGCCCTGGCTTCTGATAGTCAAACTTGTGCCCAACTGGGAGTTGATTGTACTTCTTGATTCCCAGTTTAATGTGTATTTAAGCCAAGTTCTCCAAGCCTGAAGGTCTCAGAACTCATTTGGAGTGAGTTTCATGCATTATTATATTGGTCACACTTTCATATTTGCATGATTAATAGGCTTTATTTGAGATGAGTTGACTTTGCACGTGGCTTGAGCGGCCCTTGAGGTTACACTGAAGTTGGACAAAATTAATTTGTCCATTTGAAAATGAGTCAAGTTGGTCTATTGGATTGTTGGTTTGTATATTTTACCTCTAAAACATCTCTTCAATTACTTACTTCCTCATGATTGCCATGGCCCATCATGAGTGCTTAAGCACTTACATCTCTTGCTTAAACTACTATCATTCTCTGATAGTTGAAGGTGCTACCACTCTGGCTATTTTTTAAATGATATACCTTTGGTAAGATTTAAAACTCCCTGTATATTTAAAGGGAGAATGATCATTTTATATTTTAGAATGCCTCAAGACCTTGTTTACTGACACATGCATTTAAAAGACAAGGATCTATAACAGAGTGTTATATATATATATACCATGGGTAGTTAGGAGGGTTGGGGTTAATGAAGCCACAAGGACTTAAATCAAGACATCCAATAGTTAAAGAAAATGAAAATCTTCATTCAAGAATTAGCTGGTGTGAAAACGAACTTTTAACCCTAAGTCATATAGAGGCGCAAGGCAATGACACACACACACACACACACAC
>NW_020949526.1:0-1018 GCF_900497805.2 Vombatus ursinus | reverse complement strand
CATTATGTTTATTCTTCCAATAGGGAAGATTAAATGTACAATTTCCATGAGTTGAAAATTAAAACGAGGCTCCTCCAGAAGAAATACAGTTGGATGGAACTTTCCAAAACAGCTTCTTTGGTTGCCTTCCTCCCTCCTCCCCGAGCACTTATTTTTTTTTCCCTTCAAGATTCTATGATTCTAAGTTTAGGGCACAATGTAACTCAGATGCGTAATAGAAAAAATCTCCTTCCCAATGTAGGATCCCTCTTGACAACACCGCAAACAAGAGGCCACCTGATCTCTATTGAAATATCTCCAATAATCATTACATTTCTGATACTTACTTCAAAAAGTTTAAACCTCACAAGTTCCCTAGTTTTCTATTATAACACCCTATCATTGTTCACTGATATCTCCTCCAATGCCTATTTATATATGCTGGGTGCTGTGCCAAGCTAGTATTTATTTACAGAGTACTTTATTTATTTAACATTTACATAAAGCAATTTATTTAACATTTCCTGGGTACTTCACATATACTATCTCCTTTGATTCTCTCAACAACCCAATGAGGTAGGTGCTGTCATTACCCCTATTTTACAGATGAGGAAACTGAGGTTTAGAACTAGGAAATGTCTGAAGTAGAATTTGATTTGAGGTCTTTCTGTCTCCAGGCCTCATCTCCAGCACTGACTAGCTCTGTGATCTTAACACTTAAGCAAATCACTTGACCCTTGAGCGCTGTAGGCAACTCCCAACGACTTGTCTAATAAATCTGAGTTGATCGGTGATCTATGTTGGTAGAAGGGGTTCCCACACTGGAATTTCACCTCTGATGAAATAACAGATCCTCCATGTATTCACATATCATCCTCTACCTCAAAAGATGAAAGAGAAGGGGCAACCCTAGTGAACGCATTTGTTGTTTCACATCAGTGCCAACTCTTACCTAGGTAGGTCTCTGCTTCATCCTAACTGCATACACTCAAACTTGTGATGAACTATTGTCTGTACTTACTCAAACTCTATGGAAATA
>NW_020949525.1:0-2199 GCF_900497805.2 Vombatus ursinus | reverse complement strand
TCTATCTATCTATCTATCTATCTATCTATCTATCTATCCAAACATATAATTACCCCCCCACTACCCTAATACTGACACAGGACTCATGAGTTACAAATATCATTTTTCCATGCAGGAATGTAAACAGTTCAACCTTAATAAGTCTGTTATGATTTCTCTTTCCTGTTTACCTCTTCCATGTTTCACTTGAGTCTTGTATTTGAAGGTCAAATTTTCTATTCAGCTCTGGTCTTTTCCACAGGAATGCTTGAAAATCCTCTATTTCATTGAATGACCATTTTTTACCCTGAAGGATTATACTCAGTTTTGCTGGGTAGGTGATTCTAGGTTGTAGTCCTAATTCCTTTGCCCTCCAGAATATTAAACTCGATGCCCTCCAGACCCTTAATGTAGAAGCAGCTAAATCTTGTGTTATCCTGATTGTGTTTCCATAATGCTTGAATTGCTTCCTTCTGGCTGCTTGCAATATCTTCTCCTTGACCTGGGAATTCTGGAATTTGACTACAATATTCCTAGGAGTTTTCCTTTGGTGACCTCTTTCAGGAGGAGATTGGTGGATTCTTTCAATTTCTATTTTGCCCTCTGGTTCTAAAATATCAGGGCAGTTTTCCTTGATAATTTCTTGAAAAATGATGTCTAAGCTCTTTTTTTGATAATGGCTTTCAGATAGTCCAATAATTTTTAAGTTCTCTCTCCTGGATCTATTTTACAGGTCAGTTGTTTTTCCAATGAGATATTTCACATTCTCTTCTATTTTTTCATTCCTTTTGATTAGTGTCACAGTGCCTTGATTTCTCAAATTGTCCCTATCTTCCAATTTCTCCATTCTAATTTTAAGGAAGTATTTTCTTCAGTAAGCTTTTGGACTTCCCTTTCCACTTGGCTAATTTTGCTTTTAAGGACTTTCTTCTCCTAATTGGCTTTTTGGACCTCTTTTGCCATTTGAGTTAGGCTATTTTTTAAGGTGTTATTTTCTTCAGCAATTTTTTGGGTCTCCTTTAGCATCACTCTCAGTTTTTCCTCTACTTCTCTTATTTGCCTCTCAAAATCCTTTTTGAGCTCTTCCATGGCCTGGGACCAAATCATATTTTTTTTGGAGGCTTTGGATGTAGGAGCTTTGGCTTCATTGTCTTCTTCTGGTTGTATGTTTTGATCTTCTTTGTCACCGAAGTAAGATAATATAGTCTGACTCTTTTTGCACTGTTTGCTCATGATCCCAGTCAATTACTTGAATTATAAACTCTTTGTTAAGGTAGCAGTCTGTTTCTAGTGTGGAGAATGTACTGTCCCAAGCTTCAGGGGTTTTGTGCAGCTGTGTTCAGAGATATATCTAGGGACCTGTAAATTTTCAGTTCTTCCAAGGTGGTATGATCAAGGGTGAAGTATTTGCTCCTTTCCTGGCCTGTGCTCTGGACTATGAGCACTCTTTTCTGTTTTGGAACTGTGAGGAGGGTTTCCTCTCCATAGCCACTACAAGCAGTACCACACTGAGCTCCTCCTTGCCCCAGGTCCACCACCCAGAGCTGTGACCCACATCCAAGTACAGGCAAAGCAAGATATTCCTGCACCAGCAGAGAGATCCATGCAATCCCCCTCTGATCGGCCACTCAATTTCCCCTCAGTCTGTGGGCCTCAAGCTCAGGAGGCAGCCACTGCCCCTGCTGAGCTCAGGGACTAGAGCTGAGACCACCGGCTTCTGTCTCTCTCCTTGCTGACACAGACTTTACCCACTGACCTTCCAAGTTTTCTTTGGCATTTGTGGGTTGAGAAGTCTGGAAACCACCACACCTGCCCACGATTCAGTCCTCTGAGGCCTGCTCCAGGTTTGCTGACCTGCACGCCAACTCTGAACTGTGCTTCTCTCCCAGCCTAGTGTGAAATACCTTTTTGATCAACCATCCCAGCAGTCTTGGGCTGGAAATTTGTTTTGCTCTATCTTTTTGTGTGTTCTGCTGCTTTAGAATTTGTTTAGAGCCATTTTTATAGGTATTTGGAGGGGTTTGGGGGAGAGTTCAAGCAGGTCACTGCTTTTACTCTGTCATCTTGGCTCCACTCACACTTTCAAGCATTCTTGATGAAAAGACCACAGCTGAATAGAAAATTTGACTTTCAAATTCAAGAAAGTGAAACAAACATGAAGAGTTAAATAGGAAAGAGAAATCATAACAGACTTATTAAGGTTGAGCTGTTTACATTCCT
>NW_020949524.1:0-2208 GCF_900497805.2 Vombatus ursinus | reverse complement strand
AGGAATGTAAACAGCTCAACCTTAATAAGTCTGTTATGATTTCTCTTTCCTATTTAACTCTTCATGTTTGTTTCACTTTCTTGAATTTGAAAGTCAAATTTTCTATTCAGCTGTGGTCTTTTCATCAAGAATGCTTGAAAGTGTGAGTGGAGCCAAGATGACAGAGTAAAAGCAGTGACCTGCTTGAACTCTCCCCCAAACCCCTCCAAATACCTATAAAAATGGCTCTAAACAAATTCTAAAGCAGCAGAACACACAAAAAGATAGAGCAAAACAAATTTCCAGCCCAAGACTGCTGGGATGGTTGATCAAAAAGGTATTTCACACTAGGCTGGGAGAGAAGCACAGTTCAGAGTTGGCGTGCAGGTCAGCAAACCTGGAGCAGGCCTCAGAGGACTGAATCGTGGGCAGGTGTGGTGGTTTCCAGACTTCTCAACCCACAAATGCCAAAGAAAACTTGGAAGGTCAGTGGGTAAAGTCTGTGTCAGCAAGGAGAGAGACAGAAGCCGGTGGTCTCAGCTCTAGTCCCTGAGCTCAGCAGGGGCAGTGGCTGCCTCCTGAGCTTGAGGCCCACAGACTGAGGGGAAATTGAGTGGCCGATCAGAGGGGGATTGCATGGATCTCTCTGCTGGTGCAGGAATATCTTGCTTTGCCTGTACTTGGATGTGGGTCACAGCTCTGGGTGGTGGACCTGGGGCAAGGAGGAGCTCAGTGTGGTACTGCTTGTAGTGGCTATGGAGAGGAAACCCTCCTCACAGTTCCAAAACAGAAAAGAGTGCTCATAGTCCAGAGCACAGGCCAGGAAAGGAGCAAATACTTCACCCTTGATCATACCACCTTGGAAGAACTGAAAATTTACAGGTCCCTAGATATATCTCTGAACACAGCTGCACAAAACCCCTGAAGCTTGGGACAGTACATTCTCCACACTAGAAACAGACTGCTACCTTAACAAAGAGTTTATAATTCAAGTAATTGACTGGGATCATGAGCAAACAGTGCAAAAAGAGTCAGACTATATTATCTTACTTCGGTGACAAAGAAGATCAAAACATACAACCAGAAGAAGACAATGAAGCCAAAGCTCCTACATCCAAAGCCTCCAAAAAAAATATGATTTGGTCCCAGGCCATGGAAGAGCTCAAAAAGGATTTTGAGAGGCAAATAAGAGAAGTAGAGGAAAAACTGAGAGTGATGCTAAAGGAGACCCAAAAAATTGCTGAAGAAAATAACACCTTAAAAAATAGCCTAACTCAAATGGCAAAAGAGGTCCAAAAAGCCAATTAGGAGAAGAAAGTCCTTAAAAGCAAAATTAGCCAAGTGGAAAGGGAAGTCCAAAAGCTTACTGAAGAAAATACTTCCTTAAAATTAGAATGGAGAAATTGGAAGATAGGGACAATTTGAGAAATCAAGGCACTGTGACACTAATCAAAAGGAATGAAAAAATAGAAGAGAATGTGAAATATCTCATTGGAAAAACAACTGACCTGTAAAATAGATCCAGGAGAGAGAACTTAAAAATTATTGGACTATCTGAAAGCCATTATCAAAAAAAGAGCTTAGACATCATTTTTCAAGAAATTATCAAGGAAAACTGCCCTGATATTTTAGAACCAGAGGGCAAAATAGAAATTGAAAGAATCCACCAATCTCCTCCTGAAAGAGGTCACCAAAGGAAAACTCCTAGGAATATTGTAGTCAAATTCCAGAATTCCCAGGTCAAGGAGAAGATATTGCAAGCAGCCAGAAGGAAGCAATTCAAGCATTATGGAAACACAATCAGGATAACACAAGATTTAGCTGCTTCTACATTAAGGGTCTGGAGGGCATCGAGTTTAATATTCTGGAGGGCAAAGGAATTAGGACTACAACCTAGAATCACCTACCCAGCAAAACTGAGTATAATCCTTCAGGGTAAAAAATGGTCATTCAATGAAATAGAGGATTTTCAAGCATTCCTGTGGAAAAGACCAGAGCTGAATAGAAAATTTGACCTTCAAATACAAGACTCAAGTGAAACATGGAAGAGGTAAACAGGAAAGAGAAATCATAACAGACTTATTAAGGTTGAACTGTTTACATTCCTGCATGGAAAAATAATATTTGTAACTCATGAGTCCTGTGTCAGTATTAGGGTAGTGGGGGGGTAATTATATGTTTGGATAGATAGATAGATAGATAGATAGATAGATAGATAGATAGATAGAT
>NW_020949523.1:0-19310 GCF_900497805.2 Vombatus ursinus | reverse complement strand
CACACACACACACACACACACACACACACACACACACACTCCAAGACCTGAGTTCAAATCCAGGCTTAAACAATTACTAGCTGTGTAACCTTGGGCAAGTCACTTAACCTTGGTTTGCCTCAGTTTCCTCAACTGGAAAAGGGGCATAATAACAGTATCTACCTCCCAGGGTTGTTGTGAGGATAAAATGAGTTACTAATTTTAAAGTGCTTAGCACAGTTCCTGGCACATAATAGGAGCTAAATAAATGCTCATTGCCTAGCCTGCTCATCTAGGGTAGGAAGCCACCTGAGAGGCCACATTCTATTCCACCCCCAACATTTTGCAGATGAGGAAAATGAGGCACAGAAGAGTTAGTGACTTGTCCAAAGTTACACTGGTAGTAAACATTAGAGGTGAGATTTGAACCCAGGTTTTCGGACTATAGACCAATACTCCTCCCTCTGCCTTCCTTTTATCAACCCAACCTCAGTCCATTAATTTCAGAGCATCAGGAATGTGTATAATTTGATTGGCTCATCCACTTATTACGTCTGGTATATTTAGAGAGATGCGCTATTTGGTTAATTTACTGGCTCTGAATTTTCATGAGCGTGTGGGTCCTTCTTCCCTCGTTCAGATTACAGCTCCCCTAGACCTTTGTTCAGGTTTGTTGACAACATTCTGTGTCATAAAGCCCCTTCCCAATCTGACATTTTGTCTTTAGGTCCCTCCCAGCTCTAAAGTTTTGTGATTTTTCTATGTATCTCCCACTAAGATTTTATCCAATGTTCTGGACGCCTTCTTATTCTTTTAGCATTGGGTGATGTGATGTGAAAGAAACCTGTGATGTGAAAGAAAGAGTTTTTCAATTTAGGAAAAAGCTAAATGATCCCTTTGGAGAGGAAGGTGGGCTGTGGGGGACAGGGAGGGGAGAGGATTCCCCCCAACTTTTTATTTTATTGCCCCAAGTGGACATCTCTAGCCATGTCTCTCTCAGGTTGCCAGCCATGAGACCCAGTTTTGCCTGTTCATCTCTTCCATCTTTTGAGGAGGTGAAAGAGGCCTGTATTTGTGCCCAGAAGCCCGGAGCTAAAACCTGGAGCCAACCCGGAGAATACAGACAGAAGTGGCCTAATGCTGCTATTCCCAGGACAGGGTTAACCTCTACATGTTGCTTTAGGAACACAGGATTTTAATTTAGAGCCAGATGAGAGGGTCAGAGGTCTAAAGATGTAGAGAAATTCAGAGGCCATCACGTCCAGATCCCTCTTATTTTACACGTGGGGAAGCTGACTTCCAGGGAGGTGAAGGGAGGAACCTTAGAAATCATGTTGTCCGATCCTCTTATTTGAAACCCGAAGAATAAAAGGACTTGTCCAAGATCACACAGGTAGTTAAGGGGAAGAAGGCAAGATTCAAACTACCTGAGTTTGAATGGGCTAATATTCTGTCTTTAAGGCATTGTTGTTGTTAAGTTGTTTTTCAGTCATGTCTGACTCTCCATGACCCCATTTGAGGTTTTCTTGGCAAAGATACTGGAGTGGTTTCCCATGTCCTTCTTCAGATCACTTGACAGATGAGGAAACCAAGGCAAATAGGGTGAAATGACTTGCCCAGAGTCACACAGCTAGTAAGTGTCTGAGGCTGGATTTGAACTCAGGAAGATTAGTCTTCCTGATTCCAATCCCAGTGCTTTATCCACCGCTCCATTCCTTTCCTCAATGTCTTGGTTTCAAAAGTCCTGGGCCTCCTCAACTACATGTCAAGTAATGTGACTCTGGTCAAGTAATGTGGCCCTTCCCTTTGACCAAGCCAGCTCCCAGCTGTGTCTCTCTGTCCTTCTATCTCAACATGGCAGCCTTGATTGTGCATGTAATGGGAAAGAAACATTACTGTCATAATAAGAATGCTATGGTTTAAACAGCCTGGCCCTTCTGAGTGTTTGGGCATGGTTGTTGGGTATGGTGGTTTGAGTGGACTGGCCATGGCCATGTTTCTCTCTGCTTTTGCTTTGTGGGAGGCACCTCTCCCCGTCCCCACACTCCTCCCTTCAGAAGCTGCCACACTGTTCCCTGCCAGCAGAACCACAAACATTTATTAAGCTTCAGCAGAATGTCCAGCCCTGTGCTTAGAGAGACAAGTTGACAGAAGTCATGGGAGTCCCTGCTTTCATGACACTTAAAGTGTTATAACAACTCACATTTCCAGAAGGTTAATTGATCCAAGGAGTTTTCTCTCCTCTGCTCACAATTACTTTCCCTGGCATGGAGGGTTTAGAGCTGGAAGGAACCCAAGACCCATCTACTTCAACCCTTCTGTTTTACAGAGAAGGAAACTGAGGCCCAGAGAGCTTAGAGAGGATTGCCCAAGGTCAAGTGACCAAATCAAGATCTGAACCCCAAAACAGCACCATTTCCATGATTCTCTGATGATACTGGAGGGTTAACCAAGCACTTTGCTCCCAACACCCTTGGGAAAAAGGTAGCATTACTTTACAGGTGACAAAACCCAGACACAGAAATGTTAAGTGATTTCTCCAGGGTCACCCAGTTAATAAGTGTTGAGGCCAGCACCTGAAACCACCTCTCCTCTGTTTCTAAATCCAAATATACCACCAAAAAAATGGATAAGAAATAATGCAAGATATTCCATGGCATAAAGAGGTACCAAGCCAAATGCTTTATGAAATTTGAGAGGATCGTGAGAAGGAATGAGCTTGAGTCATGGGGCCTCAGTTTGCGATCCAGCTCAGCCACTTTCATGATCCTGGGGCATCTACTTAATGACGCCAAGTTTCAGTTTTCTCATTTTGACCAGCTGACCAACTTTTAGGTTCCTTTTGGTTCAGGAATATGATCTTAGCCCCCCCCCCCCCAAGGGATGGTAGTTTGAGAGCAGAAACACAGATTTAGAGCGAGAAGAGACCTTGGAAAACATTTAATTTCCTTGGAAGTCATCTCAACCAACTTTCTCTTTATAGAAATGGAGAAACCAAGGCCCCCTAGGGTCAGATGTGGTGCCCAAAGTAACTAACTGTGGGGATCAGGGAGGGCGTCCTGGAGCATGGAATGGTGGAAAGAATGGAGAATTTACATTTGATTTCCCAATCTGACAATTCCTAAGTGGCCATGAACCTTCATCTCTTCCTGTGTAAGATGGCAGGGTGGGGGGAAGAACTGACACATGGGACTAGCTCATAAGAGCATCACTTCTAGCTCCACCCCCTCACTTGACCGGTGAGGAAATTGAGACCTAGAACAGAGCTGGAAGTAGCCAGCCAGAGCTGGAAGCACCTGCCCTAGCAGGTGCCATTGAAGCTTGACTAGAAAGAATTCACCAGGCAAAGAGAGGAAAACACAAAAACACTTCTACCCCTGTTTCCCAGCTCTCCATCCCCTCCTTCCCTCCCTCTTTCCTGCACTTTCTCTCTCTCTCTCTCCTCTTCCTCCTTTTTTCTCTTCCTCCGCTCCCTTCTTCTCTCCTTCTTTCCCTTCTTTCTCCTCCCCTCCTGTTCTCCACTCATCCCTCCCTCTCTTCACTCCTCCCTCCTTTTCTCTCTTTCCTGCCCCCTCCCTCCACCTTTCTCTTCCCCTCCATTTTTCTGTTCCCCTCCCCCTTCCTCTCTTTCTCCCTTCTCCCCTTTGGCTGGGGACTTTGCTGGGGTTTTTTTTTGTTTTGTTTTGTTTGTTTCTTTCCTCAGAAGCACGTGGGGGTAATTACAGGCCTGACGCCAGGTGCTGCCATCCGAGGCCGGCTGACATAGCAGAGGGAAAGAAGGGGAGGAGGAGGAAAGTGGGGAGAGGAAGGGGGCTAGCTCCTACCTGTTTCATCATCCCTAGCTCTGTAAACTAAGAGAAGCCAAAGTGGGAAGGGAGGGGGAGAAGGGAAGGAAGCAGAGAGAGAGAAGATGGGGAGAGAAAGGAGGGGGAAAGACAGAGCGAGCCCCCATCGGCAAGCTGCCAAACCTATTCTCCGCCCACACTCCCGCCCCCTCCCTCCCGGAGCTGCTCCCCTTGAATGGGGCGTTAGCAGGTAGCTGTCCGCGGTCCCTGCCTCCCCCTCTCCCGCCCGCCCGCCCGCTCTCTCCCAATGAGATCAGGCAGCCAGCCCCGCCGGCTCCTCACAGGTGCAGGCACAGATTCTGTTGAGCTCAGCTTCTGCACGGCGGAGGCGCTGGTGCCAGGGCGCTGCTGTGCCTTCCAAAGGTAGCAGCCATCTGCACTGTGATAAAAAGCCCCGAGGATGATAAATAGACAAGTAGCACTTTTATTGGATTGCAGTTAAGGAACAGCCACTTTGGGTTTGGCACGGCGTTAACAACAGACTTCTGCTCCCCTTGCAAGCCTGGGCCCTCTGTAGAAATCCTCCCTTGCCTTTTAAAAAAAAAAAAAAGGAAGAAAGAAAGAAAAGAAAGCCGGGCCTGGTCTCTGTGCCCTCTGCCCCTTTCATTCCGCTTGTCTGGCCCCATCAGTGATTTCTGCTTGTGGGGGAGGCTGGGTGGTGCAGGCGGCTGTTGGAAGCCAGCTGGGCCTTCCTTCTGAGAGGAGTAGAAGGGGAGAGATGTCTGGCTTGCTTTAGACGATTAGAGGATTTGGAGCTGGGAGGGACTTAGACATAAGCTAAGATAAACCCCTGCATTTTACAAAGGAGGAAACTGAGGCCTGGAGAGAGGAAGTGCCCTGCCTAAGGTCACTCAGCCTAATAAATTTCAGACCTTAGATGTGAACCTAGATCTTTTGACCCCAAATCCAGGTCTCTTTTTATTCTATGTACCACATTATCTCCTTAGGTTCTCTTAATTTCTCTCTCCTATTCATTAATCTTTTCTCACCACATTCTCTCTCTCTCTCTCTCTCACTCTCTCTCTCTCCCTCCCTCCTCTCTCTCTCTCTTTCCCTTTTCATCTCTCTCTGTCTCTCCCTTTCTCCTCCCTCTCTTCCTCCTACCCTCTCTTCCCTCTCTTTCCCTCTCTCTCTCCTTCCCTCTCTTGTCTCCTTCCCTCTCTCCTCTCTCTCTTTCCCTTCTTCCCTCTCTTCTCTTTTTGGCTCTCTCCTCCCCTCTCTCTCTCTCTCTCTCTCTCTCTCTCTCTCCCTCCCTCCCTCCCTCCCTCCCCATTCTCCCCACCCCCTCTCCAACTTCTCCTACACAATCTGTTTCTGGAATCACATTCCTTACCATTTCCTAAGACAAATGTCAAGTGCACCCAGTGTACAGAGTTCAGCTGGAGAATCTGCCGCTTGCTGGTCTCTCTTTATTTTTAGCTGGGATAGGAGACTGAGTTGCAGGTCTTGGCCCCTGGGACCTGACACTCTGCAGACACCACCACACCCTGGCTTCCAGAAAGGAGCTCTGGGCCTGGGCCATTTACTGAGGTCAGCTCCCCTTTGGCTGCTAGGAATCCTATGGACTTCAGACCCTTGAGAGGCCTGAGCTGGAAGGGGTAGGGAAGGGGCTGTTTTATCCGAAGGCAGTGTGGGGGTTCTAGGTTGATTCCACTGAGCAGAGAGAAAGAGCACCAAAGGGGAATTCATGGCAAGCTCGCTTTTAGCCAGCTCTTGAACCCCAAGGAGCCCTGCTCCCCCAATATACTGAGTGACTTGGTAACCTAGCAGCTGAGCATTTCAGAACTGAGAGAGACCTAAGAGATCACTGAGCCTAGCCCCATCATTTTACAGAGAAGAAAAATGAGGCACAGAGAAGGCAAGAGAGAGAAATTCATCCAAGGTCACAGCCAGTTCACAGAATTTATAGCTGAAAGGGACTTTAGAGATCATTTGGCACAATCCCCTCACTTTACAGAAGAGGTAAACTGAGGCCCATGCAGGTAAATGATTTACCCAAAGTAAGATGGGTAAGGGGTGATATAGCAGGATTTGAACCCAGTGTATCTAACTCCACATCCTTACACTGACTTTATTAATGGTAGAACCAGTGACAGACAAGTATTAAACTGTTCAAGTAGCCATCACCCTCAGAGAAAGGGTTCTGTGATGCTCTGGGGCCCCCTTCTCCTCATTAGTGACTTCCTGTGACCACCATTTTAGAAGGATGCTAACCATCCTTCACCCCACTCTTGTTTGGATTCTGCCTCTTCCTCTTCACCTGCCACACTGTACACTTCCTCTTCTCCCCTCAGATCTCCAGTACCCCTTTATGTGCTGTCTTCCCCCACTAGAATGTCAGCTCATTGAGGGCAGGCACTGTTTTATTTGTTTGAATGTGTATGTCCAGCACTTAGCACAGTATCTGGCACATAGTAAGGGCTGAATAAATGCTTTCTGGGTCTACTGCTTGCCCTGCCACTGATCAGCTTAGAAGCCTTGGACAAGGCCTTTCCCTTTGGAAAGCCTCAGGATCCTCAGAGATAAACTGAAGAGATTACACTAGACTGAGCACTTTGATGATGAATTCCAGACACCTGCATTTCTGTGACTCTGCCAAAGAAAAGGGACAGAGAACAAGTTGGGAGAAGAGATAGTACACGTAACTATCAATAAGGAACCTAGTTTTAATCTTGACTTTTTTTTTCTGGCCTTTGTCTAGATGACTTCTGGCTAATTACTGTACCCCTCCAGCCCTCCACATCCTCCTTTATAAAAAGAAGGAAATGGGGCTGACCTGGCTCATGGGGTGGCTGCTAGAAATAATGAAGTGGAAGACTGATAAGGCTCTTTGCAAATATCATGGGCTAAGTGATAATTGTCTAACTAGATTCTCCAGCAATCCCCCGTTGCCCTTTAAATAACTGGCCGACAAATATCTGATGGTGGCATTTCAAAACCATGTGATGAGGGAAAGAGCCCTGCTCTGTCTCCTCCCTCTCATGTAGGCAAGCTATTCCTGTTGTCTGAAAATTTTCCTAGGCTGGAAAGAACCTTGGAGATCATGTAGGCTAGCCCTTTCATTTTATAGATGAGCTAACTGGGGTGAAGAGAAGGATCATGGATTTAGAACAGATTTTATTGTTATTGTTGTTCAGTTATGTCTGACTCTCTGTGCCCATTTGGTGTTTTTTTGTTTGGTTTTTGTGTTTGTTTGTTTTTTTTAGGCAAAATGACTTGCCCAGGGTCACACAGCTAGTAAGTGTCAAGTGTTTGGTTCGAGGCTGGATTTAAACTCAGGTCCTCCTGACTTCAGGGCCAATGCGCTATCCGCTGCGCCACCTAGCTGCCCCATTTGGTGCTTTCTTAGCAAAGATAGCGGACTGGTTTGCCATATCCTTCTCCAGTTCACTTTACAAATGAGGAAACTGAGGCAAATGGGATGAAGTGACTTGCCCACTGTCACACGGTTACTAAGTGTCTGTAGCTGGATTTGAACTCAGGAAGATGTCTTCCTGACTCCAGGGCCTGCACTTCACCACCTAGCTGAAGGGGACCTCAGAAGAAGGAGTCATCTGGTCTAACCGTCCTCATTTTACAGAGGAAGACACTGGAGTCCAGGTGACTTGTCCAAGGTCATACAGGTAGTAAGTAGCAGAGTTGGGATTTGAATGCTAGTCCTAAGACTCCAAGACCAACTCTCTTTCCGTGACACCATGTGGTGACTTGCTCGAGGTCACCCAGGTAGCAAGCCAGAATGTAAACTCAGGTCTTCTGACTTCAAATCCAGCCATTATTGGGGCATAGATTCCAAGCTAGGAAGGGGCCTTGAAGGTCATCAAGGCCAACCCTCCATTTTACAGGTGAAGCAACTGAGACCCAGGTAGAAGCAAAGACAGGAGCTGTATGTTGGCAGATCGCTGAGGGTAGAATCCTTTTTCCCTTTTGTACGTTTATCTCCAGGGCACAGCACAGTGCCCAGTAAATATTTATTCAGCATCTGCCCAGGATCACACAGGTAGCCAGTGGCAAAGCTGGGATTTGAACGCAAGCTGTCCCTTTTGGACCCCACCATCTTTCCCTCTTCCTATTGGGCTGCCTCGCTATTTGTGTGTCATCGAAATGGCTTCGGGGACGCTGTCGGAGGCCCTCTCCCCGCACCCCCCCTCCCAGCCTTGCCCTGTGGCCTGCAGAGAGGAAGCCACAAGCCTTTTCGGGCGGAAGGCAGGAGGGCCCAGGCGGCAGCTGTTAACAGGTGATAGCTTTCTGAGCCGAATTCTCCTAGAGAAATCGGTAATGAAGTGCCGCTGGGAACTTCAATTTGGGGTCAGGGACTATTTCTCATCTCTTCTCGGAGCAACTTGAGTAGAAAATTCAGTGACTGATTCCCACACCCGGCTTCGTCTCCCTCCCCCACCCCTGCCCTGCCTTGTGCCCCTTTCACACATGAAAGGGGAGGCAGAGAGCGGGAGGAGGGAGATGGTCGGCGTCAATATTGACTTTCTCATGGTGGGAGAAGGCAGAGGGCAGGTGGCTGTTGGGAGGAAGGAGGCGGGAGTCCAAAACTGGAACCAGGGCCAAGGGGGAGGGCCCACAAGTAACCTCGGGACGGCTCAGGCACAGCTGGCTGGGCCGGGCCTTGGGAAAGGGGAGGTTGTTTTTCCTCTCTGTTTTAATTGGGCTTTGTACCTCTAATGACAGTATTTAATTCACCTAGCGCTAGCATTTTGGCTCCGTGCACCCTCCGCCAACCACATCTGAAGCTGTTTCAGCACAGCCCCGCATCTGTTCTCCAACCCACTTTGGCTGGCCCGAGAACATGAGTCTGCCACAGCCCCAGGACACTGGCGCGATCTCCCTGACTCCAGTTTCTCCTGGCTGCAATCCATCCTCCACGCGCAGCTGCCAAAACGGTCTTGCTAACGCGCAGGTCCGACCGGGTCCCTCCTCCGCTCAAAGCTGGTCAGTGGCTCCCTCTTACTGCTAAGGTGAAATTTAAAAAACAAAAGCAACCAAAAACTTCGGCCTTGGCATTTAAAACTGTGTCACAGACGGCCCCCATCTTACCTTTCCAGGCATTTTTCCTATTTCTCCCCTCCACAATTACTACATTTAAGCCAAACTGGACTCCTGAACTTGGCATTCCATCTCTCACCTAGAAAATACTTCTTTGGGGCAGCTAAGTGGTGCAGTGGATAGAGCACTGGCCCTGGAGTCAGGGGACCCTGAGTTCAAATCTGGCCTCAGACACTTGACACTTCCTAACTGTGTGACCCTGGGCAAGTCACTTAACCCCATTTCCTAGCCAAAAAAAAAAAAATAAAACCTCCTTCCCCACCTCTGCTTCTTCCTATCCTTTCTTTAGGGCTCAGCCTAAGTGCTATCTTTTATTGTTCAACCTTAAACCTACAGACCCCTTTGAATGGCTGGTGAGACTTATAGACCCTTTCTGAGAATAACATTTTAAAATGCATAAGATAAATAGGATTACAAAGGAAACCAAAGACTGATGAAAATAAAGGTGAATTTTTGTCACAACCAAATTCATGGACCCCTCCTTCCCTCCCCCCACTAAATCTATCCACAGACCCTCCTTGGATGCAAGCTAAGAGATCCTAGTCTATGGGGGAGCCTTTCCTGACCCCCCCAATTTGTTAGTGCTTTCTCTCCTGAAATTTTCTTATACTATATTTATTTATCTGTTAATATATTATATCCCCAGTAGAATGTAAGCTTCCTGAGGGCACTGACTGTTGTTTTTCTTTAAACCAGCAACACCATTATTCAGTAAGCACTCAAAAAATAAATGCTTATTGAATTTAACTGTTGAATTATCCTGGGGAATGGAGTCTGAGATGAACTAAATCAGAGGGAAGGCCTGAAACCATGGCCTCTTACCCAGGGCAAAGCCATTCAGCCTGGCAAGTTCCCTGAGGACAGGGAGCCCCAGGTAATTTTTTTTTTTTTAATGACACTCAGCAAGCCTGTATTAAGTATTTCTACCTTGGGGCAGCTAGGTGGCACAGTGGAGTCAGGAAGCCTTGGAGTCAGGAGAACCTGAGTTCAAATCCAACCTCAGACACTTGATACTTACTAGCTGTGTGACCCTGGGCAAGTCACTTAGCCTTGATTGCCTCACCAAAAAAAAAAAAGTATTTTTACCTTATAAAGTACTTACAGCTATATGCAGCACACTGTATCTTATGTGCTATCTAATGAGCTACTTAATTCTGGGTAACTTTAGAACCCAGGCCTGGGAGTCAGGAGGCCTGGATTCTAATCTTGGGTTGGCCACTGATTCACACCTTGGGTGAGTCACTTCCATTCTCAGCTTGTTTCTTCCTTTATGAAAAAAAAATGGCTGAGGGGTGGTGAATTACATGAGCTTTGAAGTCCTACCCACTTCTGATCTTCTGTGTTTAAAGAAGTCTCCTCCAGGTCTGACGTTCTAAGGATCTGTGACTGTGGCCCCACCCTGCTGCTTCTCATGACCCCACCAGCCAGGACCTTACAGAGAGGGGGCCTCCTGCCTTTCTACCCACAGGCAGCTGGAATCTAGTGGTCTCGTCTTCATGAGAGACAGGTACCCTCTGACTTTCAGGGTATGTGAAAGACCAATTCCCATAAGCCCTGTGTTTGCACAAGGTTAACTGAAAATGTGACCCAGCAGGCTTACTTCTTTCTCCTTTCCTTGGGAGAAAATGGCATAGCATGACTTACTCCTGGTTTGTTTGTTTGTTTGTTTGTTTGTTTTCCAGCCCAGATGAGATCTAGGAGAGGGGAGAAGAGATCTTACCAATTAACTTTAGTAATAATAATCATGGTAATCACTGTTTATGCTTATGGAGTGCATTATCTCACTTGATCTCATAACAACCCTGTGACCTAGGGGCTTTTATTATCCCCATTTTACAGATGAGGAAACTGAGGCTCAGAAAGGCTAGATGTCTTGCTCAGGGTCACGTAGCTAGTATGTATCTAAAGCAGGATTCAAGTCCAAGCCATTTCTTCCTTTATTTACTCATTCCTTATTCATGAAAAGAAACAACAATGACTTTTGAGGCAGAGACCTGAGTTCTAATTCTACCTCAGTTGCTTAGTTGATGATTAATAATTAAATAATAATGATCAATAATTAATAAATAATAATGATTAATCATTAAGAGTGATCTTAATTAAGTCACTTTCACTCCATGGGCCTTAGTTTCCTCCTCTGTCAGATGGGGGATAGAGTGGACTAGATGGTCTCTAAGGTACTTTCCACCTCTAAATCCTCTGAATATCACATAATATCCAAAGGAGAAGAAAAGAGAATGAGTATTTATTTATTTTTTGTTTTTGGCAAGGCAATTAAGGTTAAAAGTGACTTGCCCAGAGTTGCACAGCTAGTGAGTATTGTGTGTCCGAAACTGGATTTGAACTCAGATCCTCCTGACTCCAGGGCTGGTGCTCTATCCACTGCACCACCTAGCTGCCCCTGAACAAGTATTTATTAAGCATATATTATGCACCAGGCCTTGTGCTAAGGACTTTGCAGATATTAAATCATTTGGCCTTCACAACAACCCTGTGGTATAGGTACTTTTATGATTCCCCTCTATAATTGAGGCAACTGAGACAGAGGTTAAGTGACGTGCCCAAGGTCACACAGCCAATAAATGTTTTAGATTTAGATTTGAACTCGAGTCTTCCTGACTCTGAGCCCAGCACTCTATCCACCTAAATTGTCTTCCTTCCTTTCAAGTGCACTGCTCTTGTGCCCCATCCACCCCAACCCTGTTCTCCCCTCCTATATTGCACAACACAAAGCAGAACTGTTACATGCCTTGCTGTCAGAGTGGGTTTTACAAACCAATTACCGCTTCCCTCTGCACAAATAGGGCATGGGGACCCTTTTATCTCCAGGGGAAAGTGCCACTCAAGACAGTTCATTTGCGGGTGGCAGTGATAGAAGAGCTGAATTCAATCCAACAAACATCTTTTGTTGTTGTTCAGTCGTTTTTCAGTCATGTCTGACCCCATTTGGGGTTTTCTTGGCCAAGATACTAGAAGGGTTTGCCATTTCCTTTTCCAGCTCATTTTTGCAGATGAAGAAACTGAGGCAAACAGGGTCAAGTGATTTGCCCAGGGTCACACAGCTAGTAAGTGTTTGAGGCCAGATTTGAACTCAGGAAGATGTCTTCCTGACTCCAGATCCAGCACTCCAGATCCACACTCTCTAGTCACCCAACAATCATCTAGTAAGTGCCTACTACATGTATGGCATTGTGCTAGGTACTGGGTATACAGAATGGAAATCATCTCTTCCCTCAGCGAGTTTCCATTCTAATGGCAGTAGCCCACTAAAGCAACAAACATTTGTTAAACACCCACTAGGTTTAAGTGACCCAGGTAACTTACAGTCCTGCCCAACCCACTCCTTAAACTGTCTTCTAGACACATTTTCTAGAGTGTAGAGTGATAGACTGACAGAGAAGAAAGGAACCTTGGAACACCTGCTCAAATCTCTTCTAGCCCGCTAGGACCTGTCAGAACTTGCGTTCTCAGAGGTGTGGCCTTGGAGAACTTATGCTCAGCTCCTTGCCAGCAAGGAGGCATTCAGTGAAGAATTAAGAGTACACACTCAAGATCATTAAGTTTAGAGCCAGAAGAGGCTTTTGGAATCACCCACTCCAACCCTCCTCATTTGAGAAATAAGAATATTGAGACCTCCAGAGGTTAAGTAACCTGCCCAGGTCATAAGGTAGTAAGCAGACAGACCTAGGTTTCAAACCTGGGTCCTCTGACTCCTAATTCTGTGGTTGGCTGCCGTCCTAAGGTTCTGAAGCAAAAAATCCTTCCCCGGAATGCAAACAAACATGGAGCTGAGACTGAGACCCTCAGACTACCTGGAGTTTAACTATTGTGTGTGTGTATAAACTTTATATTTATGCTGCACGTATGTTTGTATATATTCTTTTTCTTTATTAAAAAGTAAGTTCAGGGGCAGCTAGGTGGCATAGTGGATAGAGCACTGGCCCTGAAGTCAGGAGGACCTGAGTTCAAATCTGGCCTCAGACCAAACACTTGACATTTACTAGCTATGTGACCCTGGGCAAGTCACTTAACGCCAATTGCCTAAAAACAAAAACAAAAAGTAAGTTCATCGCAAATCTCGATTTTTTTTTCATTCTTTTTACTTGTATCCCTAACATAGTGCCTGACACATTAATAAATGACTTGCTGCTGGACCTGAGTTCAAATCCAGTCTCAGACCAGAGACTTGATACTTACGAGCTGTGTGACCCTGGGCAAGTCACTTAACCCCAATTGCCTCGCCCAAAAAATAAATAAATAAACAACTTGCTGATTGATTGGAATCCTCTACACCATCTCAATTAGTCAATGAGCATTTATGTGCCACTGTGCCAAGTGCTGGGGATACCAAGAGAGGACAAACAATCTAATGGACCAGCCAGCACAATTTGTTTTTTCCCTGTGTGATGGTTTTGTCTCTGCAACTAGCATAGGGCACATAGATGAGTTTCCTGCTTTTTGGGGTGGGGGGCTTAGTATTATACTTCTGTATCCACCATAGGACTGGGCATGCCTGTAGCACTTTCTAAAAAAAAAAAAAATGAAATTTATTAACAGCACTTTTCTACCAAAGAACTCACCAGGATCAATCATTTCATTTTCCTTCAAAATGATCTTAGGAGATGGCACTGTCATTATTTTAATATCTCAGCAGCTGCCTTTCTATTTCTCAGACTAAGCTCCTGATTCTCTACTCCAGGCAGTGGAGTCCAAAACTGACTGTAAGAAACTACCATTCTCTCCAAGTAGCCCAGTATCTGCCATTTCAAATGTGCACTGTCCAGCAGCCATATTTCAACTACAGTTATTCCTTCCACATCTCAGGAGTTAGGGGTACAGCGTTCCCATGATTTGGAAAATCTGCATAAAATTTTTTGGCCCTCCCTTTGTACCAGAGAAGAAGTATGAATTATTATGGCATTAAAAGATAAAATATGTTGATATTATACAATACTATTCATATATTTGATGCATTTCTGAGTTTCTAAACTTTTTCTGTGTCATCTGTTAGCCTTGACATATCAGCTGCAGCTTCCTCAAAACTCCCCAAAAATTTCCACTCAATTTCTTACGCTGACTCATGATATATTGAAACTTCAATGGGGAAAGTTGAGCTGTGGACGGGATAACTGTATTTTAAGTAAACTGTACTTGTGATTTCATCTCTGTGGGTACCAATATGGATGGCAGTCCTTCTATAACTCAGTAAACCCCCTTAGAGAGGTGTAACTGATCAATTTGTAATCCTGTGGCCAGTTTGATAACCGGCCTAGAGGACAATGGTTCTTACCCTTATTTTGAGTGTGTCATGGACACACTCAATCTGGTGAAACCTATGTATTCTTTTTCAGAATAATATTTTGTTGCCTATTTTCATAATTGAAGGAAATGCTAAATTTAAGTTAAATGCATAAAGATAAGCATTTAGATATAACATAAGAACATAAGATATCATAAGACAAGAACATAAAGTTATCATTTTCCCCCCATCCTAGTGCCCAGAGCCCCTGAAATCTAGCCAAGGACCTCTTAGGTCTGTGGATCCCAAATTAAAAACCTTTCTTCAGGTTCTTAGCTCTGCTACTTTTTGGACAGAAGACATACTCCCATTTTGCAGATGAAGCAGTTGAGGTCCAGGTAAACTAACTTGCCCAAAGTCACCCAACTAGCAAGTGGTGGAGACCAGACTCAAACCCATTCTGCGTTTAAAGTCGATGTTCTTTCTTCCCTGCTGCCCTCCCATAACCTTTTTGTTAGCCCAGCTTGCCATCTGCCTGCCTGGCTCCTCTTTTCTCCCATTCCCCAACCCACCCCCCAAACTGACACTTGCCAATTTGCTATAAGACAGATATTTCCCTGCTGGAATCCAACATGTTTCTCGAAGTCCAGTTAGGATTCAGATGAAGACACATCTTTGCTCCTGGTAAAGTGACCCATGGCAGGGGAGAATAATTGGATTTTAATAAAATGAAGGGAGTGTGGAAACAGTTTGCAACCTTGGCCTTTGCTGAGGCTTGGCAATTAAAACGATTATGTCTTGAGAGTCAAGCTGTCTGACTCCGTGCATACATAATTTGATGATGCTTGATCGCTGTTTTATTTATTTATTAAATTTTCACATGCTAAAAAATGCAGAACCAAGCCCTGGGGATAATGAATCCTCTAACGCTCACAAAGAGCAGTGACTTCATCAGAGTGGCTAGCCCCTGCCCTGACGCAGATTTGAAAGCCTTTCTTGCCTCAGATGGGGACTTCCTGAGTGGTTAGGGCCAAAAAAACCTGCTAACCAACCCGCCAGGGTGGGGCTTCTTTTCCCACTCCCATCTCTACTTGATGCTCCAGCCATACTGGCCTATCTGCTATTCCCCCATCCACGACTTCCCACCTCTGGACCTTTTCCCAAGCTGTGAAAATCCATGACATTCCCCCGTACCTGGAATGCCCTTCTCACCTCTGCCTTTAGGAAACCCCAGTTCAGCTGGCACCTCTGGCCTTTTCCCTCCTCCTCCACCTCAGTGCCAATTATTTGTGCCTTCTTCCTCTAGAAATTATTTTCTGTCCCTTAATTGTCACCCTTTGGTAGAATATAAACCCCTTGAGGGCAGCAAGAGTTTCATTTTCAGTTTTTCATCCCTAGACCTAGCTCATTGTCTGACACATTTTATTGCTGCAGCTGTTTTCAGTCGTGACCCCATTTGGGGTTTTCTTGAGAGAGATATTGGAGTGGTTTGCCATTTCCTTTTCCAACTCATTTTTACAGATGAGGAAACTGAGACAAACAGGGTTAAGTGACTTGCCCAGGGTCACACAGCTAGTAAGCATCTGAGGCCAGATTTGAACTTGGGAAGATGAGTATTCCTGACTCCAGGCCCAGCACTCTATCCACTGTGCCACCCTGCTGCCCCATTCTGGCACATAAAAGGTGTTTAACAAATGCTCCTTGGATTCACTGAGCTTTGTCTCAGACATAAAGCACAATGTTCCAAGGTTTTCCTGTAGGAAGAACCCACAAGAGCCCTGGCTGCCACACTGAGGCAGCTCACATCAGGTGATGGCTACAGGGCTCACTCTTCATTTTTTCCCCTTCATTCGTATGCCTGGTTCTCATGAGCCTTCTTAGAGTTATGATTCCCATGAAGCTCTGCAGTTTCTCACTAGCCTCCAGGACAGGAAGGGAGCAAAACTTACTTCAAAGACTCCTGCCCCTTCCCAGAGCAGCCTGGCCCCCCTGCTGTCCGACTTCCCCTTGACTCACCAACGTCTTCCTCCTGGATCTTTCCCTCCTTTCCCCTCCCTTCCTCCCCCACATCCATTCCCACAGGAATGCCAGGCTCATCTCCCTTGAAAAGGGCTGCTGTCATTTTAGAGATAATGATGGTTAATGAGATCAGTCCTTGCCCCACCTCCCCCTTCCCCCAGAAAACCAGAGAGACCCTTCCAGACAGCCAGACAGGGGCAGTCTGGTGGGGAGGGGTTCTGGTATGTTGGGCAATATTATTCTTCCTTTGTGTGGGTGTGTTTGGGCTTAGGGGTTATTTCTGTATGTCCACATATGACCAAACAAGGATTGTGGGGGAGAATCCTTGGAAATATTGTAGTAGTAGTAGTAGTAACAACAATAACAACAATGTAAACCTAGCACTTACCCTAGTGCCCAGCACATAGTAGGTACCTAATAAATGCTTGTTGAATGAAGATGAATCATCTCACATTTATGATCATTATGCCAACTACATGCAATGTACTATAGTAAGTAGGGGGAGTGGAATACAAAGATAATAATAAATGTAATAGCTAAAGAAATACACTTTTCAGTTTTATAAAAAACTTTCATCAAAGAGTAGTATATACCCATTTTACAGATGGAGAAACTAAGATCTGGGAGCTAAGTCATTCGTTAATGTTCACACAACTAACATGGGTCAGAACTATAATTTGAACCCAAGACCTTCCACCACATGACACAGTGCCTCAGAGATAAAGATAGGTGTCTTCCATAAATGTAAGCCAAACCGGAATGTCATAAGGGCATCAGAGGGTACAAGGCGCTGGCAGGTAGGAGAAAGGAGAGATTCCTTCTAGCTTGGGACTTCTGGAAGTGCTTTATGGTCCTCGAAACTCTTTCCCATAATTCAGTTCATCCTTCTCCTGGACCCCCTAGCACTGAGCATATTAACAGGGCTCTGGTCTCTGGGGCAGGACCACCATTATTTCTAAAGTCACACTGTGTGATGTTGGCCCTTCTGTAAAATGAATCTTCATAAAATGAAAGTTCAATGCAAGGTCCTCTCTGGCCCTTTGATCTATGAAAGCTGTTTGAGTGAAGGCTTTTTCTCATCTTTTTTTTTTTTTTTTTTGCTTTTTGGCGAGGGGATTGGGGTTAAGTGACGTACCCAGGGTCACCCAGCTAGTAAAGGACTTTTTCTCAAGCTGGCAGTCTCCTCTCCATCCAGGCAAAGGGAGGTCTGGGAAGAGGGCCAAAAAGGACGAATAACAGAATAATGGTTAGAGAGCTGGCCTTCAAACCAGGAAGACCTGAATTCAGATCCCGCCTTTGACACATGCTAGTTGGGTGACCCAGGGGCAAATCATTTAACTGTTTCCTTGACTTCCAGGCATGTCTTTAAGACTCTAAGTTACAGAGAGGGTGCCTACCTCTATTGGTAGAGGAAATTCCTCATCATACCCTTGAATTCCTAAGTCCTGTGCCAAGAAGTAGTAATAATATTGGCCTATCTACAGAGGCGGTGTGGTGGGATGGAAAGAACCCTGGCCTGTTGGTCGAAGAACCGAGGTTCAAATCATGGCACTGCTACCTGCTACTTGTATGACCTTGGATAAGTCTGCCCCCCTCAGTTTCCTCCATTGTAAAATGAAGGGGTGGGACCCATGAGGGCCCTCCCAGCTCCAAAACCTATGAGCCTTGCGCAAGCTTTTAACCACCCACCCTGGTGAAGTCAGCATTGAGCTCCCCCAGGCTTCCTCTTCTGTCTAGAGTTATATAGCAAGATTGTGGGGGACCAGCCCTTGGGGAGAGTGGGTGTGGGACAGAGGGCCTCTTTTAATTAGAGCGGAAGTTCTGCCTGCCCAAGGAGGTCAGTGAGGATGGCCCAGGGGAGAGGAGGCTCCCTTCTCCTGAGCTGGACCTGTGGACTGTGGCTAGCTGGGGATTACCTAATGCTTACTAATGTATTCCTCTCCGCTGCTCCCTCCTCGTGGCCTGCGTTCAGCCGCCCTGGTCCCCTTGGGGCTCAACTAGAGTGGGCTGGTAAGGAGAGCTGAGAGTTCCTGACCTCACTGACTGCAGATAGAGCGAGGAAAAGGCTTACATTCCATTTCTCACAGGGTTACTAAGTGGTCGAATTGGCCTCGGAGGGAACAGCTCCAGCCTCGGTTAGCTTATAGCCAGGAGGGAGGGGGAAGGCAATTGAAGCCAATTAGGCCTTAGGGCAACAGCAACTCAGGCTAAAGGGGGGTGGGGGAGGGAGAAGGAGGGAGGGAGGGAGAGGGAGGGAGAGAGAGGGAGGGAGAGAGAGGGAGGGAGAGAGAGAGGAGAGAAAGAGAGGGAGGAAGGGAAAGAGAGAATAGGAAAGAGGGGGAAGAAAGAGAGAGGGAAGGAGAAAGAAAGAAAGAAAAAGAAAGAAAGAAAGAAAGGAAGGAAGGAAGGAAGGAAGAAAGAGGGAGAGAGAGGGAGAGGGAAGTAGACAGAAAGAGAGAGAGGTGAAGGAGGGAGAGAAAGAGGAAGGAGGGAGAGAGAAAAAGAGAAAAGGAGGGAGAGAGAAGAGAGAGGAAAAGAGGGGGCACAGAAAAAGAGAGACCTGGCAGAAGAGAAAGGATGCTGGACCTGGGAGTCAGGACCCTTGAGTTCTGCCCATAATTGTACCTTTCTGGTCTCTGTGCACACAAAAGGTGCCATTAATGTTTGTCAGATTAGCTGGATATGGCATCTTTGATCTTGAGCAGTCAGTCATCAACAAGAATTTATTAAGCACCTACTATGTGTCAGGCACCGTATTAAGCACTAGGGGTATAAAGAAAGGGAAAAAAAAACAGTCCCTACCCCCAAAGAGCTCATAATCTAATGGGAGGAAAGTGGGGAAGAAAAGAGAGCAGATCACTGCTCTTCTTTGGACCTCAGTTTCCCCCTTTGCAAAATCAGAAGGTTGGACAAGATGATCACTAAGGGTCAGTCCAGCTTTTAGGGTTCCAAATTTTATTTAGAAAAAGATGAAATTTATAGGTTATCTTTCCACACCTGAAGGAGGGTCTCTTCAGTTAATTAAAGCTGTAAGAAGGAATCTGCTTCGGAGGTAACATTCCCAGATCATGGCACCTAAGGTTGGAAGACAAGTTAGAGTTTTAGTCCAGTACCCTCACATTCCATGGTTAAGAAAAGTGAGTCCTAGAGAAGAGAAATGATTTTCCTAAAGT
>NW_020949522.1:0-1382 GCF_900497805.2 Vombatus ursinus | reverse complement strand
TCACAAATTATAAAAAGACTTACAAGTAGAAGTATATGATGTACGCATTTTATCTAGAAGATGAAGGCCAATTTTTTACCCTATCCAGTAAAAGGGCAAAGCCAACACCAATCAGTTGAAGGATCCTCTCTCATGAAATGGATGCCCTGCTGTGCCAGTACAATGTTGACCTTTCCAAGAGAGAGTTGCTGAGTGATGACATCACTCCTACCCCAGTAGAATATTAGCATTTTAAAGAAATGGTTGTTGAGTGTGGATACCACAAAGATCAAAGGTGAGAAACCTGGAGTGATTTCAACTCAATTCAGCTTAACAAACATATATATTAATTGCGAAGTATTTGACTACAAATACTGAATACAATAAAAATCTAATGCTCTGGATTCTAAATATGATTTAATATTCATGTGTGCATATATGTATGAATATATATCTATACGTACATAATAAATGTATACGTAGAAACATATAATTATTTATACTACACCCAAATACATTTGTATATATATATGTGTGTGTATGTATGTGTGTGTGTATGATTTACTATAAAAATACGAACCTAGAAGCTGCTGGGAGATAAGATCACCCACCTGTTATTTTGATGGCTATATGTCTCTTACTTTTTTCCAAACTAATCTCACAAATTATAAAAAGACTTACAAGTAGAAGTAGGTGATGTACGAACTTTATCTAGTAGATGACGGCCAATTTTTTCCCCTATCCAGTAAAAGTGCAAACCCAACAACAATCAGTTGAACGATCCTCTCTCATGAAATGGCTGCCCTGCTGTGCCAGTACAATGTTGACTTTTCCAAGGGAGGGTTGCTGTGTGATGACATCACTGCTACCCCAGTAAAATGTCGGCAATTTAAAGAAATGGTTGTTGAGTGTGGATACCACAAAGATCAAAGGTCAGAAACCTGTAGTGATTTCAACTCAATTCAATTTAACAAATATATATATTAATTGCCTAGTACGTGACTGGGAATACTGAATACAATAAAAAACTAATGCTCTGCATTCCAAATATGATTTAATATTCATGTGTGTGTATATGTATATATATACACACACATACATACATACATACATATATTTACATACAAATACATAATTATTTATGATGCACACTTATACATATATACATATATATGTGTGTGTGTGTATATATATAGGTGTGTGTTCGTATGTATATGTGTATGTATGATTTACTATAAAACTAGGAACCGAGAAGCTGCTGGGAGATCACATCACCTAACTGCGATTTTGATGCCTATATGTCTCTTAATTTTTTCCAAATTAATATCACAAATTATAAAAGACTGACAATTAGATGTATATGATGTACTGCACTTTATCTAGAAGATGAAGGCCAATTTTTC
>NW_020949521.1:0-8405 GCF_900497805.2 Vombatus ursinus | reverse complement strand
TGTGTGACCCAGGGCAAGTCACTTAATCTTGTTTGCCTCAGTTTCTCAACTATAAAAATGAGCTGCAGAAGGAAATGGCAAATCACTCCAGTGTCTTTGCCAAGGAAACTCCCAATGGGGTAATGAAGAGTAGGACATGATTAAAATGACTCAACAACAACAACAACAAAGTTGATCCTCAGCTTTCATTTTATGAACTCCAATAGCGAAAAAATAACAGAATTATCAGGGTGACTCAGCTCAGTTCCCCATATTTCTTTGACATATCCGGGAAGGGATAGCCACTTTTTCCCCCTCTGATACATCCACCACCCTGGTGAAGGCCCTCATCACCTCATGACATAGCATTAGCCTACTGGCTACACTCCTTACCTTGATTCTCTCCCCACTTCACTTAATCTTTCACTCAGCTGTCAAAGTGATCTTCCTAAAACATAGATCTAATCATATAATTTTCCTCTTCAGTAAGTGATAGTATCTCTCTATTGCCTCCAGAATCAAATTTAAAATTATCTGGCTTTTAAAGCCCTTTATAACCTGACCTTTGCTTCCTTTCAGGTCTTCTTGCACTTTACTCTCATTCCATATACTCTGAAATCCAATGACAGGGACCTTCTTGATCTTCCTCTCACAAGACGCTCCATCATCTGACTCTGAGTAGCTCCACTAGCTATCTGTCATGCCTGGAACTCTCTCCTGTCTCATGCCTATGTCCTAATTTCCTATTTCTCTATTTTTCTTCAAGTCTCAGCTACAGTCTCACCTTCTTCAAGAAGTTTTCTCAGTCCTGTCTAGTCCTACTACCTTTCCTCTATGACTACCCCCAATTTGTCCTGCATATATCTGGTTTGTACATTATTATTTGTATGCCATCCCCCTGCATTGGTCTGTAAACCGTGAAAACAGAAATTGCTTTTTGCCTTTCTTTGTATCCTCAGTGCTTAGCATAGTTTCTGGTACATAGCAGGCATTTAATAAATGCTTGTTAACTGTCTAATAATGGACAGTTGGCATTCTAAATAGGAATTGTCATCTTCTCCACATATGGGTCCCCTGACAATTCTTTACCTATAGTGACTGACCAATAATTCTCTTGTGGTGAAAATGGAGTGATGAGAGATGTATGGAAGTAGGTTTAGATTGACTTTTGTTGCTGCTGATAGAATGCCTAGACCCAATGAGTGATGACTACCAGATTGATGCCAACTTAAAGGGGAATCTCAAATAGACTCTTAAAAAGTAGGCCTCAAATTGTCCCCAAACTCTGTTTCTTTCTCACAATATTTTTATCAATGATTTTCTTATTTATTCTATTTTAGATGACATATGTTTGGGAGGGAGAGCTAACATACTGATTTACAGAACTGAGATTCAAAGCAATCTTTACAGGTTAATATAATGGTCTTCCTCATCAATCGTCTTTTGCATGGCTTTGCTCTTGATATAGTGGGTTATGCTCTGGTCTTGGCTCAAAAGCCCTGGATTTGAGAATCTCACCCTTTTGGACACCAGAAGAAAAGTTTGGGAGGGATAAAGATGGAGGCTTCATCCAGGATTGGAGACTATAGTTATGGTGGTTGAGCCTGAAGAACCACAAACCCAAAGATCAGAACCTAGGTGATGGAGTCTATGAACTAAAGGGAAGTGCCACTGGACGACCCTTGAAAGGGATTCTTGACTGTGGAGGCAAAGAGAGAGGAGTTCTTGTATCTTTCCTCTTTTGACCTAAATAATGCCTTCTTGGAAAATTATCCTCCGTTCAATCCAAAGTGAAGAGGCATATGCTCCTGGATTTTTTAATGTTAAAAACACTTCCATCTCTTGCTACCTGGCTACTAGGACAGTCTAGTATCTGGAAATGTAGTTTATCCCATTTATATGACTAATAGAAGAGCTAATGACCTAATGACCAGTGCTCCTCTTCTGGAGAATGTAGGACAAACTACAAGAAAAACAACTGTAGCTTAAAGTTTGTTTAAGCCTCCTTAAAGCCCTGAGAAGGGGGAGAGGGCCCATATTATTAAGGAAGTATCTTCTTGGATGCATATATGTATCTTCCATGTTAATTGAATAAAATCCCACTGGCCTACTATGAGGAAGAATAGGTCTTTTTATTATGACATAACAACTCTGAATTGTGGTTGTTGTTGTTCAATTGTTTAGTTATGTCCAACTCTTCATGACCCTGTGGACCTACTGTCCATGGGGTTTTTTTGGAAAATATACTGGAGTGGCTTGCCATTTCCATCTCCAAAATTTACCATTTTACACTCCCTCCTTAGTTCCATATCTTAGACTCCTTAGTTTTCTTTGAAGTTTTGCTGGGACACTATTTCCTATGTGAAACCTTTTCTTATCTCTGCCAGCTTCTATGACCTTCCATCCCTCCACATAAATTAACTTGTGTTTATTTTATATATACTTTTATGTTATCTGCCTCATAAAATGTGAATACAGGCAGGTATTAAGTGACTTGCCCAGGGCCACACAGCTAGTAGGTGTCTGAGGTCACGTTTGAACTCTGATCTTTCTGACTCCAGACACAGTGCTCTAACTGAAGGGCCACCTAGCTGCTCCCTCCACCCACCCCTCAAGACAATAGTGTGGTGGTCTGTAAATGATGAGTGTTGGACTGTAGGAGGCAATATGGAAAAGTAGAAATAGGGAGAGCACGGAAATTGG
Source organism: Vombatus ursinus (assembly GCF_900497805.2). NCBI lineage: Eukaryota > Metazoa > Chordata > Mammalia > Diprotodontia > Vombatidae > Vombatus > Vombatus ursinus. Next base: position 5,723 of record NW_020949521.1, on the reverse strand, counting down.
AGTCAGAGGGTTGGGGTTTCGATCTGGAAGCTGTTATGTATTATATATGTGATCTTAGGTTATTTGCTCTTGTAGAGTGCCAGTGCTGATCAGTCCAGAAAAGGGTTAAAGAATTCAGGTTGGAATTTAACTCCTGCCTGTTCTTACCTTCAAGGGCTCACTTAATCAGGATGTTGGCTCACCAATCTCCTATTCATTAAGGGGCTCCTGGAACTGCCCAACCCTGACACAATAAAAGTCTGGCATGAGGGATAACATGTGGCAAACTAGGGAGGACTAGTCACATACTTTGAGATAAGAACCTGAGAAAGCTCTGAGAATGATTGTCAAGGCCTGTTAATTGACTGTTAATCTCTATCTTGTAACCATTTGTTTAAAAAGATGTAAACCTTTTTTCTTGATACTTTTATTGTATGCTCCTTTGATGTATGTCCTGAAAGCATTTTTTACTGAGCTCTGAACCTTGAAAGTTATCAGTAACAGTTACAGAATATGCATAGTTTTCTCACACAGGGGATCCTTTGAAGTTCCAAACTTTTTCCTATTTATGCTGTGACCCTCAGATGAATAAACGGTTCAGTCTTGGCTGACCCCCCTGGCCTATGTTTCTTCAGTTCACATTCTCCCATCAGTTATGATTCTTAGTTGCTGGCAACAGCTCTCTCTAAGTTCTCCTTTCGTTATCTTAAAATTTTAAAGTAAGAGGCTATTCCCTTCTATGTCTAAATCCAGGGATATAATGAGTACTTCCAGATAAGCCTAGGGAGTGAGGAGAACATTGGGATCATTGGCCAGACACTTTGATTTGCACATTGATGTACGTCCTTGGAGTCATCCTTAGCTCCTCCTTCACCCCACATTTGATCAGCTGCTAAGGCTTATTGATTCTGCCTCCACAGCATCTTTTTTATCCCTTCCTATTCTACTTGTATGCCTACCACCTTGATTAAAACACTTATTACCTCTAGCTTTGACTATTGCAGTAATCTTACAATTTGTTACCTTGTTTCAAGTCTTTCACCATTTCAATTTATCCTTTACATAGTAGCCAAGCTGATATTATCAAAGCCTAGGTTTGATGATGTCATTCTTCTGCTCGATAAACTCCAGTGGTTCCCTACACTGCTAGGATCAAATGCAATGTTTTATGTTTGACTTGTAAACCCTACCACAGTCCAAACTACCATCTTTTCAGACTTATATATTACTTCCCATCATGGTCTCTCATATCAGGAATGCATTCCCTCCTTAGTTCCATATCTTAGACTCCCTAGTTTTCTTTGAAGTTTTGCTCCAACACTATTTCCTATATGAAACCTTTTCTTATCTATGCCAGCTTCTAGTACCTCCCCCCCTACATAAATTAGCTTGTGTTTATTTTATATATACTTTTATGTTATCTGCCTCATAAAATGTGAACACTTTATATTTTGTGGAAATGTCATAAGTCCAATTACACAAAACTTGTCATGCTGCTTTAATTGATGCCACATCAAATAATATGTAAAAGAGGAAGGTGCAGCTAGGTGGTACAGTAGACAGAGGGCTGAAGTCAGGAAGACTCATCTTCATGAGTTCAAATCTGACCTCAGACACGTAATAGCTGTGTGACCCAGGGCAAGTCACTTAATCTTGTTTGCCTCAGTTTCTCAACTATAAAAATGAGCTGCAGAAGGAAATGGCAAATCACTCCAGTGTCTTTGCCAAGGAAACTCCCAATGGGGTAATGAAGAGTAGGACATGATTAAAATGACTCAACAACAACAACAACAAAGTTGATCCTCAGCTTTCATTTTATGAACTCCAATAGCGAAAAAATAACAGAATTATCAGGGTGACTCAGCTCAGTTCCCCATATTTCTTTGACATATCCGGGAAGGGATAGCCACTTTTTCCCCCTCTGATACATCCACCACCCTGGTGAAGGCCCTCATCACCTCATGACATAGCATTAGCCTACTGGCTACACTCCTTACCTTGATTCTCTCCCCACTTCACTTAATCTTTCACTCAGCTGTCAAAGTGATCTTCCTAAAACATAGATCTAATCATATAATTTTCCTCTTCAGTAAGTGATAGTATCTCTCTATTGCCTCCAGAATCAAATTTAAAATTATCTGGCTTTTAAAGCCCTTTATAACCTGACCTTTGCTTCCTTTCAGGTCTTCTTGCACTTTACTCTCATTCCATATACTCTGAAATCCAATGACAGGGACCTTCTTGATCTTCCTCTCACAAGACGCTCCATCATCTGACTCTGAGTAGCTCCACTAGCTATCTGTCATGCCTGGAACTCTCTCCTGTCTCATGCCTATGTCCTAATTTCCTATTTCTCTATTTTTCTTCAAGTCTCAGCTACAGTCTCACCTTCTTCAAGAAGTTTTCTCAGTCCTGTCTAGTCCTACTACCTTTCCTCTATGACTACCCCCAATTTGTCCTGCATATATCTGGTTTGTACATTATTATTTGTATGCCATCCCCCTGCATTGGTCTGTAAACCGTGAAAACAGAAATTGCTTTTTGCCTTTCTTTGTATCCTCAGTGCTTAGCATAGTTTCTGGTACATAGCAGGCATTTAATAAATGCTTGTTAACTGTCTAATAATGGACAGTTGGCATTCTAAATAGGAATTGTCATCTTCTCCACATATGGGTCCCCTGACAATTCTTTACCTATAGTGACTGACCAATAATTCTCTTGTGGTGAAAATGGAGTGATGAGAGATGTATGGAAGTAGGTTTAGATTGACTTTTGTTGCTGCTGATAGAATGCCTAGACCCAATGAGTGATGACTACCAGATTGATGCCAACTTAAAGGGGAATCTCAAATAGACTCTTAAAAAGTAGGCCTCAAATTGTCCCCAAACTCTGTTTCTTTCTCACAATATTTTTATCAATGATTTTCTTATTTATTCTATTTTAGATGACATATGTTTGGGAGGGAGAGCTAACATACTGATTTACAGAACTGAGATTCAAAGCAATCTTTACAGGTTAATATAATGGTCTTCCTCATCAATCGTCTTTTGCATGGCTTTGCTCTTGATATAGTGGGTTATGCTCTGGTCTTGGCTCAAAAGCCCTGGATTTGAGAATCTCACCCTTTTGGACACCAGAAGAAAAGTTTGGGAGGGATAAAGATGGAGGCTTCATCCAGGATTGGAGACTATAGTTATGGTGGTTGAGCCTGAAGAACCACAAACCCAAAGATCAGAACCTAGGTGATGGAGTCTATGAACTAAAGGGAAGTGCCACTGGACGACCCTTGAAAGGGATTCTTGACTGTGGAGGCAAAGAGAGAGGAGTTCTTGTATCTTTCCTCTTTTGACCTAAATAATGCCTTCTTGGAAAATTATCCTCCGTTCAATCCAAAGTGAAGAGGCATATGCTCCTGGATTTTTTAATGTTAAAAACACTTCCATCTCTTGCTACCTGGCTACTAGGACAGTCTAGTATCTGGAAATGTAGTTTATCCCATTTATATGACTAATAGAAGAGCTAATGACCTAATGACCAGTGCTCCTCTTCTGGAGAATGTAGGACAAACTACAAGAAAAACAACTGTAGCTTAAAGTTTGTTTAAGCCTCCTTAAAGCCCTGAGAAGGGGGAGAGGGCCCATATTATTAAGGAAGTATCTTCTTGGATGCATATATGTATCTTCCATGTTAATTGAATAAAATCCCACTGGCCTACTATGAGGAAGAATAGGTCTTTTTATTATGACATAACAACTCTGAATTGTGGTTGTTGTTGTTCAATTGTTTAGTTATGTCCAACTCTTCATGACCCTGTGGACCTACTGTCCATGGGGTTTTTTTGGAAAATATACTGGAGTGGCTTGCCATTTCCATCTCCAAAATTTACCATTTTACACTCCCTCCTTAGTTCCATATCTTAGACTCCTTAGTTTTCTTTGAAGTTTTGCTGGGACACTATTTCCTATGTGAAACCTTTTCTTATCTCTGCCAGCTTCTATGACCTTCCATCCCTCCACATAAATTAACTTGTGTTTATTTTATATATACTTTTATGTTATCTGCCTCATAAAATGTGAATACAGGCAGGTATTAAGTGACTTGCCCAGGGCCACACAGCTAGTAGGTGTCTGAGGTCACGTTTGAACTCTGATCTTTCTGACTCCAGACACAGTGCTCTAACTGAAGGGCCACCTAGCTGCTCCCTCCACCCACCCCTCAAGACAATAGTGTGGTGGTCTGTAAATGATGAGTGTTGGACTGTAGGAGGCAATATGGAAAAGTAGAAATAGGGAGAGCACGGAAATTGGAGTCAGAGGGTTGGGGTTTCGATCTGGAAGCTGTTATGTATTATATATGTGATCTTAGGTTATTTGCTCTTGTAGAGTGCCAGTGCTGATCAGTCCAGAAAAGGGTTAAAGAATTCAGGTTGGAATTTAACTCCTGCCTGTTCTTACCTTCAAGGGCTCACTTAATCAGGATGTTGGCTCACCAATCTCCTATTCATTAAGGGGCTCCTGGAACTGCCCAACCCTGACACAATAAAAGTCTGGCATGAGGGATAACATGTGGCAAACTAGGGAGGACTAGTCACATACTTTGAGATAAGAACCTGAGAAAGCTCTGAGAATGATTGTCAAGGCCTGTTAATTGACTGTTAATCTCTATCTTGTAACCATTTGTTTAAAAAGATGTAAACCTTTTTTCTTGATACTTTTATTGTATGCTCCTTTGATGTATGTCCTGAAAGCATTTTTTACTGAGCTCTGAACCTTGAAAGTTATCAGTAACAGTTACAGAATATGCATAGTTTTCTCACACAGGGGATCCTTTGAAGTTCCAAACTTTTTCCTATTTATGCTGTGACCCTCAGATGAATAAACGGTTCAGTCTTGGCTGACCCCCCTGGCCTATGTTTCTTCAGTTCACATTCTCCCATCAGTTATGATTCTTAGTTGCTGGCAACAGCTCTCTCTAAGTTCTCCTTTCGTTATCTTAAAATTTTAAAGTAAGAGGCTATTCCCTTCTATGTCTAAATCCAGGGATATAATGAGTACTTCCAGATAAGCCTAGGGAGTGAGGAGAACATTGGGATCATTGGCCAGACACTTTGATTTGCACATTGATGTACGTCCTTGGAGTCATCCTTAGCTCCTCCTTCACCCCACATTTGATCAGCTGCTAAGGCTTATTGATTCTGCCTCCACAGCATCTTTTTTATCCCTTCCTATTCTACTTGTATGCCTACCACCTTGATTAAAACACTTATTACCTCTAGCTTTGACTATTGCAGTAATCTTACAATTTGTTACCTTGTTTCAAGTCTTTCACCATTTCAATTTATCCTTTACATAGTAGCCAAGCTGATATTATCAAAGCCTAGGTTTGATGATGTCATTCTTCTGCTCGATAAACTCCAGTGGTTCCCTACACTGCTAGGATCAAATGCAATGTTTTATGTTTGACTTGTAAACCCTACCACAGTCCAAACTACCATCTTTTCAGACTTATATATTACTTCCCATCATGGTCTCTCATATCAGGAATGCATTCCCTCCTTAGTTCCATATCTTAGACTCCCTAGTTTTCTTTGAAGTTTTGCTCCAACACTATTTCCTATATGAAACCTTTTCTTATCTATGCCAGCTTCTAGTACCTCCCCCCCTACATAAATTAGCTTGTGTTTATTTTATATATACTTTTATGTTATCTGCCTCATAAAATGTGAACACTTTATATTTTGTGGA
>NW_020949520.1:0-7149 GCF_900497805.2 Vombatus ursinus | reverse complement strand
TGTTTAGAAGATGGATGGTTTGTACCATAGAGCAAAATTCAGGATCCAAAAAAGCATAGAATGGTCTCCCAAAGGTGATCCAATTGCCCTCTCTGTTCTCTTAAATTCTAGGCCCAGGGGCAGCTAGGTGGCACAGTGGATAGATCACTGGCCTTGGAATCAGGAGGAGCTAAGTTCAAATCCGGCCTCAGAAACTTGACACTTAATTAGCTATGTGACCCTGGGCAAGTCACTTAACCCCATTGCCCAGCCCCCTCAAAAAAAATTCTAGTTCCAGATTATCATTCTTTTGTAGTGCCTATCCCAGATGAACCAATCTAAAACCTTCTTCCTGTTATGAGAAAGAAGAAAACATTCTGGTCCCGCTCTCCACTTAGAATCATAGATTTAGAGTTGAAAAGAATCTTAAAAGCCATGGAATCCAACCCCTTCATTCTGTAGATAAAAACACTGAGGTTTGGAGAAGTTAAGAGACTGGCCTAGGGTCACACAGCCAGGAAGTGTCTGAAGCAAGACTGGAACACTGGTCTTCCTGAATCTAAATCAAAGAGTGTCTCTACAGTGGCACCTAAGTTCATCCATAACTCTCCAGAATGCCAACCTTTTATCCTGAGATACTACTGGAAACATGAACCTCCAAAACCATTAAGACATTCTTTTGTGAGCCAAAGAATCTTTGATGAGGAGTCAGGCAGCCTCCACTACAACCACCATAACTCAGAATAGTCTAACCAATTTGACTTAATCATAACTGACATTTACATAGCACCTTAGAGTTCTCAAAGTGCATTCCAAACAAGATCTCACTGGAGCTTCATAAAGGCCCTGTGAGTTGAATGCTACAGGTACCTTTATTCCCATTTCACAGATGAGGAAACTTAAATTTATGGAGGTTAAGAAAATTACCCATGTCCACACAGATAAGTGTATTAAAGATAAGCTTATAACCTAGTTTTCCCTCACTTCAAATCTAGAGCTCCTTTTATTATATCATACTGTCAAGCCAGTTGGTGAACAGCCTTGCCACACGTGGAGACCCCACCCCAGTCAATAGCCAGCTAGACACCACTGGAGGGGAACAGAGCAGAATTTAGATTCAGAAGTTTTTCCAAAAAGATCCTAGTGCAGAGTGCAATAGAACAGTTCCTACAATAACAATAAATAACAAAATAATAACAAGACAAATAATTCAAAGACATACAAAATCTGATCTACATAACAACCAAACCATGATGATGAAGCACGCTACCCACTGCTTGCCAGAGAGGTCGTCAGCTCAGGGTGCAGATAGACAGATAGATGGATAGATGGATATGTGTTTATATGAATATGTACATATGTGTGTATGTATATGTATATCTATCCATCTATCTATATTTGAACATGGCCAATTTAGGAACTTGTTTTGCTTGACGATGCATATTTATTTCAAGGGTTTTGCTTTGGCTCTTATTTTTTCCCTGAGGAGCAGAAGAGGTGGAATGGAAAGAAAAATAATATTTTTAAATGAAAAAAAAATCTTTGCTAGTTAATGTTAATTTTACTTGGCTTCCCAAGTAAAATCTAGACCTGATCAGGGTATGTCTCTGGGGTCTTATTGTGGTCTTTTTATGGCATATATTCTTCCGACTCACCATGTTCATCATTTCAGCCAATGCTGGAGGAGCCCAAGATGGTGAATTTGTCAGGGACTTTAATGATGACTGCCTTCAACCCAGAAACGCTAAAGAGGAAAAAAAGGGGGAGAGGACAGCCTCAGAGATTGACTCCCAGTGAAAGATTTCTCCACTATCTGAGTAGTTGTCAATCCATAAGACATCTCGTTGAACTCCCAGACACAAAGAGCAGTTAAGGCAAATCTTGTTTGATTGGTTTCTATGCCAACACCTTGGAGTTCCTCCTGCCCTGAAGTCTGAGGAACAAAAACAGTGCTGACATCTTCACGACTGCACTGGACAGGGTGAGACAATCCTTGCCTCCCTTATTCATGATTTGAAGTTTTTCAAGTGACCATCTCCCAGGAAAGATCTTGCCTTTAGAACTGAAAGACAAATATTATTTCTCCATGGGATTGGAAATGTTTCCTATTTAAAGGGGGCAATGATGAAGGGATGGTGTTTAGGCCGAGATGATGCATGATGGACACCTCAAGGCTATTTCGAGTTTAATATCCATAAAGACATGCATTCTCCTTTCTGCAAAACAGTGGCTCACTTTGGAGACTTGTCATGGGTATTCATGTTAATACATTCATTCCAGGTCAGCAACCTGAGGACAACAAAACTCTGAATCCCTCCTTGCTGGCAAACACCTAATCTGTTTCCAGGCCAAATGAGAAGCAGCAGCTAGAAGCAACTAGGTAATTGTTCTCACTCAAGTTATATGAGTTGTTCTGTCTTGTTACTGCATTTGCAATAACATAGTCCATGTTGAAACACAGACATGTAGATTACTTATTTGGTTATCTTTCAATAAAATAACCCCATATTTGCTATGCAAACTTCAGGTCAATTTCCAAGCAAACAAGTCTATTAATTTTGTGTCTGTTTTACTTTGGTGTATTAGAATATGTGCTTAATCCCAAAATTTGGGGAAAGGCAATGACTTTCCGACAAATAATTCATAAATGACACTAATGAGCACAGGCAGATGAAGTGGAAAGGCTTTAAATGTGTCCCATTATTTAGCAGGATAATTAAGACCACAGCTCTAGCATGGCGCTTTATTACAGAAATAGATAAGATCCCGTCTTATTGCAAGCAGGTGTTGTAATGAAGCAAAGCAAGATCATTTTTATGAGGTTCTTCTGGTCCAAAGAAGATTGCAAATTTATCTCTTTCTGCCTAAAGCAACATAAAACTAAGTGCACAAACTTTGCAAACAGAAAGGGCTCCAACTTTCCCTGGAATAACACTGTTTGCTGCACCTCCTGAATGCATTACATAGAAGGTTTCTCCGGGGAAAGTAGGGTTGAGTGGCTGCATATACCTCCTCCCTGGTTCTCCTAAGAAGCTTTCAAATTATTCATGGAATAATTCATGGAAGGAATCAAAATTGCATTACATCAGTTGAACTTCAGAGTTTTCTTTGGACAAATCTCCTTTTGACTTCTGATTACAATTATCCCCTTTGTATCTTCAGAATTACATTCTTGAGTATTTCCCATCCCTCCCACACTGACTTCCCTAAGAGAATTTTAGCCACAGGGATGCTACCTTGCCTTGTAGGAAAATTTTTAAATGTGTGATCCCCAAATCTCAGGTGTATGTTAGACTATATCTAACTTTTCTATCCTTCTCTAGCATAAATTCAAAGAGGGAGTAGTGACTTCTCTCCAGGGTTCCTGCCATTCCCACCACAGCAACCAACTCCTTCTTGTTACTACTCAGATCCAGCAGAGAAGTTCCCTTCATTGGTTCCTCAGATTTTTCAAGGATGAAATGATCATTAAGGCAAGCCAAGAAATGATTATCAGCTGCTTTGGGGAAAAGAGAGAGCACCAGCAGCTGTCTGGAGAGTTGAGGTCCCCAATCATTACTATATCAGGCCTCCATGGCCAGTGTCATAGTGTTTCCCCAAATCCCCATCTATTTCCTCTCTCTAGCCAGGTAGTGTCATACTCCGTGACAATATCCCTGTAATTTCTACTGCCATAGATCTTTACTGAAGTATGTTACCAAGATTCTCCTCTCCTTTGATTCCTGGATTTTCTCATGTGAATGTATCTTAATATACATGTTATATGGTCCCCTACCCTCCTGATTTAACTTATCCTGTTCTTTTCAAATAAGTTCTGGCTTTCCAGAGTTGTATTTTAGTAATGAGGGTCATTTCAGCAAGATCCATTGAGCTCAAATTGTCCTCACTGCATTAGGATTTCTGGTATATCTTGACCGTTACCTATACTGTGTACACTACTGGATAGCCATTTAAGTCTGTGTTTTGTATTGCTGGCTCCTTTTTGGGATTTTGATTCCTATGAATTTCTGGTATCTCCACTATTCTTCTTCTTCTTCTTGTGCCAACACAGGTAGTTTCCTTATTGCTAGTTTTTTATCATGTGCTTTTCATTTGATCCCCAGGACCTCAGGCAAATCTATTCTTAGCTGTCTTTGTTAGGTGCAATCTGTCCCTGACCAGGAACTTCTGATTCCCATATTTTAAGCCATGATCAGAAATCCACATCTCATTTCCAAGTATTTCTTTTCGACTAGATTCTCACTCACTTCCAGAATCTGCCTTTTCTCTAATCCTTGCCTTAAATCTGCACAAATGATGAAGATACCAACTGTATTTCTAAGGTCGTCATTTTATTTCCTAATACATCAAAATCTTCAGCCATGTTGTCTAGATTATTTTAGGCTAAAGCATCTATGTTCATATGTACAACCAGAAGCGGGTATAGTTATCTAATTTGACAAGTCTTAGAAAGTTATCCATCACACCCTGAATGAATGGCCCTAGAAGATAGCAGACCTCTATTGTCATCCAGTTGACAAATACTGGCCTCGGTACCCCTTAGCAGGGAAGGACACTACTTGTCTATGTTCATACCATGGTAAATGCAACCAAACACCTAATTTCAGTAGGTAAAGAGAATCAGGCCTACTTGGTCTTATTTCTTCTTCCTCAGACCCTTAATGGATGACTGCTCACCTAACAGAATGTCTGGATTCACAGTATCATTCTTTGGAGAAAGCACAGATACTTCTTCCTCTGAAGGTCTGGCTCAAGCAGCAAGGAACTCTGAGGGAGAGACAGAATGCAGCATGTGTCAGGCAAATCAAAGCATAGGCACCACTGTGACCTCTACACAGACACCAATAAACCTAGCCCAGAATTGAAGAGCCTTTGGGAAAACAGTGCTCCCCAGACAAATGGCTCTGTTCTTTGAAACCTTATCCAGTAAAGCAAGTCCCATGGAGGAGGGCAACTATCTCTATCATAGCTAGGCAACTATCTGGCGTGTACAAGACAGGCAAAGCACATTGAGGGAGAGATAAGAGACAACACGTGGCACGTGATAGCCAATACTTCAACCACCAAATCCAATGACTGAATCACCTCAGTAGTCACTTCTTATGAAGACCTGGAAAATAAAGTTCTTCCCACCAAAGTCTTGGGCATCATCAAATGGTTCAATATCAGAAACCATACAATTTTATTAGTGGAAATAACATGAAAGAAGGTATATTGGCACGTGCATCACCACTGCACCTGAAGAACCACTGGGTCTTGCCATCCCATTTACAGCTGAAATCTCATGTATGTGTTATCTCCCCCATCAGAATGTGAGAAACAGAGGAACAGGGAGTGCCTTTGCTTTTTTATTTCAATCCCCAGTGCTTTGCATTCATTCTTCGTTCATTCATTCCTCAAAAAGAGCCTCAAATCTGTTCTTTTAATCCAAATGTTCAGTTTTTTTTCTCTTCCATGTCTTATATCTTCCAGCCTCCTGCACAGGTTACTAATTCCCACTACCCCTGAAATTTCTGGGTATCTCTACTACTTTTGCTTTCTAGAAATCTAGTTTTCTCTTTTTAAAATTGCACATCGATGCTTTCCTTTTGTTTCTTTGAGGGACATACCACTCTACTTGATAACAGGAAGGCTTGGAGAGCTCCTCTGTCTTCTCTTATACGCAGGAGACCAGCTCGAGTCATGGGCACAGCTAATGATGACTTACATACGTATTTGTGGCAAAAAGCCCAACCTCAGGCACCATGTGGAGGCAACTTTCAAATTCTCTGTACTCCCTAGAAGTAAGATCCTCAATCTTTTTTCCACTCTTGTTAGTTCTTCTAGAGGATGCACTCCTCACAACTAAACAAGTCTACCAAAGATGACTTCTCTATGATAAGATAACCCTTTACAATAATTCCAAAATATGTCATATAATTATTTCTGAAACAAAGATAGGAATAGATACCTTTCATGGACCCAGGTGATGCTGAATATGAGGCCAACAGATATATTAATTCCTAGAAGGGAGTGAGAAAGAAAGAGAAAAATGAGGGGGCAAAAGACTTCTGATGGCTTTTCTTCTGCCAGAGCTACTCAACTGGTAGATGAGAGAAATACTCCAGCATTAATGAGATATTAGCAAAGCATCTAGTAGGTTCTCTCAGGTTATTCTCAGAGACATGTCAAAGTTTGTGGGCTTGATGATAATAGTTAGTAGCATTCAGGATTCAATGAATGGCCTGACTCAAAGAGTAGTCCTTAATGTGCTGTTAACTTGGAAGGAGGTCTCTAAATGGAATACTCTACGACTCCACACTCAACTCTGGGAGGGTTATCAATTTTATCACCGATGTGGATAAAGATACAGGTGGCATGTGTATCCATTTTGCAAGTGACCCAAATCGAGGAAGGATGGCTACCATGATGGATGGGAGAACCAGAATCCCAAAGGATCTCAACAGGCTAGAATGTTGGGCTGAGGATACCAGCAATTCAAGATAAAGAAACTTCTTTCATGACAGTATAGGTACCATCTCATCATTCTTCATGCAGCTGGTTTCACAGATGAGGAAACTTAAATTTATGGAGGTTAAGAAAATTACCCATGTCCACACAGATAAGTGTATTAAAGATAAGCTTATAACCTAGTTTTCCCTCACTTCAAATCTAGAGCTCCTTTTATTATATCATACTGTCAAGCCAGTTGGTGAACAGCCTTGCCACACGTGGAGACCCCACCCCAGTCAATAGCCAGCTAGACACCACTGGAGGGGAACAGAGCAGAATTTAGATTCAGAAGTTTTTCCAAAAAGATCCTAGTGCAGAGTGCAATAGAACAGTTGCTTGTTCCTGTTGTGCATCTCCCTGTCGACCTGTGGGTTAGCTGCAACTTTGTGGTATTCATGGAATCATAACATCTTGGCTCTGGAGTTGGGAGGGACCTCAGAAGCCATCTAATACAACCCCCTCATTTTACAGACCCTCAGAGAGGAAATGAGCGACTCAAGGTGACATAGGTAGTAAGTGTCCAAGGCAGAATTTGTAAACAGCTCCTCTGACCCCAGTCTGCTCTTTCTGTTGTACAAGGTGGCTCCAAGAGTTACAACCATGTAAGTCATAACCATGCAGAGAACATACATGTTTAGAAGATGGATGGTTTGTACCATAGAGCAAAATTCAGGATCC
>NW_020949519.1:0-2394 GCF_900497805.2 Vombatus ursinus | reverse complement strand
GGTACTATGTGTGGGATCAGTGACAGTCTGGTACAGCACTCTATTACACAATCCCAACCTCTCCCATTGTGTCAACAGTTTGAACCTTCTATATTCTGGAACTTGAGTCCTTTAGCATCACTGCTGTTCCTGACTTCTTTCAGTCCTGCATCAGCCATTTGCTCTCATTCCCAATCACCCACAGATAACTGGGGCAGAAAAGGTTAGTACTGTGAAACAAGGTTCGTGTGGAATGCTGGCCTGCTGTCTGGTGGAAGCCCCAAGGCAGCTGGTGGTAAAATGGATAGAGTGATGTCCTGGAGTCATAAAGACTTGAGTTCAAATCCAGCCTCAGACACTTACTAGCTCTGTGACCATGAACGAGACACTTAACTTCCCTCAGTCTCTTCAGCTGTAAAATGGGGATAATAATAGCACCTACCTCACAGGATCATCATATCAAATGGGATGTTTGTAAAGAACTTAGCATAGTACCTGGCACACAGTGGATGCTTAATAAATACTTGTTTCCTTCCCTTCCCAAGTCCAGTGCTCTAATTACTGAGTATACTACACTGCCTCAAGTGTCTACGGCTTGTGTCTATGATGTCTTAGAGATCATATTTTTTTTTTATTTAGGTACACAACTTTTGATCTGACATGTAGGATTCCATTGTACATAATGAACAGCACTTTAATGAGATTCTAACGTTTTCTTTTTAGTTTAAAATCTATTTTAGATTAAACACAATTTTTGTGTATTTTGGGGGGGGGTGAGACAGTCGGGGTTAAGTGACTTGCCCAGGGTCACACAGCTAGTAAAGTTCAAGTGTCTGAGGCTGGATTTGAACTCAGGTCCTCCTGACTCCAAGGCCAGAGCTCTATCTACTGCGCCACCTAGCTGTCCCGAGATCATATTATTTTGGTAATGGGAAAGAACATGCCTGGTACCGTCTGAGCTACTTTTTAAACCTAACCCCTACACGCTCCTAAGTTTTAATAAGACAAATTGAAAAGAGAGAGGTTTCTTTATAATTATATACACCATTTTAGTCCTCTGGCCAAGGATATCATTCCTCCCTCCCTTCACCTGAAACAGCTCAATGTATTTGTTTCTTTTTCAGGGAAACAGAAGATTCTCTTTCCGTCACTGTTGCTCGATGTACTTCGGTAAATTTCTTTATCACGTTTGTTGAGATGAGACTTAGATACCTAGAAACCTTTAACACCTACTGAATGGTAAATCTACCTCAGAATGGGAAAGAAGGCAAATTACAGATAGTGAATGCTTTTTGAAAGTTAATTGCTTTTTGTAAAATCAGTCAGCTAATCAGTCAACAAATTTATTAAATCCTATTGGTTCACAGATAAGCTTGGTGTTGTGGGAGATCTGTAGAAGAATGAGGCATGAGCCCTCCTTTATAGTCTAATGGTGCAGGTGGAGAAATGGGATGTGTGCTTATGAAAGCACCATGTGGGGGCAGCTAAGTACCATGGTGGATAGAGCATTGAATTTGTGAGACTCAGTGCATATAGGGCTATACTTGGATTTACCAGTTATCACTCAGTCATTTCAGTCATGTCTGACTCTTCATGACCCCATTTGGGGTTTTCTTGGTGGAGACATTGGAGTGGTTTGCCATTTCCTTTCTCCCGCTCATTTTACAGTTGAGGAAACTGAGGCAAACAGGATTAAGTGATTTGCCCAGCTACTAAGTGTCTGAGGCCGGATTCAATCATACTAGTGCTTAAATCCTGCCACAGGCCCTAGCTGAGTGACTATGGGTTTTTGGGTGGGTGTGACGGTATATACTTTGTGAAACGGTCCGTCATCACCAAAATTTAGCTTGTGTTCTTACTATCCATTTACGCAGATAGTTTCTAAAAGTTTGCTAGCGATTTTGTTGTTTAGTTGTTTGGCAGTTGCATCTGACTCTCTGTGACCCCTTTTGGAGTTTTCTTGGCAAAGATGCTGGAGTGGTTTGCCACTTCCTTCTCCAGCTCATTTTACAGAGGAGGAAACTGAGGCAAACAGGGTGAAGGGACTTGCCCAGGATCACACAGCTAGTAAGTGTCTGAGGCCAGAGCTGAACTCGGGAAAATGAGTCTTCCTGACTCCAGACCCAGCACTCTGTGCACTATGGCGCCATCTAGCTGCGTTGCTATTGATTCCATTCTCTGGATATGCAGCATAAGTTGGTAGCATCTTTCCTTGTATAAAATGATCACAGCTGTCATACCTCATAGTAGCTATGAGAAGTCACACACATCTGTAGCTATCTTGGGCCAAAAAAGCCTATTTCTTAGTAGCCCTAGAACCCTCTCTTGACCCATATGTCCAAAGTCATCATGTAAAGATTTTGTGACATGCGCTGGTTAACACCAAGCACTTGGTGGTACTATGTGTGGGATCAG
>NW_020949518.1:0-1011 GCF_900497805.2 Vombatus ursinus | reverse complement strand
CAAGTACCCGGGAGAGAGATGGAAGGTGGCAATAGAGAATACTTAGGAGTCAGGAGGGAATAATGAAGGTACCGAGAGTGGAGAAAGGGGCGGCAGGAGGTACGCGGGAAGGGGGGCACAATGGAGGGCACTTGGGGGTCGGAAGAGAATGCTGGGGGGGTAAACGGGGGGGGGAGGAGGTGGGGCGCCCGCAGCCCGCGGAGCAGCCGCGCCGCCTCTGCAGTTGCCGCCATGGGGGACGGCGCCGGGGGGGGACATGAACTCTAACCTCCCCTGTGCCCCCTACCTAACTGGGGACCCGCAGCTGGACACCGCCGTGGGCCAGTGGCTCCGCTGGGACAAGGTGGGTATCGGCGCGCCCCGCCCCTGCTCTCCCTCCAACAGCCCCCTCCAAAATACCCTCTGTTGTCCCCTCCCCCGGTGTACCTCCCATCGTCCCCCCTTCTCGCACGTGCCTTCTACCGCCCCTTCCTCGACTCTCAGGTACCCCCATCATCCCTTCCGGACCCCAGGTACCATCCATCGTCCCGCCCCCATGTAGCTCCTGTTACGTCCTTCTCCACTCTGTTACCCCCCCAGCATTCTCTTCCGACCCCCAAGTGCCCTCCATTGTGCCCCCCTTCCCGCGTACCTCCTGCCGCCCCTTT
Organism: Vombatus ursinus; assembly: GCF_900497805.2. NCBI lineage: Eukaryota > Metazoa > Chordata > Mammalia > Diprotodontia > Vombatidae > Vombatus > Vombatus ursinus. The sequence continues at coordinate 364 of NW_020949518.1, read as the reverse complement.
CTCCACTCTCGGTACCTTCATTATTCCCTCCTGACTCCTAAGTATTCTCTATTGCCACCTTCCATCTCTCTCCCGGGTACTTGGAAGTCGGGAAGGGGCAATAGGAGATTCGTGGGAATCGAAAGGGGGCATTTGGAGTATGTAAGAGGGAGAAGGAAGCGAAAACCGGGGGTTACCTGAGAGTCAGGAGGAGGACAATAGCAAGTACCCGGGAGAGAGATGGAAGGTGGCAATAGAGAATACTTAGGAGTCAGGAGGGAATAATGAAGGTACCGAGAGTGGAGAAAGGGGCGGCAGGAGGTACGCGGGAAGGGGGGCACAATGGAGGGCACTTGGGGGTCGGAAGAGAATGCTGGGGGGGTAA
>NW_020949517.1:0-1010 GCF_900497805.2 Vombatus ursinus | reverse complement strand
CCACAATTGTTGCGAGGATCAAATGAGATAATATTTGTAGAACGCTTAGCATGGTACCTGGCACATAGTAGGTGCTTACTGAATGCTTGTATTCTTTTCTTCCTTAACAGTCTTAAAAGAGATCCATCATAGAGTTCTAAGTCAAGAGGGAATTTTCTATAGCTAATGAGGTTGTGGTTTGCAGAGAACGTTGTGTCGATTGCATCAGGCCCTGGAACACTGACTAATTAATAGTCATAACCACTCTAAAGGGTAGCTAGGTGACACAGTGGATAGTATTGGGCCTGGAGTCAGGATGACTCTTCTTGAGTTCAAATACAGCCTCAGATATTTACTAGTTTTGTGATGGTGGACAAGTCACTTAATCCTATTTGCCTCAGTTTCCTCATCTGTAAAAAAAAAAAAAAAACCACTCAAGGAGGAAATGACAAATCACTCCAGTGTCTCTGCCAAGAAAATCTCAAAAGGGGTCAAAAAGAGTCAGATATGACTGAAACAACTAAACAACAACCTTTACACCTCAGAAAGCAACAAATGCTACAAATTAGGGTTTGGCTTATTGTTTTGTTGATTGTCTAGACAACATAGTTGTTGTTCATCCTTCGTTTTTTGAAGAAGGCAAGTGACATGATCATAGGTGATGCCTCGACTCTCGGGTGAGTTGGATTTAAGTGGGGCAGAGTTGCACAAAGTCTCACCTTTTCTTCCAGAGTCACCAACGTCCAGTGGTAAGACAAAAAGAGTCAAGATGATTGGCAATGGCCCAGGATGAAGTGGACAACCTTGGCATCTTCCATGTCCGACCAAACTTAAAAGTGTGTCCTACACACTTTTTTTTGGAGAGCCAGTTTTTAAACACTTACCAGCACACTATTGGATATAGCTGTAGATACCTTGGACAAATACTACAAAGGTACAAGATATTTGGTTTAGAAAATGAACAGGGAGATAAGAGTAGGTTGGATCAGTAATAGAGTAAGGAGAAAATAAGAATGTTTGAGCAATGCCGT
>NW_020949516.1:0-1933 GCF_900497805.2 Vombatus ursinus | reverse complement strand
TGATGCTTCCTACTTGTGATCCTATGACCAGTTTGTAAGGGAAGTAGTAAGCAGGATCTTTGGACTCCCTGACCAACATTCTTTCTACCTTACCATTTTGCCCTTGATTATACCCTTATGTAGTCACTGTAGATACTCTTTTAGTTCTTTTTCAGGGTTTTCTCATTAGCCTTGGATTCCCAAATGAAACCTGTAACTTGGCATAGGACAAAAATATTCCATCACCCTTGATTTCTGCTCACTGACTTCTCACTGAAAGCAAAAGATATACACATCCTCCATCCATTTGATCTTTACTTTTGATTTCAATATTTCAAACCTAGAAATGATTGTTTCTCTCTGATCATAAAAGTTATAAAAAAGAAGAATTAAGAGATTTTGTCTTTTAACCAAATATAGTCAGTTTCCAGTAGCTTAAGGATCTAAAAAAATATATAGTGTTATGGCCACATGCATTAAATAACTCATTCATTCAGAAAGTATACACTGATACCTACTGTGTGCTGAGAAGATCATTGACTTCTCCAAAAATCCCAAACCCAGTCAGTTACAAATTATATCCATTTCTAGAGCTTTAGCCTAATGGTTAAACCCTTCCTTTCATTCCTTTCCATGGATTAGTTCTTAGACATTTATTAATTACTCAATATGTGTAGGGGCACCTTGATGGTTCCTGGCCATTTGGTAAAATTTAGTTCATTGAAGGGCAATCCACAATGATCATGGAGATGAGGTCAATTGCAATCTATTGCAATCTACTCATTTCACACTTTTACACATGATGAATTCTACTAATTTTCTAAAATAAATGAAAACTGGAGAGAGAAAATCTAGACAACAATGAAGGAAAACCATTATAAAATCATTTTTCCTACAAGTGAGGATGCAAGCTACAAAGGAACATTTGTTGACACCCTCAATTTGTTCTAATATCATAGACACAAAATTTCCTATAACATGGTAGGAATTATACATGGAAAGAGCACTGATTAGAAAGTCTAATCCTGGCTTTAGCATTTATTATCTGTGTGCCCTTTTCCAAGTCATCTGCCAATCCTAGGTCTCAGTTTCTTCACTGTTATGAGAGGGAGCATGGAGGATAAGCAATGGATGTGTAGTCAGAGTTTTGGGGTTGAAATTTCAGCTCTGCTCTTTACTAAGAGTGTGCTTTTGGGGCATTTTTGCTTCTCTGGACTTTGGTTTCTTCATCAATAAAATCAAGGAATTAGAGTAAATGACTACAAATGCCCCTGATTCTATTCTAAGGTGTTTGACTAGATGATCTCAGTTTTTGGGAGCTGGGTGGTGCAGTAGATAGTGCTTTGACTTTAGATTCATGATAATCTGAGTGCAAATTCTGCCTTACACAGACACTAGCTGATCCTAGACAAGTCAACTAACCTCTCTTAGCTTTGGTTTCTTCATCTATAAAATGGGGATGATATAATGAAGTTAACATATGTAAAGTGCTTTGTAAATGTTAAAATCCTATATAAATGCTAGTCTTATGTTTCCTTTCAGTCCTAATATTCCTTGTGCAGTACTCTAACAGTTATAATTCTTGCTTTCCCTTACATTCTCAAGGAGCAGTGATTCTTTGATTGAGGTAGCAAAGCTACTAAAGAGACAAATCTTAAGTGTCCATGTTCTAGACTTCTGAAGTCAGGCAGAGGAAGGTCGAAAGGCTGTCCAATGAATGTCTAGTGGGGTGAGGCACCTGCAGTCTCCAGGCCATATGTGGCCCTCAAGGTCCTCAAGTGCAGCCCTTTGACTGAATCCAAACTTCACAGAACAAATCCCCTTAATAAAAGGATCTGTTCTGTAAAACTTAGTTTCAGTCAAAAGCTGAGTCCAAGGACCTAGAAGGCCACCTGTGACCTCCAGGCCTCAGGATCTCCAAGCTTGGGCCTCCTCAAGGGTTCTTCTCTAGGTG
>NW_020949515.1:0-1666 GCF_900497805.2 Vombatus ursinus | reverse complement strand
GAAACCTAGAAATGATTGTTTCCCTCTGATCATAAAAATTATAAAAAAAGAATTAAGAGATTTTGCCTTTTAACCAAATATAATCAGTTTCCCGTAGCCCAAGGATATAAAAAAATATATTGTTATGACCCCATTCATTAATTAACTCATTCAGAAAGTATAAACTGATAGCCTACTGCGTGCTGAGAAGAACATTGACTTCTACAAAAATCCCAAACGTAATCAGTCACAGATTATGCACATTTCTAGAGTTTTAGCCTAATGGCTAATCCCTTCCTTTCATTCCTTTCCATGGATTATTTATTAGACATTTATTAATTACTCAATATGTATAGAGACACCTTGATGGCCCCTGGTCATTTGGTATCATTTAGTTCATTGAAAGGCAATCCACCATGATCATGGAGATGAGGCCAACTGTCCTATTGTAATCTACCCTTTCCACACTTTTACACATGATGAACTCTACTAATTTTCTAAAGTAAATGAAAACTGGAGAGAGAAAATCTAGACAACAATGAAGGAAAACCATTATAAAATCATTTTTCCTACAAGTGAGGATGCAAGCTACGAAGGAACATTTGTTGACACCGTCAATTTGTTCTAATATCATAGACACAAAATTTCCTCTGACGTGGTAGGAATTATACATGGAAAGAGCACTGTTTTGGAAGTCTAATCCTGGTTTTAGCATTTATTAGCTGTGTGCCCTTTTTGGAGTCATCTGCCAATTCTAGGTTTCAGTTTCTTCAGTTATGAGAGGGAGCATGGAGAACAAGCAATGGATGTATAGTCAGAAATCTGGGGTTGAAATTCCAGCTCTGATATTTACTAAGAGTGTGCTTTTGGGGCATTTTTGCTTTTCTGAATTTTGGTTTCCTCATCGATAAAATCAAGGGATTAGAGTAGATAACCACACATAGTCCTGATTCTATTGTAAGGTGTTTGACTGGGTGATCTAACTTTGTGGGGCTGAGTAGTGCAGTGGATAATATTTTGACTTTAGATTCAGGATGATCTGAGTGCAAATTATGCCGTAGACAACACTAACTGAGTGATCCTAGACATGTCAACTAACCTCTCTTAGCCCTGGTTTCTTCATCTATAAAATAGAGATGATATAACGAAGTTAACACATGTAAAGTGCTTTGTAAATGTTATAATTCTATGTAAATGCTATTCTTATGTTTCCTTTCCGTCCTAATATTCCCTGTACAGTACTCTAACAGTTATAATTCTCACTTTCGCTTACATTCTCAAGAAACAGTGGCTCTTTGATTGAGGTAGTGAGGTTACTAAAGAGACAGATCTTAAGTGTCCATGTTCTAGACTTCTGAAGCCAGGCAGAGGAAGGTCGAAAGGCTGTCCAATGAATGTCTAGTGGGGTGAGGCACCTGCAGTCTCCAGGCCATATGTGGTCCTTTAGGTCCTTAAGTGCAGTCTTTTGACTGAATCCAAACTTCACAGAACAAATCCCCTTAATAAAAGGATCTGTTCTGTAAAACTTGGACTCGGTCAAAAGCTGCTTCCAAGGACCTAGAAGGCCACCTGTGACTTCCAGGCCCGAGGATCCCCATGCTTGGACCTCCTCAAGGGTTCTTCTCCAGGTGTGCTCTGATTTGTTGCTTGAGTGAACAGGGCCTCAGGCCTCTGCTGGTGGGACATG
>NW_020949514.1:0-30175 GCF_900497805.2 Vombatus ursinus | reverse complement strand
GAAACCTAGAAATGATTGTTTCCCTCTGATCATAAAAATTATAAAAAGAGAATTAAAATATTTTACCTTTCAATGAAATATATTCAGTTTCCAGTAATCCAAGGACCTAAAAAAACAGTATTATGGCCACTTGGATTAATTCACTCACTCAGAAAGTGTATGCTGATGGCCTACTGTGTGCTGAGATCATTGACTTCTCCAAGACCCCCAGACCAAATCAGTTGCAGGTTATACTCATTTCCAGAGGATTAACCTAATGGCTAATCCCTTCATCTCATTCATTTTCATTATTGATTAGACATTTATTAATTACTGAATATATGTAGGGCCATCATGATGGCCCCTGGCCATTTGCTATTATTTAATTAATTGAAGGGCAATACAAAATAATCATGTAGATGTCAACTGCCTTATTGCAATCTACTCATTTCATGCTTTTACACATGATGAAATACACTAGTTTTCTACAGTAATGAAAACCAGAGAGAGAAAAACTTAGATAACAATGAAGGAAAATCATTATAAAATCATTTTTCCTACAAGTGAGGATGCAAGCTACAAAGGAACATTTGTTGTCACCCTCAATAAACACAAAATTTCCTGTAACATATTAGGAGTTATACATGGAAAGAGCACTGATTCGGGAGTCTAATCCTGGCTAAATTTAGCATTTATTACCTGTGTGCCCTTTTCCAAGTCATCTTCCAGTTCTATGTCTCCTTTTCTTCACTGATATGATAGGGAGGATGGAGAATAAGCACTAAATGTGTGGTCAGAATTTTTGGGTTCAAATTCCAGCTCTGCTCTTTATTAAGAGTGTGCTCTTGGGGCATTTTTGTTTCTCTGGACTTTGGTTTCCTCATCAATAAAATCAAGGGACTAGAGTAGATGACCACATGGTCCTGATTCTATTGTAAGGTGTTTGAGTAGATGATCTCAGTTTATGGGAGCTGGGTGGTGCAATGGATAGTGGTTTGATGTTACAGTCAGAATGATCTGAGTGCAAATTCTACCTTAGACAGACACTAGCTGAGTGATCCTAGACAAGGCAACTAACTTCTCTTAGCCTTGGTTTCTTCCCCCATAAAATGGAGATGTGATATAGACAAAATGAAGTTAACATATATAAAGTGTTTTGTGAACTTTAATATGCTATATAAATGCTAGGTAGTATTATTCTTGTTTCCTTTCAGCCCTAATATTCATTGTGCACCACTCTAATGGTTATAATTCTCACTTTCCCCTACATTCTCAAGGAGCAGAGGCCCTTTGATTGAGGTAGCCAGGTTCCTAATGAGATAGATCTTAAGTGCCTATGTTCTAGACTTCCAAAGTCAAGCACAGGAGGGTTGAAGGCTGTTGAAGGAACATCTAGTCTTCTCAGTGCTTCTTGTTCAGGTGTGCTCTTCTTTGTTGCTCAAGGGAACAGCCTCTGCTGGTGGGACATGGGTCTCAGGAGCCAAGAGAGCTTTTTTTTTCTCTTCTTCAATGACTCCCTCTTCAAGCATTCAGCAAACTTCAATTCAACAATTGTTTACATTGATTGCCTCTGTTTTCAGAAAGCCTAACTTTCTGTGAAGAAGCCAAGATAGGAGTGGAGGAGTCATCAATAGAGCCATAACTAAACAAATACTTCTGTGGCAAATTTATTTGAGTGGGTGAGGTCCAAGATGGCACAGAAAAACCATTACTCCTCACGCGAACACAAAAACAGTCCTAGCATTTTGCATGCCAGGTTTATGCCTAGAGGTGGGGGGAGAGGAAGCTGGTCTCCTGGACAGGAGACCATAGCTACAGAACTGTAGCCAGAGGTGATTGTATCCCAAATTCTGCTTCACCTCTTACCTAGGATATCAGCTCCTTGCAGCAAAGCCCCATTTGCCCCATGCTAGTTATGGCTCTATGAGAATTTACCAATGCCTTGAAGGGCCAAAGGTTTGAATTACATCTGCAGGATATTTTTAATGTGAGATACCTTTCCAGTGATGTACCTGTAAAGATAATGATATGAGAGGAAGCCAGGTTGTGCGCTGGATAGAGTACTGGCCCTGGAGTCAGGAGGACCCGAGTTCAACTCTGGCCTCAGATAACACTCACTTGCTATATGACTCTGGGCAAGTCACTTAACTCCAATTGCCTCACCAAAAAAGAAAAAAAAAGATAATTATATGAGTTTGTCAAAAAATTCCTTTAGTTTCTCTGAAAACAAGATATTTTAAAACAAACTCACAAACTTTTTTCACTTGCCAATGATACTCATCTCCAAAGGGCCTGCCAGGGAAAAACTCTGTACACAGATCTATCCCTATTGTTGATAACAATAGCAATACGTTAAATATCATACCTCTTGTAGTTTTCCATGATACCAATTTCACCACCTACTGTAACGGAATCTATAAGCAGAATTTTTGCTGAACTTCAGATACCAGTTTTCAGCAAGAGCAAATTAAGAGTTAGGAATGTTAAATGTAAAAGAGTGGTAATTCAACATTATAGTATCTGGAAATGTTTTTATTATTGTTGATTGATCTGTTTCTTCATATCTTGAACAGATCATACGGAAAATGAAGTTCATTATTCTTGTTAGTGATAAGTAAAAAAAAATCTTTAAAAAATGGATGTTCTAACACTCCCTTGATGATTTAATTACTTCTGTTGTATTTGTTCTAGAATTTGTTTCAAGTGGAAGAGGTAAACTGCATCTGTGTGGACTGGCAAAAGGGTGCACGGGCTTTATATACCCAAGCCTCACAAAATGTTCGAGTGGTAGGGGCTGAAATAGCCTATTTTGTGGATTATCTCAAGGTAACTAGGTGTCTTCATGTTATTTCATACTCTCCATCCATTGTCTTCTGAATGCTGTGCTCATACAATAGCAAGAGGTCATCATCAACCTTTCTATAAAGAGGTTTTACTTTGTTTTGATTGACCAGAAGAGAATACTAGTGTGTCTGCATTTTGGTTTTTGTCTACAAAGATGAAGGCAGCTCAGTAGATATAGTGCTAGATCTTGAGTCAGGAAGACTGAGTTCAAATCTCGCCTCAGATACTTACTGACTATGTGACTCTAGGCAAGTCACTTAACTTCTCTCTGCCTCAGTTTCCCCATCTGTAATTCATGTAATTCCCCATCTGTAATCCCCATCTATAAAGTATGAGTAATAATAGCATCTACCTCCTTGGGTTGCTGTGCAGATAAAATGAGACAATATTTGTTAACTGCTTTGTGAACTTTAAAGCACTGTATGAATGCTGTTTTTAGCATTATTATGAACACAGACCTATTTTTACATTTTGACTAAATTGCCTGCTCAGCTCAGTTTTAAGAAAAAAAATCAAGTAACCTGTTTGATTTGACACATCCCACACCCAATCTCCTACAATGTATTTTCACCAATTGGTTGATTGAATTTTGCTAGTTTTTAAAACTATGATGCCTAGACAGTTATCAGGGGTCAAATTATTTGTGCATGTGTCATTATCAGCTTTTAGGAAATGTTGGGAAGCAGTGGGGCACAGTGGAAAGAATGCTTGATTTAAGGTCTGAGGACCTGGTTCAAATCCCAGCTCTAGTACTTACTTTTCTTGTATGAGCCTGAGCTAGTCAACTTTCTGGATCTCTATTTCTTAATATGGAAATAGTTGGACTGGCTGACTTCTGAGGGCCTTTCTATCACTAAATCTGTAATCCTATGTCTGTATACCTTATCACCAAAAGACACAAGAAATATCTTAGACTCAAATTGTAGATGGCTGGGTAATTCTTCATTATCACTTCCTATTCTAAATCTTTGCTTTGGGAAGCTTATAATAATTCTTTTTTTTTTTTTTTGACTAGGCAATGGGTTTAAGTGATTTGCCCAGCTAGTAAGTGTTAAGTGTTTGAGATCGGATTTGAACTCAGGGCCTCCTGAATTTACCCCAGCTTCTAATAATTCTGCATGGTGGGTTTAATATCAAAAACATAACCTTCTCAAGAACATAACCAAAGGATCATAAAGACATGTTGCTTAAGACAAGAGGTACAGAATAAAAGCCATAAATCATTAAAACTTTAGTATTGGCCCTCCTTGAAAACTTAGAAATATCATTTCCCTGTTGAAGGGAAGTGAGAAGTCACTCTCAATAAAGACTCTCAAGGAGTGTATCATGAACATGTCATTAATACCAACCTAGCCATTTCTGAAGGTTTTTTCTCTCATTAGACCGAGCTTGGATACTCTCTTTCCAATGTCCACATCATTGGTCACAGTCTGGGATCACATATTGCTGGAGAGGCTGGGAGAAGGTCAAATGGTCTCATTGGACGCATCACGGGTAGGATTAAAATGGTGAAACCTGCAACTTTGTGCTAACATTGCCATGATATAAACAAGACATGAGGATGAATATGATGGGAACTTGGTGATCTTTAAGTGTTATGTAAAATATTAAAATGCTCCTTAATTTTGCCTGCTATGAGCATCATATAGGTAACATGTATAAAAATTGGTGTATATTGTTTGAAAAGAGCTTGATTCTGACTACATTACCTGTCCTCTGATAATTATTTTACCTCACAAAGCTAATCTTATCCCTGATATGAGATGAAATTTTGGGGAAACATTGACTAAAAAGCTATTTTAGACTTTTATCTCTTCCCTTCTTTTGACATTATGGCTCTGTCAAACTTAACAGCAAAACTTAGGGATTATCTGGAGAATCTGCATTTTGTATTTGTATTTTCACCACCTGGTAGAGGTATTTAGAAGAAAAAAATTATCCTGTATTTTCAGAGGATTTAGTTAAAGGAAAGAAATTCTCCATAAAGTTTGAACTTCTCTTGGTAGGCTAAAAGTACCCCATACTTCTATTTCCCTCAAGTATAATACCACCGTGGTATGATGCAATGACTGACAGTTCTAAAACTGGTTATCACTGCCTTCTGTGAATTGAAAACTAGTAGTAAATTCTGTGATGCTCAGAAAATTCCTACTATAATGTAGATGGCAACAAAAGAGGCAGTGATATTCTAAAAATAATAAGAAATTCAAATTATCTTTTCCCACAATTATCCATGTACATATATATATGTAAGATCTTGGGGCAAGTCTCTTGACCTTCTTAGCTTTAGTTTCCTAATGTTCAGAACAGAGATAATAATTACTCAAATTACATAACTTAAAGGAGTGTTGTAAGGGAAAGGTACTATATACCCTCAAGCACTACTTAATTGTGAACTATTATATTATCATCATCATCATCATTATTACATAAATCACCAAATGAAAGTACATAAATCTACCCAAGTTTTCTGTAACAATTCTTAAAGGTATGGCCTAGACCTGTGATTTCATTGACAGAGAATTCTTGGATGTGGAAGCTCTTCTACAAATTCTGGTCAGCACCTTTTCTGCTATTTATAATCTTAGAGAATTGCCTAAAACATTGAGAGGTTAACTTATTTGCCCAGGATCACACATCCGGTGTGACAGATTGCATGTCAAAGAGGAGAACAGAGCCCACATCTTCATGCTTGGCAGTTAGCTTTCTATACACCATGTTATAGCTGCCACTTGATAATAGCTTAAGTTATGTGGAATAAAAGAATAAAACCAAAATATACCAATATTTCTTCCAGGTTTGGATCCTGCTGAGCCTTGCTTTGAAGGGACCCCAGAAGAAGTTCGATTGGATCCCAGTGATGCCTTGTTTGTTGATGTCATTCACACAGATGCTGCTCCTATCTTCCCTAACCTAGGTAAGCCCTTCCACTCGATTCTTGCAACTATAACCAGCCATAATTAAGTTTTTGGAAATGCATTCAAACCCACTTAACACTTGTTTCAAATGTCTTAGGTTTTGGAACGAGTCAGCTTGTGGGACACCTTGATTTCTTCCCAAATGGAGGAGAGGAAATGCCTGGATGCCGGAAGAATACTCTTTCTCAGATTGTAGATAAAAATGGAATCGGGAAAGGTTAATCCATTCAGCATATAACAAAAGTTACTAGTAAAATTCATATTACCATCTCACCAAACTTACCAAGTTGTCTAACCAACACCTGGCCTTATTCTTCTATAAAACTATGGATTTTAAAGTCTGTTCCATAGTACTCTACTGTTGTATGAGACCTCCCTTCTAGTTACGACAGGAAATGGATTGGTAAAAGATTTTCATTGGGTCAGTCTAGCTTGTCTTTTAATAAACTACAGAACTCAAAATCCTTTATGCCTCAAAATAAATTTCCCCCACTATGTAGATTTGGCCCCATTTTTTTAACCACTAACTCCTTTTGAGAGGTAGAGTGGTCTAATGGTTAGAGAACTGATCTCAGAGTAAGGGAGACCTTGAGTGAATCTACTATTGAGTGAAAGTACTATTTGTATGATGCTGGGCAAGTCACTGACTCTCTTGGTAGCCCAGCTTTCTCTCTAAGTGGAAGAGAATGTGCCAATCACCATTGGTAGAGAAACTGTTTTCCCAGGAGCTCCGCATATTGATGAAATGATAAGCATGGTCTGACAGTACATAGTGATAGCTGAATATCATAAAATATACATTATTCTTTTTTTTAAGTGTGATATGTCCTTAAAGGTTGACCATGATCTATGAAGTGTATAACTTATTTAAATGTCATGAATTTTCAATTATAATTTTGGATCAAAAAAATAATACAGTGCCCCTTCTGTATGATCCCATCTACTTTCACAGGAATTGTAGATTTTGCAGCATGTAATCACCTACGAAGTTACAAGTATTATACAGATAGCATCCTCAACCCAGACGGCTTTTCTGGATACCCCTGTGCTTCCTACAAAGATTTTGAGGCAGTAAGTTATTGCTTACCATGAGAATCAGCATTGCATACAGCATAGAGAATTTGGGTTCCAAGTCCATAAAAGTTGGCTTCTCTTCCTACCTCTGGCACACATTAGCTTGACCTTGGGCAGGTAGCTTAACTTCCCAGTGCTCTGGAAAGGTACTGATCTGCTTTGATAGAGGGAATTTCCTTAGCATGAGCTATCTTATAAATGAAATTACATGTCAAGAATAAGAAAAAAAGGCATTTCTCTACAAAGAATAACAGACCTGCAAGGAACAAGGACCATTAGAGGCTATTTAATACAAACTATACTTGAAAGCAATCCTTATTACAACATGCCTGATAAGTGACCATCCAGGGACTATTAAAGTTCTCCATCTTGGGGGATCATCACCAGCCCATTGCACTATTGGAACCTCTAATTTTTAGTAATTTTTTTTAACTGAAGCTCATTTCATCTTCTACCTATAATTCTTGGTTCTGTCCACTGGGGCCCAATGAATATTTCTGATCCCTTTCTCACAACAGTTCTGGAGATAGCTATCAAGGGGCTCCTGTTTCTCTTCTTCTCCACAATAAATACCTTCAGTTCCTTCAATCCTTGAGAATAAGTAGATGGAGTATACCCAAGTCTCCTATCCCCCCAAATCTCTGTAGAATTCATCGGAACATGATGATACAGTGGAAAGAGCACCAAACTAGAAATTAGATCACCTGAGTTCTGGTTCTATTCTGACACTATGTGATCTACAGTATTGTCTGAGGGGCTCCAATTTATTTACCTGGAAAACGAGGAAAGTGGGCCAGTTTTCTCTAAGATCCTTCTAGCCCTGGCACTTATTGATCTCTAATATTGTTTTCCACACACACTATATGTTGAATGAATGTTGCTACATGATGATTCTACCTTAAGTCACATAAACCCAATTTTAATCACACAATGATATTAGCATTTTTAGGGGAAATATGAAATTTTTGCTTTGGTTTAAAGTACCCTAATGATTGCCTCATCCTTCCTTCCCTTATGGGCACTGGTAAAGTATTTATTTCATTTATGGTCATTTTACTAACTTTCTTTGGGAGCCATTTTTGAAAAGGAGAAAGCATACAGAAATCTGAGCTAATGTCCATTTGCTTCCAAAATGAAAAATGCAATTAAAATCAGAAAATTTTCCAAAAATATGGATTATCTAAACATCCTGATAACAGATTGGATTTTTCAGTTTTGTCTAGAGTTGTAGCATAGTATACACAGAGTTTGGGATTCCTTATCAAGGAAAAAAAAGGTTTTTATCAAGTATCTAGTGAGCATTTTTGTGTTGTGATCTTGGATTCCAAGTATTGATAAGGTTTGCTCAATTGCTTTTAAAAACTAGCCTTTCTTTAGTTCATACAAATGTTCGTTCTAAAAATGATCAGTGCTGAATGTCATATAACAAGGAAAAACATCTCAAGTTTTAGTTGGTAGTTTTGTCACAATAGACACTGCACTGCACTTGGGGTTAGAAACACCTGAGTTCCAATTCCACCTCAGAAATCTACTAGTATGTGACTCAAGGCAACTAATTAAATCTCTCAGCCTCAGCTTCATCATCTGTGAAATGGGAATAATAATCACACCTACCTTACAGGTTGTGTTGTAAGGACCAAAGGAAATAACATATGCAAAGTGCTAGGCAATCTCTAAGCGCTATATAAATGCCATCTATGATTATTGGGTAGGGGAAGGGAAGGTCATAATTTCGTATTCTGTCATTAGGTTATGCTAACACTCATTAGTACATGTTTGTTGAAAACTGCCTTCATCATTCAATTTAAGCTACCAGTTCAGTGAACATGTATTATATTATACAGACTTAGTCTGTAGGATAGGATAGGTGTTCCAAATATTTTTAGATATAAGACTATTGTTTTCTCAACTGTTATGAAGTACCAGAATTATATTTGCTTTTTAGATAATTGAATGGATGGGGTGAGTGTAGGGAAGTAAAACTGGAAAGATAACATGCTCTCATTAACCATTTATGTATTTTCATCAGAATAAATGCTTTCCTTGTCCATCTGGAGGGTGTCCACAGATGGGCCACTATGCTGACAGATTTGCTGGTAAAACAAACTCAGTGGGACAAGTCTTTTATCTCAACACTGGGGATGCCAGTAATTTTGCTCGTAAGTTTCCATTTGACTTTCCTCATTTTCAAAGCTCTGTGAAAATGTTATTGCCTGTGGAAAGACTTCCTCCAGTATGTACAGGAAAAGGAAGGGAATGACCATTTTTAGGAGATGACTACTGGATACTGATGACCAATTTAGAGGAGGTAGATTTTCCCTGGACTGAGGAATCTGGATGACAGCACAGCATGAGTCCACTGTTAAATGTATTGGATGGAGAAATGAAACTCTTCTTTTAGATGCTTCTTGAAACAGATTGCCAAATATCCAGAGGTTTCACAAAATAAATTTCCTAGTTTCTGTAGTTCAGATATTGGCACTTCACTTAAACATACACCCATGTTTTCTGTTGTGAATATTAAGAAAGAACATTTTGGATTTCAGGGGTGGGGAACCTGGGGCCTCAAGGCCACATGTGGCCCTCTAGGTCCTCAAGTGTGTCCCTTTGACTGAATCCAAACTTCACAGATTCACAGGTTTATTCTGTGAAGTTTGGATTCCATCAAAGAGATACACTTGAGGACTTCGGGGGCCATGGGTTCCCTACACCTTTGGTCAGTTTTTTTTATGCTGCTTACCCAATAGCTCCTGAAAGATGAACTCTATGCAGTGTAATAACAGCTTATTCATAGATGAGAGTATATAAAGGATCTGAGAATAGCTACATATAGTGGAATATGCCATCATTTCTGTGTGATCTGGCCAGGAAATGAAAGAAGGGAGGAGAGGATATAGAACCAATAGGCTGAAGATGTGGAAGAAACTTTTACTTCACAATTTTGTCCCCACACTGACCTAGTAGGATTGTCATGTTGTGTAGATGAGCCATGTTGAGATAGTGTGGCAGAGTATGTAGAGTGAGGAACTTGGAATCAGGAAGATCTAGTTTCAAATCCCACTTTTGGTCCTTCCTAGGTGGGTGACTGCATAAATCCATTAAACTCTCTGACTCTCACTTTCCTCATCTGGAAAATGAGAGTGTTAAGAAGATGGCCTCTAAAGTCCCTTCCAGCTCTGAATTTATGATATTAAAATAATATTATACAGTTGGAAAGAGCATTGGGTTTAGAGTTCCAATATGAAGCAAGGTTAAATTCCAGGCTCTGCTAGCTGCTTATATTAACATGTGATGTTGGTCAAATACCTTATACTTTCAAAGCCTTGGCTTTCTCATCTCTAATATGAGGATCAGTATACTCTTCACAAAGTTTGTTTTGTGGGAAAAACATTTCATAAACTGTCAAGCATCATGATAGTGAGCTGCAAGTTGGTGAAGTAACCATTGACAATATAATATTTTAAATATAAAATTTACAAATTTGGAAAAATTACAGATTGAGTCAGAGGACAGATTAATTTAATGAAAAATATGAATTATAGGCTATTTAAAAAGAAATGCTATTTTAAGGAAGCAGAAATCCCAAGTCAAGTCATAAATATGTAGCAACAAAATGTAAGGAACAGGAGAATGGAAAAAAATATTGGACGAAGAGTCAACAGACCTCAGGTCTTGAGCTGGTTTTGTCACTAATTAACTCTGTGACTTTGGGCAAGACCAGAGTAGATTGAGTGCTGAAGCTGAAATCAGAAGACTTAAGTTCAACCCTGGACAAGTCATCTAATTTCACTAAGTCTCAGTTTCTCCTTCTGTCAAATAGGGATAAGAATAGCACTTCCCTCACAAGGTTATTTTGAGTTTCAAATGAGATAATATATGTAAAGCAATTTGCAAACTTTAAAGGGCTATAAAAATATTAGCTATTATCATTATTCTCCAAGCTCTGGTTTTCTTAGAATAGCTCACATTTCCATAAGATTCTAAAGTGATCATCTACAAAAATGAAGGGGTTAGATTAGAATTTCACTTAGGTTTCTTCCACCTTTTATTTTGGAGAGATGCATAAAAATTGGGTAAGTTAATATTAAAAATTATTACGCTAGGCCCCCATTATATCACAGTCAAAAAGTTCTTTAACAGAAAAAGTATTGCCAAACAGAAGTTGCAAACATTATGAAGTAGTCAATGCCTAATCACTTAGAAAAGTCTTTTGACTTTAATTTGAATTCATTTTATTAGTAAGAAGTGAAAATTCACAAATTAAGAAATTAGTTAAAAATTTGTATCCAATAAGAATCATGCATTCCCTAAAGAAATTACCATATATTACACGTTGCTGTTATCTAAATTAATTTTATTAAAATTTCCATTTCTTTGTCTCTCTATATATATTTATATATTTAATATATTTGTTTCTTCATATTTCTATATTCCTCTATAGGTTGGAGGTATAAGGTAGCTGTCACGTTGTCTGGAACCAAGGTTACTGGAACAGTAGTAGTTTCTTTGTTTGGAAGTAATGGAAACAGCAGGCAGTATGATATTTACAAGTGAGTTCAATATTATCAAATATCTTACATGTTGGAATTATTTCTTTATATAAATATGTTTTACCCAAATTATTGTTTATGTTTTCATTACTATGAAAATAGACTTAGTATTAGTATGTATATTTTATGAAGTTAATCACAAGACTTCATTTTGAATTTTGCACTCTGAAATTGACTTCACAATTTGCTTTCTAACTTTGGTGCATTGCTACTTACTGGGCAAATCATTTATTTTTATTTCATAAAATGATTTTTTTCTTCTTGTCACCAGGTGTTTAATTTATAAGCAGTAAATAATTATGCTGCTAACACAACTGATGGAGGAAAGAGATTTAATGAGGTCATCATTTATTAAATTGCAGGAAAAAGTTGTGACTAAAACATGTTAAAATACTATGAGGCATTTGGGGCATAAATTACAACTCTGCATATTTCTTTGCCTTTGCATACTACATTGGAAACACAATTTAATTAGCAAAATATGTATCATGTATAGATTTCATAAGTAAATATATATGTACAGATTCCTGTACTTGAATTTGTTATCTACTTCTATTCCAAGGGGGACCCTACAACCAGGTTCTACATATACTAATGAGATTGATTTAGATTTCAATGTTGGAACAGTTCAAAGAGTTACATTTCTTTGGGACAACAATGTGATCAATCTAACGCAGCCCACAGTAGGAGCATCAACTATCACTGTAGAAACTTCAGATGGACAAACGTAAGTCTTTTTCTTGTGAACCAAGAGAGCTAGGAAGTATAAAGAGGCATATTTGTAATATGCTGACCAGAAAATCTACTTTGAGATAGATTTGTTTCAGTAATCTTTTCATATTACCTTTAACTTAAAGGTAAAATATTTCATAAGATGAAATTTGGAAATTTCTTCTTTAGGAAAATTGAAGTTTTAAAGATGTGTTAGTTGGTATTGTGTCATCCAATAAAAGTCTATGGAAAGGTCAGAGTTTGACCCTCAGATTCTACCTTCATGAAATTCCAATTATTTAAGTAGGTCTCTATCTTACATACTTCAAAGGAGTATAGAATCACAGAATTTAGAGAGAGGAGGAACCTTAAAAATCACCTAAACCAAGTCTCATTGTACAGATGCAAAAACTGAGGCTCAGAGAGATGAACGAAGTTATGATGTCATACAAGTAGTAAACATTTAATTGGTTCTAGGAAAACATAAAGTTAAGGGAAATGGCATCATAGATGGCAGTTAGTTCCATAGAACAATGTGGTAAATACCATTAAGAGCACTTTTGACTTAATAATATAGTACAGTTGTACAATGTTATCTTAGAGTTTGGTTGTAATTCATTAATGTTGTTATTGAAAAATGACCATAATTAATTAATGTTGTGCAGTAAGTGTCTGGTTACTAATAAGGAAAATCATTTAAGGATCATGTACCAATTTCTTCCTCCATCCTTTCTGGGCCAAGATAATTCTATTCCATGTGTTCTTAGAAATGTCTAGCATAGTTTAAGTACTGCTATTGAGCTAAAACATGAGAAAAGCTAAATATAGAAAAACAACAGAAGTAGGAAAGGATTATTTTATTCTGGGCTGGTTTCTTGTGCTGCTTCATATATTTATTTAACATTTAGCAAATATTTACTGAGTGCCTATTAAATGCTGGACAAGGTGCTAGAAGGGAATACAAGGATGAATAAAAGCTTCTTATAGATTTATCTATTCTTTGTATCCCTAGTATTTGCCGAAAGTCTTTGCATATAGTACATAGTAGGTGTTTAATAAATGCTGACTGATTTAATTGTTAAATTGAATTGATCATGCTAACTGTCCTCACAGAGCAGGAACTTCAGGAAATATGCTGCATTGTGCTCAAATTCAGTTTCCCAAAAGTTCCACAGAATCCTGGTATTCAACACCCAAAGTGCATAAGGGTTGTAGGATAGTATTGTGAGGCTAGCAATATTTTCCTCTCTAGAAAATTACGTACAAAATTATGTATCAAATAGACTTATTACCTGAGGTATTTTTAATGAAAAAATAGGCTTATTTCCACTTTTTCTTTAAAATATTCTTGATATTCCTTTATTCTGGAGGCATTCCATACTCCTAGATTTCCTTGACCAGCATCTGACACTGTGCCTGGCATGTAGTAGGTGCTAAATACATGCTTGATTTTTTGATTGACTGATTATGGGTTCTGTCAGTATCTTTAAAGTCTATCAGTGTTGTGGCCAAATTAGTTTCTCAAATGCCATATTAAATAGTTGGCAATACTTTAAAATACATAGACAATATCTATTCCCACTCCTCTGGGCCTTGCACTTCTTGAAGTTATTTGGAAGGTCCTCAGCTAGACATACTTGATGCAAAACTTAAAAGTTAGCTCTTGTGAAACATCCAGTACCCTCTCCCCTTCTCACAACAGTGGCCTCAATTCTGGAAACCTTCATCTCTGTCCATTTTAGTTTTTTCCCAGATAGAGTACAAGGCAAGTTTGCAACCTTAGTAAACCCAGTCATCCATATTTATACCTTAAGATACTATAAAAAAGCATTTCTTGAGTACCTACTATGATCAAGGCTCTTAATTAATGCTTTAAAGGATGCAAAATGTTTGCTACATACGTGAGCTTAAAGGAGTTACTGAATCTCAGGGCTTTATGGTGCTCATAGGGGGCAACTAGGTGACAGAGTGACACATAGTTGTGTGACCCTAGGCAAGTCACTTAGCTTATGTTTAAGATTCCTCATCTGTACAATAACGATAATAACAGTCACCTACCTCCCAAGGTTGTTATGAAGATCAAGTGAAATTGTTGTTAAGTACTTAGCACAGTGCCTGGAACACAGTAAGTACTATATAAATATTAGTTAGTTGTAGTAATAATAGTTTGTAGTAGTAGTAGTAATAGTAAAATGAGAGGGGTAGAATAGATTCAATCCAATCAACAAGCATTTATTAAATACCTACGATGTATAAGGCACCATCCCAGGCATAGTTCTTCACCTCAATGTGGCTTATATCCTACTGTTTCATTCAGCTTTAATTCCTGTGATAAAGGGGTTTATATTCTAATAAAGAAATATAACTTACTCAAACCACTAGAGTAAAAATATAAAGGCTTACGCATATAAAATGCTGTGAGATAGCTCAAAACATGTGCTTATTAATAAGATAATTATAGTTAATAGTCCATTTTTTTCTGCAGGTATAATTTCTGTACCAAAGAAACTGTAAGAGAAGATGTTCTGCTAACTCTCAATGCTTGCTAAAAGCATGTTAAAGTGAAATTATTTTCTGTAGTAATAAATGGCAAATGTTAAACTGTACATTGTATTCATTCATCATTAATATCTACCTTATTTTCATTGTAACTTTTAGTGGGGAAACTTATTTTAAATTAGGGGTTTGTTCTAGAACTATACCTGAACATTTATTGAATTTCCCAAATTATCTCCTGGCATTTTGCTAAGATGATGATTCTGGAAATCACCATTTATCATCATGGATTGGTGATCATTATTCATTTAAGTAAAGCTACTATCTTTTTTTTTTACTGCCTTGTCCAGATTTAATGAAAACAGTTGTAATATCTATACTTTCTAGGTTTACATTCTTAGCATAAAGGGAAAGTGAGCATTTTTTCTGTTGTTTTTGCTGATTTCACCACTTTGTCACCATTCCACCTGACTACTTGGAGAAGATAACATTTAAAGAGATGGAAACATGATTGATATGAAAATACCTAATGTGTTGAGGAATATGATAGACAAGAATGGAAGAGATTTAGTAGAAGATGAAAAAAAGGGCCAAGAAAAGTTTAATTTGAGTTCAGTGGAAAGAAATAGAAAAATAGGCAGATTATCTATAGGTGTGAAACTGATGAAGAAGTATGGATTACCTAGAGATTCATGAGCAGTTGGAGGAAATAAGAACTTAATAAGGACATATTTGGTGATTATTCTAGTGGGTGAGTGTCAGGGAGCACCATTTTCAAATATATTGATGAGAGGTTAAATTCTACACACACACACACACACACACATACACGTAGTAATGCACATACCTATAATTTGCTTCTATTACTCATTTGCACACAAAGCATTAAGTTCCAGCTATCAAGAGTTAAGCAATGTCCAAATAATGCCAATGCAAACAATTTGTTGATAGAATATTGTATTTTTCATCCTTTCATTAATTAACAAGTGAGTAAATTAAACAATAATTTTATTTGATGGGTCTCAAAGCACTTTTATCAATACATGAAGAAAAATGTTATGCATGACTTTATTGTACTTTGTTTGAATTATGGCTGTCCTCCATGCCTGGAATATTTGCCCTCTCCATCTCTGATTCTTAGCTTTCCTAGTTTTTTTTTTTCAAGACTTAACTCAAAGCCCATTTCCTATAATAATCTTTTTCCAGTTCTGCTCACCCCTACACATCCCTACATTTTTCCTTTGATGACAATAATCAATTGACACACTATATATGTTATATATACATAGCTATTTGAATGTGGTTTCCCACATTTGAATGTGCGCCCCTTTGAACTCAGGGATCATGTTTTCACCTTTCTTTGTATCTAACCATCAAATAGCACAGTTCCTTCACATACACACACACACACACACACACACACACACACACACACATATGTATATATATAACATATACATATTTGGCGCATGTAAAGGTTCAGAACACTTGAAATGGGGCAGGCTACTTGCAAATGGAAATTTAATACCTGTAGACATGCACAAAGAAGACCAAACCAGGTAAAGAGGATTAAGAAAACCTCAAGATAATTTTAAAAAACACAACTTTTAGTCAAAAATCAATTTGTTAAGATAATTTCTATTTTGAACTCAAAGAAGTATTAATGCATTTTAATTATTTTAAGTTATTTTCAACCATATTTTAAAAATTAGCCTAACTTGTTTTGAACTCTATTGTTGAACTTTACGAAATGTTCTTGTTAAAAACACAAACAAACCATAACTTCATTGCTTAAAAAACTTAATTTCAAACTTTTCTCTGGAATTAGGGTAGATCCCATTTCCTAACATAGAGAAAAAAGGTCAACCCTTCTTAAGAAAAGCACTGGTATGGGGCAGCTAGGTGGTGCACTGGATAGAGTACTGGCCCTGAAGTCAGGAGGACCTGAGTTCAAATCGAGCCTCAGACCAAATACCTGACACTTACTAGCTGTGTGACCCTGGGCAAGTCACTTAACACCAATTGCCTAAAAAAAAAAAAGAAGAAGGAAAGCACTGGTATTACATCAATAAAAGGTAGGGGAAAGACAGACTAAAAATTAATTGGAAACTAAATAATCTAATCCTAACAAAAAAGTGGGCACAAGAACAGATCATAGAAATAATTGATAATCTCATCTAACAGAATGAGAATAATGAGACAACATACCAAACTTATGGGATGCAACCAAAGCAGTACTTCGGGGAAAATTTATTTCTCTAAATTCATACATCAATAAAATAAAGAGCCGATCAATGGTCATGCAACAACCAAAAAAAAAGAAAAAATCTAGAAAAAGAACAAATTAAAAAGCCCCAATTAAGCATCAAATTGAAAATCCTGAAAACCAAAGGTGAGATTAATAAAACTGAAAATAAGAAAACTATTGAACTAATAAATAAAAATAAGATTTGATTTTATGAAAAAAAAACCCAACAACCCAAGAATGTAGATAGATCATTGGTAAATTTGATTTAAAAAAAAGAATGAAGAAAA
This sequence comes from Vombatus ursinus, assembly GCF_900497805.2. Lineage (NCBI taxonomy): Eukaryota > Metazoa > Chordata > Mammalia > Diprotodontia > Vombatidae > Vombatus > Vombatus ursinus. Next base: position 13,068 of record NW_020949514.1, on the reverse strand, counting down.
TTATATTTCCAGTACAAAAATGAAAAGAGCAAATTCACCATCAGTGAAGAGGAAATTAAAGCAATCATTAGGTAATATTTTGCACAATTTTATGCCATTAAATCTGACAAAGTTAAATTGATGAATATTTTTGAAAATGTAAATCACACAATAACAGAAAAGAAAATAGAATACTTAAATTACCCCATCTTAGAAAAAGAAATAGAATAAGCCATCAATGCACTCCCAAAGAAAAAAATCCCTAGGGCCAGATGGGTTCACAAGTGAGTTCTATGAAATATTTAGAGAGCAGTTAATTCCAGTACTATATAAACTATTTAGAAAAATAGGCAAAGAAGGAGTCCTACCAAATTCTTTTTATGACACAAATATGATACAGATGCCTAAATTAGGAAAACCTAAAACAGAGAAAGAAAACTATAGACCAATTTCCCTCATGAATATTGGTACAAAAATTTTAAATAAATACTAGAAAGGAGATTACAGCAATATATTACCAGGATGACACACTACGACCAGGTGGGATTTATACCAGAAATGTAAGCCTGGTTCAATATTAGGAAAATTATCAGCATAATTGACCATATCAATAATAAAATCACCAGAAATTGTATGATTATCTAATGGTTTCTGAAAAAAAAAAACTTTTGATGAAATACAACATTCATTCCTAATAAAAACAATAGAGAATGAGGAATAATCAGAGCTTTCCTTAAAATGATATGTACTATCTATCTAAAACCATCAGCAAGCATTGGGGAATAAGCTACAAGCCTTCCCAATTAGATCAGAGGTGAAGCAAGGATGCCCATTATCATGACTATTATTCAATAATGTATTATATATTTTAGATTTAGCAATAAGAAAAAGAAACAACTTCTAGAAAGACATCTAGCTTGTAAACCCCCAAGATATCTTTTTCTTTCTTTCTTTTCTTTCTTTCTTTTTTTTTTTTTTAGGCAATTGGGGTTAAATTACTTGCCCAGGGTCACACAGCTAGTAAGTATCAAGTGTTTGGTGTGAGGTCAGATTTGAACTCAGGTCCTCCTGACTTCAGGGCCTGTGCTGTATCCACTGTGCCACCTAGCTGCCCCAAAAGTGTCTTATGTTTATGTTCATACAGTTCCTGTGTCTTTTTTTTTTTTTTGCAGGTATATGCTCAAGTTTTTTACACTGTCTAGTTTGGCTTATTTGTTTTTTAGGCAATTGGGGTTAAGTGACTTGCCCAGGGTCATACAGGTAGTAAGTGTCCAGTATTTTGGTTTGAGGCCAGATTTGAACTCAGGTCCTCCTGACTTCAGGGCCTATGCTCTATCCACTGTGCCACCTAACTGCCCCAACCCAAAGATATCTTACAAGGTTTCAATGTTCATTGTTTCATTGTGGACAAGAAGAGAGGAGGGGAGAGGAGAGGGGAAGAGATTGGAGGGGAGGGAACAAGGGAGGGAACATGGGAAGGGAAGAGAGGAGTGGAGGGCAGGGGAGAGGAAGGGGGAGGAGTGGAGATGGGGGGCAACCTAGGAGAGGGGAGAAGAGAAGGAAGGAAGAAATGAAGGAAGGGAGGAAGGGAAAGAAGGAGCTGCATTGCCTTGCTGGGAGTGGCCAGTTGGTTCCCCAGTAGGGCAGCTTGTATTATTCACAGGTTGTTGCTTGTCCTTCATTTTGAAGAAGACCTTGACATCAGGAAGGTGAGGCCATGATTTGCAAGTGAATTGGATTCAAGTGAGGGAGGACTGTGCAAAGTCACCAGCCTCATTTTCTCCTCTAGAGCCATCTGGGTCCAGTGATAGGATGTAGCACAGGATGACTGGAGATGGCCCTGGAGGCAGTGGGAGAACTCGACCTTTTGAAACTAAGGCCTTTCCCAGGTAATGCCCATTCAGTGATTATGGCTAGGTAAGAAAGGAGGCAAACATTGGCCTGTTTTACCATGACCAAAAAAAAAAATTCAATTTGGGAAGGGAAGACACTCAGGGTTTCTGGATAAAACAGAAACAGTTTGCTATTTACATTCACTCTGGGCCATCAGGGCCCAAACAATGACTAGGTGGATCTTGGGCTGGGTCCCATTGGTGGCCAATCAATGAGGGCTAGAGAGATTTGGGTTGAAGGCATAGTCCTTAAGAAAGAAATCTAGCCTGTAAACTCTACAATATCTTGGGAGGTTTCAATGATCAAAATTTGCATTCCTTTGGGAAGATCACCCACAAGTAAGGATATTAAACCCTGCATGGACTGGGGGAGAGGAGGGGAAGGGGAAAGAAGGGATATAGTCTTATGTTACAACTACAATTCTGACTGAATCTAAAGCCTTTTCCAACTCCCCTCAATGCTTGTGCATTCCTTCTTTTGATTGTCTCCAGTTTGCCCTGTATATATTTTGTCTGTATATAGTTGTTTGCATGTCATCTCCTTCATTAGACAGTAGCCCTCTTGAGAGTACAAATCATCTTGTGCCTTTTTTTTGTATTCCCAATGCTTAACATCATGCCTGGCACATACTAGGTCCTTAATAAATGCTTACTGACAATGACTTTATATTTCATTGCACTTCCTCTCCCCCTTCCTGCATAATTCACTAACGGAAATTGTTGGTAGCTCTATTTTATAGACATGAGTTTTGGTCTCTTCTTACACCCCCTGCTTTCCCTGTCCAAGTCCGTTTCTGTATCTCTTCATGAGTTTCCCTCAGTTTCCTTGCTTGGGACAGAATTTCCTTTCATGCAGTTGGCTGGATGATTGCTTTGCTGTGTTTGAAGCAATCTCAGACTGTGGAACTTGACAATGGGGACACCTTCTCCACCCAGGATACTTTTTGTCCCCTTCACATTCTTATGACAGTTAATGTCGATCTGGCTAGTTTGGGCATGAACTATGGAGAACTGAACTCAATAGGAATGAGGACAGGTGAAGCTATCTGAAGGTTATAACAAGTTTATACAGCACTTGGTATTCTATGTTGACATTTTGATTATCCAGAACCACAGATGGCAAGTGCCCTTCATTTTCCTTTGGTGATGCATGTCTGCCAGATCTCTCTGAAAGTTTGCAGTTGTGTCAATATTGACTTGTCTGCAAATACAACTCCCCAAGTGCTTGACTTATTTTAAAAAAACAAACAAAAAAAAAACCTCTCCCTTTGCTCAAGTCTTTACAGTCAGAGAGAAGTTGAAGGTGATGCAAAGATCATGTGAATTTTATCTAAATTAGTAGAATTTCTATGTAGGGCAGAGTCTCTACTCATGGTGCCCTACAATTAGAATGGCTGAAAGGGTAAACTAGTTAAAAGACATTGATTTCTTTAATTTGTAGAGTTATAGGATTTAGAGCACGAAGGAATTTTAGACATACTGTATTCCTACCTTCTTATTGTACAAGTAAAATGATTGAATCCCAGAGAGGGAAGGTGATTTTCCCAGGATTACACAAGTAATCCTACTGGTTAGGATTCTAACCCAAGACTTTTGTTTCTGAGCCTAGTGTTCTTTTGACTACATCTCACTGTAGAGTTGGTCATGCCTTCTGGCATGTCCATGTACTGGGTCTGGTATCTAAAGATATTTTATGTACAATGGAGGTTGCTAGTCTCTCTATTCCTCTCTCTCTCTCTCTCTCTCTGTATATATATATATATATGTATATTAGTATTTTTGAGAGGGCATGCTTATAAAAAGTTTAGATGATTCAAACTGAGGAATAATAGCTAACTTCTTGGATGATAGAATCTTTTCATTTTTTATTTAATATACATTGTTGTAGTCATTGTAGTGTCACATTTTGGGAAGGGCACTTATAAATGAGAAAGTATCAACAGGAGGGCAACAAGATGGTGAAGGGCCAGAAGAGCATACCATATGGAAATACCTTTGTGAAACTGGGAATGTCTGAAGCTGATGAATAGAAGACTTAGAGACAATAAGATACCTATTTTCAAGTATTTTTTTTTTCAGCCAAAGACAAGGTTTATTAGAACATCTGTCATATTGGGCAGACTCTTAAGAAGTCTGAACATTAGTAAGCTATTGACTACATTATAAGACTCTGAGCATCTTAATGGAGACAAGATGGACCTTACATACATTAAGACTATGGGAGGGATCTAGGAGTGGCCAAGTAGTATATGAGGTAATAGAATTCCAGGGACCTGGACTACTAGGCCAAGGGAGAATGGAGCCTAGATAGGATTAAGTGTGGGAAGTGGCCTGGGGCCATAGGGAGGTCCACAATTAAAGGCCAGTTGATGGGATTATAGCCTCAGGGGAACACCAGAGATTAGGTCCTGTGGGAAAGTCCAGGGTTTTTCCTTTTTGGGGTCTAGATTCCATCCTCATCATTCCCCCCTCAAACAAATGGGGCCCAAATTCTTTTGGGGTAAGGGGTGAAGGTCTAGGCTTCTGAAACTGCTTCCTGCTGGTAAGGGATGTAGAGCTGTCCCTGCATCGAGGGGGTCCCAAAGAGGAGGTTGACTGGAACTGAGCACAGGCTGCATCCAGGGAATGATGGGGAGACATTGGCTGTTTCCCAAATCTGCTGTTTGCTACCAACTGTAGGTGAACAGCCTGTAGTCTAGAAGACATAAATCTGATAGAAAAGACTGCAGGGCCCAGATATAAAGCAGGCACTAGATTTAGGGCCCAAATATGAGAGGATAAAACATCCTTAGCTCTATTTGGATTCAGATAATTCAGTTTTCCAACCATGCAGTATCAAATCCACCTCATAGACAGACTCAGGAATAGCCAGGTGGGTAACATTCCTTTTCAAAAGAACATAATGGAGAAACTGAGCCAGGAGGATCCCATCTTAGACAGAGGCTAAAATTGTCCTCTCAGCTTTTCCCACTGACTTCCCACTGATGGGGTTGGGATCTGGGCCCCACTGATGGGGTTGGGATCTGGGCCTGGGAGAGGAAAAACCCTGGACTTTCCCACATGGCCAAATCTCTGGCATTCCCCTGAGGCTATAATCCCATCAACTGGCCTTTCATTGTGGCTACACCCAATCTCCCCTCCATTGTCTTCTCCCTATGCATGGCCCCTGGTCATTTCCCACCCTTAATCCATTCTCCCTTGGCGTTGTGGTCCAGGTCCCTGGAATTCTATTACCTCATAGACTACTTGGCCACTCCTAGATCCCTCCCACAGGCTTTCTGTATATAAAGTCCATCTTGTCTCCATTAAGATGCTTAGATTCTTAAAATCTAGCCACTGCTTACCCGTGCACAGACTCCTTAAGAGTCTGCCCAATATGACAGATGTTCTAATAAACCTTGTCTTTGGCTGAAAGAAGGCTTGGGTCAAATTCTTTTGGGCAGGACCCGTGAGTTGTGATTTTGGGGTCTCAGCACCCCAGAACCCCTAAACCGCATGATCACCAGTATCAGATTGTCTCAGTAGTTTGTGGCATTTCTCTCAGATGGTGGATTATTGATTATCTTTGGATTATTATGATCCATCAGACAACGCAAAATAAAATTCCATGAGTTTTTACCTCAAACTGAAATTTCACTAATCACAGTTTAAGAAAATCTTTTCTAGGATTTACATCTCAAATTTAAATTTGTCCTGGTATAAAAAGCCAATTAGAGACAGTTAGAGATTATTTCTATATACTTGCAAATTCTCAGCAAGACAAAATCAAAACAAGCCTTTTAAGCTAGTTTACACATTAAAACAATAACCAACAACAGCCAAATTGTTTTAGCTTAACAAAGTTATGAAAAGTTGCTTAACATAACTGATAAAAAAAGTTCACCAATTTGAAACTTGAAACAAACCCATTACCAAACAGGTGACTTCAGTTTTGTTAAATGCATTTCCAAATTACTTCACACAGAGAATCAACATCTCATCATTAATAGTTAAAACTAAAACTTTAAAAGAGTGTACTTACCCAGGTTCGGAGGTTAGCTTCTTTACCTTGAGCAGGATGTGCTGAATCCGGGTGATGTTTCCAGGCAAAGGTTGCCCAGGGCCCAAGGTCATTGCCAATGGGGCCCATGCTGTAGCTGCTGCCCCTCACCCCTCCTTCTTTTGCCCAGGTGGGGGAGGGTGAAATGAAAAGTGAGGGGTAAAGGGTGAAACTCTCTTCTCCTATGAGAAGGGTTAACACACCCTCTTGACTCAAAGGAAGGGAGTGACCAGGGTTGTAAGAGGAGTTTCAAAACTCCTTAATGATCAATCACAAAACTTCCAGAATTTGCCAAAATATTTTCAGCTGTTCTAACTTTTCCCTGTAACCTCCATGGAGGAGGATTCAGGGGTGTAGAGGGAAGGGAGTAAGTAAACCTCAGGGAATCAAAAAGCAACTGCAGTTTTTTCCAATTCCCTAGTGCCAAGAGAACTGACAGAATTGGACATACACTTCCAGACAGGGCATCCATCCTTGTCCTCTATGCTAGTGGAAGGTGTACCCTGGTCCATGGCCTCAAAACGACCCAATGGACAGAGAGCCTGAGAGCATCAGGCCGAGTGTGAGACAGCCTAGTAACCGTCTGCCTGAAAAGCACGTCCAAGCCTTGGTGCTTGGAGAGCGACCCCAACTGCAGAGCAAGAAAGGGGCGGGATGAGGCTTACATACCTTCCAGTCTTGGCTGAAGAATTTGGGGTTAGATAGTTTCACTGTACTGGCCACCACAATATTTAGGTTTAGAGGCTTAGGGGTGCTGGGACCCCAATATCACAACACGCGGATTCTGCCTGAAAGAATTTGACCCAAGCCTTCTTTCAGCCACAGACAAGGTTTATTTGAACATGTGTCATATTGGGCAGATTCTTAAGGAGTCTGAACATTAGTAAGCTATTGGCTTCATTATAAGAATCTGAGTAGTGGCTAGATTTTAAGAATCTGACCCTATTTTCAAATATTTGAAAGGTGATCATAAGAGTGTCTTGCGTGGCCCCAGAGGACAGAACTGGGAACACAATGGGTGGAATTTGCAAAGTAACATATTAGGCTTCATAGAAGTAAAAGTTTCCTAAAGATTTTCTAAATTTAAAAAAAAATTTTAGAATAAAACAAGCATTTCCATAACATAGAACAAAAAAAAGGTCATTGTACATGAAACTCCAAATCTACTATGTACAACATGTTATTCATTTCAAACATACAACAAAATTATCATGTAAATTTCTTTTTTTCTTCCCTTCCTGCTCCTGCTCTAGACATGGCTACCATTACAAATAAATAGGAGTGTAGATGTATGTATATATGGCTTTAATGGTTTCCTATTATCTCTAATATAAAACATAAATTCTTCTGAATAGCATTCACATATAAACCCTTCTATTTGGCATTCAAAACTTCTCACGGTTGTGGTGACTATTTAATTTTCCAGCATTGGACATATAAACATTATTATGCAAACAAATTTCCACTATATTACACATATGATGCACATAATTCCCCTTCACAGACTTTAAGGTTCAGCCATGCTGACCTCTTGCTATTTTTCATAGATAGCACTGCATCTTTCATCTCCACGACTTTGTACTCTCTATCCCCCAAACCTGGAATGCAATCCCACCTTTTACCTTTTTTCCTATCTCTTCCCTTTAGAACAGCCCACTGGGTGTCTGAGCAGTCTTTTAAGGATTGCACTCCTGGTATAAGGAAGGGGCTAGAAAAGGTGCCCTAAAAACTGACTGCTTACCCAAACCTGGCCTCATTACCGCAGCAGACAGGGAATCCCACTCTGGTTGAAAAACAAAAAAATGCACAAAAACGTCTGTAAAGACGATTCCACTAACCATCTGCACATGGAATGTGCACATACTTAGCAGACAACACAGAATCCAGTAGACCTGAAAGACTAACACTTCTTGTTGCAAGAGAATTCAGCAGATATCACATCCAAATAGCAGCCCTGAATGAAACAAGGCTGGCAAATGAAGGTCAAGTTACTGAGGTTGGAGCTGGTTGCTATTTTTTTCTGGACTGACCATAGTGAAGGGGAGTGCCGTGAAGCTGGTGTAGGTTTTTCAATCAAAACTAATCTAGTCAACAAGCTTGCATGCCTAACAAAATGAGCTCATGGTGCACCTCAACTACTCAGTGCTGATGGAGCCACATTGATTAGTGACAAGGACATGATCCTAGAGAGATGGGCTGAACACTTCCATAATGTTTTCAACAGACCACCATCAATCAATGCTGAAGCCATTGACCATTTACCACAAGTTGAAGTCAATCCCTCCCTAGCAGAAGTTCCAACTGAAGAAGAGGTTTTGAATGCCATTAGGCTCCTTTTTTGTGGCAAAGCACCTGGTGCTGATTTTATTGCAGCTGAGATTTAAAATGTGGGGGTTCATTGCTCATACAAAAGCTGACTGACTCCCAAATCTATAAATCAAACTGTAATTACAATTTCTCAAATCTACTTATATATCAATTATTTGCTAGACATTTCCTCCTAAATGTCCCATAAGCATCTCAAGATCATTATTTACAAAATGAGACCAGTAGCTTCCCTCCAAACTCATCCTTTATTGAGGAGAAAATACTAACTCCTCATTATTTTATCTGCAGGATTCAAAGCTCCCCATCATCTGCTTCCTACCTACCTCTCCAGCCTGATTTTTTATTACTCCCATCCATGCAAATCTATGTTTGTTGAATGTTTTGAATGTTTGTTGAATCTGAGCAACTAGTAATCACATTAACAAAGACTATTTTACACCTACCTATGTTCTTTCCCTGCCTATAATTACAATGGAAAATTTACCCACTATCTGGTTTTATCTGTGATTAAAATTAGAAATACACACTTGGCAGCTTCTCTCCCTTTTTTTTTTGCCCCTTTCCCATGGCAATGCCAACAGAAGATAAGATTTTGTTATAAAAGGATGTTTACAGGCTATTGGAGTGCATGGAGCTTGCCTGAACTTCCATGGTGAGTGAGGGAAATCTCTTCCAGAGCTGTTTTATTATGTACATTATTCAAAATAAAACAGAAAATTTGAAAAAAAAAATCAAGCCAACATGAATCATTACAGTCTTTGTTGTGTTTCTCTACCAAGACTCAACTATATATTTGCCTCTATTTAGATGCTGCTAATTTGGACAATCTCTCTGCTATTGGGCACAGTGGCAGGTAAGAAACCATATTTGTGTCAGTGTTGGATATGTAAGTCTCTTTTGTGTATCAGTCTGTGAAATGGTTCAGAATTATTTTCTGTATAGAAAGTGTCTGATGTAATGAATAGAAAGTCAATTTCTGTGTTGGGAGAGCCTGGGTTCATGTCTCATCCCTGGTATGTACTGGCTGCATCGACTGTGGGCAAGTAACAACCTCTCTGTGCTCTAGGTGGCTGTCCAAGACTAAGTTGCAGAGCAGGGGTTCATCTGCATTGTTGAAGGAACTCCTCACAATAACGTCTTTACATGCATGGAATCATAGGATGGCCACAAATGAATATCCCATGCCATAGTGTTCTATCTTTAAATTCTGGTAACTTTGCCAACACTGAATATTTTTTCTTTGAGAGAGCCCACTGACATTGTAATGTTTGAGCCCAGAATTATGCTAAACTAAACTGCTTTTGCTCATGGGCTAAGCCTGCATCTCCTCCATCTTGAATGCTTCTTGAGCCAAAGGTTTGGTTGGGTCAAAGGAGGAAAGACTTTTAGGTCTTGGATAAAATTTAAGCTCTAAAGTGAATGTTCAACACTGATTAGAGCTGGGAGCATCTCTGCCACTCACATGACTAGAAGAACATGTCGGTTCACACTTGTACAGTGCTTTACTGTTCAGCACAATTCAACAGGAATGTGCTGAATGCCAACTATGTACAAAGCAGTGTATGTAGAGAAAAAAAGAGAAAACATAGTTCATTCCCCTAAGGAATTAGAATGGAACGAGGAAGATGAAGCATGTCCACAAACAGCTTTACTCCAAGGTAGGATATACTAAGGGGAAAGGAGAGATGATAGCAAAGTGATATGAGAAATTTGAATATAGGGAAATGACTTCCAGCTGGCAGAATTAGGGAAGACTTTGTCAGGAAACAGCACCTGAATTGGAGCTTGAAGGAAAGGAAGTGGAGGGAAAGGGAAAGCACGAGCAAAGGATAATGAGATCCAGAGCTGGAAGGGACTTCATCGGCCATCTCGTCCAATTTCCTCGTTTTACAGTTTCCTAAATGAGGCCCAGGGAACTTAAATTACTTTGCAAGGTCACACAGCTCAGACTAAGGGTCTGATTCTTTCTCACTCCAAGCCCAGTCTTCATTCACTATAGTCATGATTATACATGAAGCAGACAGGATAACACTGAGGGATGATTAATAGTCTAGTTTGACCAAGAGCGTGTGAAGGGGACTGAATTAGAATTAGATAAGTCTATGAAGAAAGGATGGAATCCTAGTGTAGAGAATTTTAAAAGTAAAGAAAATGACCTTGCACTCTATCCATTAGACAGTGAGTAGTCACTGATGATGTTTGATGAGAGTCATATTTTAAAGGTTACATTACCAAGATTATAACAGAGAGAATAAAGAGACTGGAGGCAGAAAGACACATTAAAAGGTATTGCTATGGTCCCACTGAGAAGTGATGAATGCTTTAAGAGAGGGAAGTTGTAGTGGTAGTAGAAATGAAAGGCAGGATGTGAGAGATGCTATGGAGGTTAAATAAATAGGACTTCGTAACTGATTAGATGTAGAGGATGAAGGAGAGAGAAAATGCAAAATGACTTTGGGTTTTCCAGATTCAGAGAGCAGGAAGATGGTGCTGCCATTAACAGAAACTGACAAGCTAAAAGAGGGACAGGTTTTGGGGGGGAAGGAGTGCAGTTGGAATCATGCTGAATTTAAGGGACTGATATGATAGGTGCTGTAGGCAGCTAGAAATAAATTTTCTCTCACTGGATCACCCAAACAACACTGTTATGTATTATTATCATCCCTATTTTGCAATAAGAAAACTGAAGTTCAGAGTTGCTGTGACTTGTCCAGAGTCATACAGGTAGTGAAAAAATGCAAATCACATTTGTATGTTGCTTTATGTTTTTTAAAGCAAATTGTCAGGATTGGAATTTAAACCTACTCAAATTATAAAAACAAAATTTATCCTACTGCACCATTCTGTCTTTAATTAAGGTATTTTTGGGGTTTTTTTGTGGCTGGGTCTCCCTATGTCCCCCAGTTGGAAGGACAAGGGCTATTCACCGGCCTCATCTAGTTACCACTGGTCAACATAGAAACTTTGATTTATTCTGTTTCTGACTTGGGCCATTTCACTCCCTCTCTAGGCAACCTGGCAGCCTCCTGCTCCAAAGAACTTGACATATTGAGACCAGTTTGATCCCATTGCAGCTTAGAAGTTCTTAGCTCAGGAGAACCTTCAAGTTCAGCCTCCCTCATAGATGGGATTACAGTGTAAGCCACCACATCCAGCACTAAGGTGTCTTGGCAATACTTAGCACAGCTTGTGTCACTTAGTAGGTGCTTAACATATGTTTGTCAATTGATTGGCTAAAATGTGCTTTTCCTGGATTGTATTGCCTTTGAACCCAGCACAGACATGGTAAGAACAGAAAAAAAATGGATTTGAGGGGAGATTTAGAGCTAGAAGGGACGTCATAGGCCTTCCAGTCCAATAAGAGGCAATGAGAGGAATGAGACACCTTAGTATTTTAAATAGTGTGCCTTTACCACTTAGGAAAGAAGAATGTGAATTTCCCTTATAACCATTTAGTGATTTTGAGGAGAGAAAGTAAAACCTAAAACATCATTTTAACAAGTCCTCCTTCTATGTAGCAGAGAACTCAGCAAAACTGCCCTCTAAGTTAATTTACTACTGAGATGTTCCTTTTTTGGGTGATTACAGGAGATCAAGTTTGCTATCCAAGAGTCGGATGCTTTACAGATGATAAACCATGGGCTGGCATTGTACAAAGACCCTTTAAAGTGCTCCCCTGGTCTCCACAAGACATCAACACCCGTTTTCTTCTGTATACCAATGAAAGCCCAAACAAGTATCAAGTAAGTCTTGCTATTTCTCTAAGATTTGTGACTTGTGCGTATTATTTAGAGGAAATAATAGGCTAGCTAGATTTTCTAGCTCCTCACTGAACATACACCAGAGATGACAATTGAAGTCTTTGGAGACTTTTTTAAAAACAATAAAATCCAGTTTTACTTTACTGTGAATTTTCCCAGGAGTCACTTGTTTGTCTTGATGTCAAGTCAAGTCAAGTCAACAAGCATTTATTAGGCACCTACTATGTGCCAGGCTCTGTGCTAAGTGCCAAAGACACAGAGGAAAAAAAACAATAGTCTGTGCTCTCAAAGAGTTCAGAGTCTAATGGGGAAGACCACATGCAAACAACTATGGAAACAAGGTGAAGATCCATATTTCATATTTAAACTATCAATAATTGCCTTAGATATAGTAGATAAGGATCAACTCCTCCTTCTAGATAATATTTTTGCACGTTCAAACTGCTCTCATTACCATTATTAGAACATATTTTTCACACTGTATTTCCCATGTGATGGCAGAGTCCTGTGATATTAACCAATTAGCCTGTGATTTGCAACAGTGTCAGTGTGGCTATGAAGACCTCTTTGACAGAAGCTTTTCCCCTCAAGTCTAAAGCATCATATTTCAGAAAGTAGAGAGGTTGATAAGCAATTTTTCTCTTCTTAACACAGGAAATTCTTCCAGACAATTTGGTATCTGTCAAAAGCTCTAATTTCAACAAGAATAGAAAAACTCGATTTGTTGTTCATGGCTTCAATGACAAAGGTGAAGGAGACTGGTTGACAAGCGTATGCAAGGTAGGATAACAGCAGCAGTAAACCCCAGCCTCTCATTCTCTTATACTAATCTTTACAGGGCCCCTTCCTCCCAACAGCACTGTCAGGAGAATAGAACAACTTTTATTGTCCTCTTTCTGTACATGTGAGAACTGAGCAGTCAAATGATGTCCCTTATGCTCACACTTCCAAAAAAAGCAGTGAAGTGTAGTAGAAAATGCATGGGACTTAGAATCAAAGGAAGTGGGTTTCAATCCTGCCTTTGATGCTTCCTACTTGTGATCCTATGACCAGTTTGTAAGGGAAGTAG
>NW_020949513.1:0-1020 GCF_900497805.2 Vombatus ursinus | reverse complement strand
CACACACACACACACACACACACACACACACACACACACACACACACCACATACAAGCTGAGAAATTCACTCAGTATAGAGCAGAAACAAGTTTGCAGTGACTTACATTTAGTGTATGTTTTATTTCTGCCATAACCAAGTGATTTCTGTCTCTGTTCCAAGTATAAGCTAATTTCTCACCTTGAAGAGAAGGTAAAGGGATTTGAGAACCACCTCTCTACACTCCAAACTATCAGTGACAATGTAGTGTTTCTTTGTAGAAAAAAAAATGGAAGTAGGTTTTCTGCATACTGTGGGAATGAGAAACAATGTGAAGGTGCAGAAAGGAAATTTGACATTTGTCAGGGGGTTGGAGAATAGAACAGTGTCATAAGGAAGAGGAAGGAAAGGAAAAGGACAACTGGTTTTAGAGATTTAAAAGCAAATAGAATTGAAGTGCTTGTCTTCCAAGGAATGACAAATTAGAGCTACAGAAGCTATCAGGTCAACAAATAGAATCATCAACCACCACTACTCCTTTCTTTGATGTTACCTCACCTGATAGCTTCTGTAGCTCTAATTTGTCATTCCTTGGAAGACAAGCACTTCAATTCTATTTGCTTTTAAATCTCTAAAACCAGTTGTCCTTTTCCTTTCCTTCCTCTTCCTTATGACACTGTTCTATTCTCCAACCCCCTGACAAATGTCAAATTTCCTTTCTGCACCTTCACATTGTTTCTCATTCCCACAGTATGCAGAAAACCTACTTCCATTTTTTTTTCTACAAAGAAACACTACATTGTCACTGATAGTTTGGAGTGTAGAGAGGTGGTTCTCAAATCCCTTTACCTTCTCTTCAAGGTGAGAAATTAGCTTATACTTGGAACAGAGACAGAAATCACTTGGTTATGGCAGAAATAAAACATACACTAAATGTAAGTCACTGCAAACTTGTTTCTGCTCTATACTGAGTGAATTTCTCAGCTTGTATGTGGTGTGTGTGTGTGTGTGTGTGTGTGTGTGTGTGTGTGTGTGTGTGTG
>NW_020949512.1:0-2935 GCF_900497805.2 Vombatus ursinus | reverse complement strand
CCCACCCCTGGAGACAATCAGCAAAACAATAAATCAATCTCTGATTTGTAGTGTTTTTCAGTTTCAAGGTTAGATGCTCAAACTAAAAATTTAACTATCAGCTCTGAGTTTATTCACCCAGTTCCAACATACCTCTGCCTGAATAATTGCCTTTCAGATAAGAAATACAGATATTTAGAAAATGAAATTTGAAATTTGAAAGGTTGAGGACCATGAGTAGTTGAGTTTTGTTCTCCTATTCTCCCTCACCCAACAGCATCTTATCACCCGCGAGATTTCTCCTTGGTAAAAGAGACCACCACAGAGGTAGAGGAAATACAATGGGAGTATGTATTCGGGACTCTTTGGAAAAGGTTCTGGGTACTGGCACCAGATGATGACATACAAAGAGGCCCATTCAGGTTTTATTACCCTCACAGCTAGGCACCTTCCCCTGGGGCTGCCAATAGTCAGGGAAAAGTGGGCATGTTGAGACTTTCCTGGGTTAGTGACTGCCAACAAAGTAACTTCCCAGTCTTCAGGCCTAGCTTCCTGGCATCTCTGTCTCTAGCTACAATTTCCAAGATCCCCAACCTGGTGGTTTCTCTGAAGGTGCCAGATTCTGTGTATGTAATCTATTCTTAGCTGCAGATCAAACATTCCCTTCTGAACTGAGTAAAAGGGTATTTAAATAAACTCAAGGTGTTAAGAGGATAAGACATGGATATTTTAACGCTTCAAAATATAAAACACAGGTTAACAAAAAGCTGATGGTTGAAATCTTAATAGGGCCTGACCTCTGTGGTAAGAGTTCTCAATGACTGTATAGAGAGCCCTAAGTGTAGAGAGATAGAATTATAAATCATTAAAGCTGGCAGGCACCTTAGATATAATTTAGCACAGCCACCTAATTTTACATATGAGTAAACTGAGGCCCAGAGAGTTGACATGCCTTGCTCAAGGTCACAGCTAGTTAGAGATGGCACTCAAGTCTCTTTATTCTCATGAGAGCGCTATTTCTGGGGCACCGTGATATCTTATGTGCACCCCAGAGATATAGCCAAGACATTTTCCTTTCTTTTTGCCATAAAGCTCTAATTAGATGGGATTATTAGTGATGGAAGGGTCATGAATTAGAGCTGGAAGGGAATTTAGAGGCCATTTCCAAGGGTGGGGAACCTGCGGCCTCGAGGCCACATGTGGCCTTCTAGGTCCTCAAGTGTGGCCCTTTGACTGACTCCAAACTTCACAGAACAATCTTTTTATTAAGGGGATCTGTTCTGTGAAGTTTGGAGTCAGTCAAAGGGCCACACTTGAGGACCTAGAGGGCCACATATGGCCTCGAGGCTGCAGGTTTCCCATCTTCTAGTCAAATCTTCTTACTTTATATATAAGGGAACCAGGGAAGTGAAATGATTTGCCCAAGGTCACACAGGTATTAAATGACAGAAATAGTATCTGAACCCAGGTCATCTGACTTCAAAGCTAATAATTATTCCACTAATGAGCAGATAGATGGCACAGTGGATAGAGCACCAGACCTGGAGTCAAAATGACCTAAATTCAAATTCAGTCTCAGACAATTACTAGCCATGTGACTGTGGGTAAGTCATTTACTCTCTGCTTGCTTCAGTTTCCTCATCTGTAAAATGGGGATAATAATGGGACCTATCTCCCAAGGTTGTTGTGAGGATCAAATGAGATATTTGTAAAGCACTTAGTACAGTGACTGGCACATAATAAGCATTCTATAAATGTTAGTTGTTGTTTCCTGTTGGCTATATATCCAGTCACAAGTGAAGATATGCAGTGTTTAATTAGGAAAATTATTTAAAGAACTCATGAAATGCATCAATGCATCAAGAATAAGCAGAATTCATGGCTGAATTATCCAGGTGACTTAGCCTAATACATAGGTTTTATAAGATAAATGCTTTTTTATTTTAGCATTATTTATGCAGAAGTTGATACTGAATATCACTCTATGATCCTAGGCATAAAAAGAGAAAGGAAATTCTGGCAACACTTGGATATTTTGTTATTATTTACAGTAACATTTATTTAATTATTTACAGTACATAACAGTAAACTTTTACTATACTTACAATATGCTGGAACAGTCAGGAGCAGCTTTGTTCCCACCTCAGTGAGCCAATGACATGCATACCCCAGAGCCTGCTTACCAGTTGCTCAAGCCACTCTAGTGAATGACTGCCTAGTTTCATCTTCTGTGGCCCCCCACTTCCATGTGGAGTGAGAAGAAGTCAGATCCAGCCAGGGAAAGAAGGAATAGAGAGTGGAGAGAGACACTGGGCTCCAGCTTGGGAAGAGATGGTGTCTGGTGCAGTTTCTGCTATCTATGCCCATTGTTGCTTGATGTCAACACGTGCTTCCTGATCCAAGTAAATGCTTTTGCTTTTGGTTATGATAGGAGACATAAGTGACATGTCAAAAACAGCTACATCTAAAAGGAAGGTACTTTCTATGGGCTGGGGCTTCAGCCTATGTGGAATATCTTGAATTTAGGTCCAAGCAGACGTCTTGGGGAGTGACAAGAAAACAAATGAATGTGTGTGTGTGTGTGCGTGTGTGTGTGTGTGTGTGTGTGTGTGTGGTGTGTAGAGGATGGTACATTTAAATCCCTAAAGAAATGTTATAAAGAAACTAAAACCAAATAATTTTGTCAATCATATAGATATTTTGTCTACCCAGTTTTTATTGTCTAGATATTTAATAAACTCCAGATCATTGACTTTTTTCTTTTCTTTTTTTTGTTTTCATATGTTTATTGATCTGTGGAATTAACAGGAAATTATAATCTGTCTGGATGTTTTAGTGTTTAACAACCATTTAATATTTTATCATTCATATTACATCCTCTGGAAATTAGTTAAAGGTTTCATTTCGAGATGTGTGTATATAGACATATGTGTACTGTCTATGTGTATATATACAT
>NW_020949511.1:0-2935 GCF_900497805.2 Vombatus ursinus | reverse complement strand
ATGTATATATACACATAGACAGTACACATATGTCTATATACACACATCTCGAAATGAAACCTTTAACTAATTTCCAGAGGATGTAATATGAATGATAAAATATTAAATGGTTGTTAAACACTAAAACATCCAGACAGATTATAATTTCCTGTTAATTCCACAGATCAATAAACATATGAAAACAAAAAAAAGAAAAGAAAAAAGTCAATGATCTGGAGTTTATTAAATATCTAGACAATAAAAACTGGGTAGACAAAATATCTATATGATTGACAAAATTATTTGGTTTTAGTTTCTTTATAACATTTCTTTAGGGATTTAAATGTACCATCCTCTACACACCACACACACACACACACACACACACACACGCACACACACACACACATTCATTTGTTTTCTTGTCACTCCCCAAGACGTCTGCTTGGACCTAAATTCAAGATATTCCACATAGGCTGAAGCCCCAGCCCATAGAAAGTACCTTCCTTTTAGATGTAGCTGTTTTTGACATGTCACTTATGTCTCCTATCATAACCAAAAGCAAAAGCATTTACTTGGATCAGGAAGCACGTGTTGACATCAAGCAACAATGGGCATAGATAGCAGAAACTGCACCAGACACCATCTCTTCCCAAGCTGGAGCCCAGTGTCTCTCTCCACTCTCTATTCCTTCTTTCCCTGGCTGGATCTGACTTCTTCTCACTCCACATGGAAGTGGGGGGCCACAGAAGATGAAACTAGGCAGTCATTCACTAGAGTGGCTTGAGCAACTGGTAAGCAGGCTCTGGGGTATGCATGTCATTGGCTCACTGAGGTGGGAACAAAGCTGCTCCTGACTGTTCCAGCATATTGTAAGTATAGTAAAAGTTTACTGTTATGTACTGTAAATAATTAAATAAATGTTACTGTAAATAATAACAAAATATCCAAGTGTTGCCAGAATTTCCTTTCTCTTTTTATGCCTAGGATCATAGAGTGATATTCAGTATCAACTTCTGCATAAATAATGCTAAAATAAAAAAGCATTTATCTTATAAAACCTATGTATTAGGCTAAGTCACCTGGATAATTCAGCCATGAATTCTGCTTATTCTTGATGCATTGATGCATTTCATGAGTTCTTTAAATAATTTTCCTAATTAAACACTGCATATCTTCACTTGTGACTGGATATATAGCCAACAGGAAACAACAACTAACATTTATAGAATGCTTATTATGTGCCAGTCACTGTACTAAGTGCTTTACAAATATCTCATTTGATCCTCACAACAACCTTGGGAGATAGGTCCCATTATTATCCCCATTTTACAGATGAGGAAACTGAAGCAAGCAGAGAGTAAATGACTTACCCACAGTCACATGGCTAGTAATTGTCTGAGACTGAATTTGAATTTAGGTCATTTTGACTCCAGGTCTGGTGCTCTATCCACTGTGCCATCTATCTGCTCATTAGTGGAATAATTATTAGCTTTGAAGTCAGATGACCTGGGTTCAGATACTATTTCTGTCATTTAATACCTGTGTGACCTTGGGCAAATCATTTCACTTCCCTGGTTCCCTTATATATAAAGTAAGAAGATTTGACTAGAAGATGGGAAACCTGCAGCCTCGAGGCCATATGTGGCCCTCTAGGTCCTCAAGTGTGGCCCTTTGACTGACTCCAAACTTCACAGAACAGATCCCCTTAATAAAAAGATTGTTCTGTGAAGTTTGGAGTCAGTCAAAGGGCCACACTTGAGGACCTAGAAGGCCACATGTGGCCTCGAGGCCGCAGGTTCCCCACCCTTGGAAATGGCCTCTAAATTCCCTTCCAGCTCTAATTCATGACCCTTCCATCACTAATAATCCCATCTAATTAGAGCTTTATGGCAAAAAGAAAGGAAAATGTCTTGGCTATATCTCTGGGGTGCACATAAGATATCACGGTGCCCCAGAAATAGCGCTCTCATGAGAATAAAGAGACTTGAGTGCCATCTCTAACTAGCTGTGACCTTGAGCAAGGCATGTCAACTCTCTGGGCCTCAGTTTACTCATATGTAAAATTAGGTGGCTGTGCTAAATTATATCTAAGGTGCCTGCCAGCTTTAATGATTTATAATTCTATCTCTCTACACTTAGGGCTCTCTATACAGTCATTGAGAACTCTTACCACAGAGGTCAGGCCCTATTAAGATTTCAACCATCAGCTTTTTGTTAACCTGTGTTTTATATTTTGAAGCGTTAAAATATCCATGTCTTATCCTCTTAACACCTTGAGTTTATTTAAATACCCTTTTACTCAGTTCAGAAGGGAATGTTTGATCTGCAGCTAAGAATAGATTACATACACAGAATCTGGCACCTTCAGAGAAACCACCAGGTTGGGGATCTTGGAAATTGTAGCTAGAGACAGAGATGCCAGGAAGCTAGGCCTGAAGACTGGGAAGTTACTTTGTTGGCAGTCACTAACCCAGGAAAGTCTCAACATGCCCACTTTTCCCTGACTATTGGCAGCCCCAGGGGAAGGTGCCTAGCTGTGAGGGTAATAAAACCTGAATGGGCCTCTTTGTATGTCATCATCTGGTGCCAGTACCCAGAACCTTTTCCAAAGAGTCCCGAATACATACTCCCATTGTATTTCCTCTACCTCTGTGGTGGTCTCTTTTACCAAGGAGAAATCTCGCGGGTGATAAGATGCTGTTGGGTGAGGGAGAATAGGAGAACAAAACTCAACTACTCATGGTCCTCAACCTTTCAAATTTCAAATTTCATTTTCTAAATATCTGTATTTCTTATCTGAAAGGCAATTATTCAGGCAGAGGTATGTTGGAACTGGGTGAATAAACTCAGAGCTGATAGTTAAATTTTTAGTTTGAGCATCTAACCTTGAAACTGAAAAACACTACAAATCAGAGATTGATTTATTGTTTTGCTGATTGTCTCCAGGGGTGGG
>NW_020949510.1:0-2750 GCF_900497805.2 Vombatus ursinus | reverse complement strand
ACAGTTTGAAAGATGGATTAGACACCAACAAAAATATAGGGAACAGTTTATGTGAAAGAATGGATGCGGTATGCCCAAGTCAGGTAACAGCAAGGAAGTTGATGAGGCTTAACGTCTACTAGGAATCTGCAAAACAAAGCACTATGGGAGCTGTATGGCAACCCACCATGAGGATCAGAGGCAGCTTCTGGAGGCAGTGGCGTTCCGTTCGGTCTTTAAGGAAAGCAAATGATTTGGCTACTGAAAAGACAGACCACTGCAGACAAAGGCACAAGGGAGCCGGGAGAGTACACTGTTGGTCACCAGAGCACGTAATGTGTTGAGGAGAGTAGAAAAACAAACATACCAACAAAAAAGAGAACTAAAACAGCTCAACTACTGGGCTTGATTAAAAAGACAGAAGGTAACTGAGGCACCCGGATTTTCATAGAAAATTATTCCTATACACATACATGTGCATATATGTATACATGCCATATGTATGTGTATATATGCTTATTATATAGCTGTATAGATGCATTTTTCCTAGGATGAAATGGAAAAGCATTTACTAAGCACGTAACCATGTGCCAAGCACTGAGATAAGCTCAGACAGGAAAAAAAGAGTTCCTGCCCTCAGGGAGCTCATACTCTACATGGGAGAGACAACATACAGGGCAGATGGCAAAGCCCAGGGGTTCAGTGGGAGGGCAGATGGCAAAGCCACCTGGGAAAAAGAAAAAGAAAATAAACCACAGGACTATCTCCAAAAGGCTTCACAGCCATCACTCTAACCCCCAAACTTCCACTTACAGCGGAGCATTTATTGGGTGCTGAGTTCTAGGCAAGTCTCTCTCTAGTCATCTGTAGACAAGATGCCAACTGGCATTTATACTTAAGAGTTTTCTTACATGAGTTCTCCATATTTTCTTTGTAAGTGAAATCACAGATCCATTCCTTATTCCTATCACCTTTATTTTGAGCCTAATAAGTGTTTACACTTGTTTATATATGCATATATATACACACATACACATGTATATGTGTATGTATATATACACACATATGCACACACATACATATATGTATATAAGGCATTCTACATAATAAAATAATAGCTAGCATTTATATAGCACTTTAAGGTTTGCAAAGCACTTTACAAATATCTCATTTTATCCTCACAACAATACTGGGAGACTGGGACACCTTAATTATCCCCATTTTATAGATAAGGAAACTGAGATTGAGAGCGGTTAAATTAATTGCCCAGGACCACAGAGCTAGTAAGTTTCTGAGCTGGGATTTGAACTCAGGTCTTCCTGACCTAGTGGTGTACTTCAGTTCTCCACTGTAACCTAGATGTGACCCTGATTGTGGCAGGCTATGCCAATGGCAGGTCTACCAAGTTGGTAGTTGCTTTTGCACATTGTGTAGGGGACAGTCCTTGTCAAATGAGGCCACCTAGCTAACGTGACAGAGGCTTTATCACCAGGTGAGTTGCAGGAAGATAGAGTCTTGAGCCACAGCAGACTTGCCTTGAAGGCCATGTACCACGCTACAGAGAGGTTCTGATCAGTGACAGAGGAGAGAGTCCCCATACTGACAAAACAACAGATCTGTGAAATACTGAAGTGATTATTTAAAACGATGACATGGGCTGAGAGTCGTGCCAGACAGTCAGACGTGGAAAGGTTGCGACCCGTACTGCCAGAAGAGCATGTCAATGATACCATATAGCCATAAAGGCAGCAAGGTCCTGGAATGATATCTGCTTGTTTTTAAACTGAGTAGAAGAGAAGACAAGAATCAAGATGGAGGCAGATATAGAGTAATGAGGGGCTGAGGTCAGGGATCATCCTGTGACCTTCCTCCCTACACAAGACGTTAATTCTATTCTAATCCCTCTCATTGGACGTTGAGAAAAGGAATGTGTATTTAAGTATTTTTTACAGACCTACAAAGCTGGAAGGGACCTTAGAGATTACATAATCCCACTCCTTAATCTGACAAGCCAGGAATAGTTTATCTCACAGCTAGGTAATTGGCAAAACCAGTACTCAGACCCAGGTCTTCTGTTGCCAAAGCTAGTGCTTCTAACATTACATCATGATTTTGGAGGGTTTGGCTTAGCCCCTTTTCTCAGACAACTTGAGGGTCTGAATTATTAAGACATCATGGGATTTTATTTGTATCATTTATATGAAATCATTTCTATTTATTTCTAGAAGACTGGTCTTAAGCAAATAGCACCAAAAAGGGCACAAAATTTAGTGACCATGAGGAAGAACACCAGCCCCCTCTTCACATCCTGTCCTTCATTCTAGGGACTGTCATACTCTCCCCAGCCCTAGAAAATCTGGGTTGTCACTAATTACTCAACATCTACACAAAAAGGTTATTTCACCTCTGTAAAGTGGCTCCTCACTGATATGGGCAATAAAAAAAACTACAAGAGGCAATTTGGGTGGGGAGGGCCCACATCAAGGTGCCCCAGACCTGGTAGGGTCCCGGTATCATCCTTGGTAGATAACAGCAATGACGAGGAACTACAATAGCTGGCCTTCACAAAGTGCTTCAAGCTTTACCCAGCGCTTTACATACATTCCATAATAGGACCCTCACGTTATAACACTGTGAGGTGGGGGCCACCAGCAGTATGACACACATTTTACCAATAAGAAAACTGAGGCTTAGGCTCAGAATCAACTCAGAATCATGGCTAACATTTATATAGCAATGCTGGATTCCAACTTGTTCACAAAATGTGATAA
>NW_020949509.1:0-1113 GCF_900497805.2 Vombatus ursinus | reverse complement strand
CACTTCAAGTTTTGCAAGGTACTTTACATGGGTTATCTCATTTGGGTTTCAAAATAAACTCTGGAAAATAGGTGCTATTATTACCCTATATTTATAGGTGAGCAAACTGAGACTAATAGAGGTTAAATGGAATGGAATGAGCTTTTTTCCCAAGGCAAAGATCCGACCATGTCCCTCTCCTGCTCAATAAACTCCACTGGCTCCCTATTGGCTCTAGAATAAACTACAAATCCCATCACTTGGCACCTAAAGCCCTTCATAGTGTGGATCCAATTGATCTTTCCAACTTCATTATCCATTGCTCCCCTTTCCACGTGCTGCAATCCAGCCATGCTGACTGTTTTGCTTTTGCTCACACGGAACTCCTCCTCTTTCCATTCCCCATCTCTGTTCCTTTGCACAGGCTGTCTCCCATGATTACAGTGCTCTCCCTCCTCACCTCTACCTTGTGGAACTTCTAGCTTCATACAAAACTAACGTCACTTTCAACATGAGGTTTTTCCTGACACCCTCCCTCAATTGTTTTCCCCAAATTATTGTTGTTGAGTCATTTCAGTCGTGTCCTATTCTCCATGACCCTCTTTGGGGTTTTCTTGGCAAAGATACCAGAGTGGTTTGCCATTGCATTCTCTAGCTCATTTGACAGATAAGGAAACTGAGGCAAACAGGATTAAGTGACTTGCCTAGAATCACACAGCTAATAAGATTTGAACTTATGAAGAGGTACCTTCCTGACTCCAGATCCAGTGCTCTATCCACTACCTAGCTGACCTATTTACCTGGTACTTATTCTTTACATATTTATGCATATAAAGGTAGTAGACACATTCTGACTCTGTGACCTCGAGCAAGTCACTTAAGCTTTCAATACTCTAAACAAATTTTTAAGAATATAAGTTGCAGAGAAGGTACCATCCTGCACTGCAAAGGAAGTTTCCTCCCCAGAGACTTCCTTATACCAGTGACATCCCAGCCCTCAACCCAGTCCTGATCCAAATTTATATATGTAACTGTATCCTTCCCAATGGAATATAAGCTTCTAGGGGTGGTTTTGCTTTTGCCTTTGTATTCCCAAAGTCATAGCCCCATCCCTGATACATAGTAGGTGCTCAG
>NW_020949508.1:0-5227 GCF_900497805.2 Vombatus ursinus | reverse complement strand
ATCTTCCTTTGAAAGCCCTAACCCCACTTTCTGATCCTTTCAAACTCTTCCTTCCAGTTCCCTTCATTATCTATTCCCATTGTTTATTCAATCTCTCAGACCTTCCAAACAGAATTCTCACCTAGACCCTTTTCCCAACCACTCTCCCCTTCCTCTGGCCACCCAAAGTTACTTTAGTGTATATAAGATCCTCCCTGGCACCCATTCAAATGCTGAGACTTTCTCATGCCCAAAAGGCTGAGACTGTCTCATGCCTGCTCGTCCCTATGGGCGTTACTAATCTTCTGGTTCCTTAAGAGTCTGGCCTATATGATTTATCTCTAATAAACTATTTCTCTGGCTAGAAGAAGATTTGAGTCGAATTCATTCGGCAGGGCCCGCATTGAGATCTTGGGGTTCCAAGCACCCCAAAACCTCTAGACCTCTTTATATGGTTCCCTGACTGGGAAAAAAACTGCCAAATCTCAAACTCTTCTCCAGCCATGACTGGAAGGTACATAAGCCTCCCCTCCCCAGTTTCCTTGTTGTCTTGTGGCTGGGAGGGGGATTTCCAAGCACCCAGCTAGGCTTGGCTTGGAAGTGTTTTAGGGCCTGACCTCTCAGGTCCTGCTAGGTCAGAGAGCTACGAGGCTGTCTCAAACTCTGCCTGATGCTCTCAGTCTCTCAGTTCAGTGGTTCTGTTTGAGCACTTGGACCTGGGTATACCTTCCTTAGCATAGAGGACAGATTCCCTATCAGGAAGCGTAGGTCCAATCCTCTCAGTTCTTTGGTGCTAAGGAATTAAGAAACTGTTGGATATTTTTTTTCTTTTTCTTTTTCCCTAAGCCCACCATGGGTCAATCCTCTTCAATTCCCAAGAATTCAGCTTTGGGCTGTCTTTTACAAAACTGGAAAAATTTTAGCTTCTCTAAAGGACTTAAAAAGAAAAAAAACT
This sequence comes from Vombatus ursinus, assembly GCF_900497805.2. NCBI lineage: Eukaryota > Metazoa > Chordata > Mammalia > Diprotodontia > Vombatidae > Vombatus > Vombatus ursinus. The sequence goes on along the minus strand of NW_020949508.1, from coordinate 4,293 downwards.
GGTATATTTTTGCAACACCGTTTGGCCTCAGTATCACTTGGAAAATTATGAGGCATGGCCCCTTTTTGGGACATTAAGGCTAAAGACCCTCTGAGAGTTAGAAAAATATTGTCGCAGGGAAAGAAAATGGGTGGAGATTTCTTACTCAATGGCTTTTGTTGAGCTTTCTAGAGACCCCATTCTCAGAAAGGATTGTAAGATGCTCATAGTTAGAGCTACCCCACTAATGGGAAGTGGGGATCAAATGGACTTTTTGGATGATCCTCTTATGGTTCCTAGGGTTATGGCACCCCTCTTTCCAGCCTGTGTCAGCACCACCTCCCCAGCACCTATCTCTACCCCATTCTCCTCTGGCCTCTCTGGCTGTTCCCCATTCTCCTCAGACCTTTCCTTCTGCTCCCCATTCTCCTTTGACCCCTCCTACATTTCCCTATTCTCCCTTGGCTCCCCTTGTTTCCCATGCCCCCTCCTCCTTGCCCAACTCCTCTTTCCCTTGGTTTCCCTTCCCTTTTCCTTTGGTTCCTGCATTTTCTCCCCAGGCCTCTGCTCTGGAGGCAACTTCTACTCAGGCCTTGAGCAAGGGCTTCGCCCCAGCCTCTACTTCTGAAGAAACCCCTGCTCAAATTCCAGACAAAGTTCTCAACTCAGTGCCTCCTTCCCAGACCTCTACTTCCAACAGGACCCCTTCTCAGGCTCTAGACAAGGGTTTGCCTTGGCGTCTCCTCCCCTGACCCCTCCCCCTCCTCCAGCATCAGGTAATCTTTCCCCTTGCCAGCCAGATTCCTTGGCCTTGCTAGTTCAGCCAGCACTCCCCAGTCCCTCACTCACAAGAAGTGGGACTTCTATCTCCCTCCCTTGCAAGCCCCTGCTCCTCCAGGGCCTTCAGGGCCTTTTCCTGTAAGGGAGGTACCTGCCTCACCTAATGGGATGCTTAGGATGCATGTTCCATTCTCCATTTCAGACCTCAAGCTGATTAAGGACAGGCTAGGTGGATACTCTGAAGATCTCACTAAATTTACTGAGGGCTTCAGAGATGTGTCCCTACAATTCGAACTTTCTTGGGGTGATTTGCATGTCCTCTTCTCCACCTGTTGTACCACTGAGGAGAGGAAGAGAATCTGGGAACAAGCCCAAAACTTTGGGGATTGTTTTGCTAGCAATGACCCCACAAAATACCCCCCAGGAATAGCTGCTGTTCCTGCTAGTGATCCAGGGTGGGATTATCAGAAGAGTGAGGATAGGGGAAAGAGAGACTACATGATAATTTGTCTGTTAGAAGGTCTGAAAACTGCATTTCAAAAGCAAGTAAATTTTCAGAAGATTAAGGGGATTCCTCAGGGAGAAAGGGAAAACCCTGCCCTTTTCCAAAATAGGCTAGTAGAAGCCATTAAAAAGTACACGAATTTAGATCCTGACTCTATAGAAGGAGCAGCAATCCTTAGCATGTATTTCATTAATCAATCTGCCCCAGATATTAGGAGAAAACTACAGAAATTGGCAATGGGACACCAAACACCTCGGGCCCAGTTATTGGAGATTGACTTTGGAGTCTTTAACAATGGAGACCTAGTTGCAGCAGAGGAGAAAGAACGCAGGCAGAGGGCTAGAGACAAAGAACATGCTCTATTCTTGGCTGCTGTCGTGGTTAGGAAAAGACCCAAAGGTGTTCCTGACAACTTGGGCAGTGGGAAAACCTGCTTTTGATGCCACCAGGAGGGTCACTGGTCCAAGGAGTGCCCCTCCAGGACACCCCCTTGGAGGAAGCCCCCAACATGGACACCTCCAGGACCTTGCCCAAGATGTGACCAGGAGGGACATTGGAAGAAGGATTGTCCCCCAGGTAGGAGAAGTGGTACAGCAGTCCCCCACTACCCTGTCCTCCAGTCTTCTCAAGACTGGGGAAGACATGGGAGCCTGGGTCCTGGCAACACTCCCACTTTCTCCATCTCTCTCACCAAGCACTGGGCAGAAATCGAGGCTGAAGGTAAGGTTACCCACTTTATCATGGCTATGTTCTTTGCTTTAACCAATTACTCTGGCCCTATTTGCTCCTTGACCCATCCTGTCATGGGCTATGGAGGGAGAACTAAGGGATGTCTCCAAACATACCCCTTCCCCTGCCTAATTGAGAATCTGTTGTTTAAACACTCCTCTCTTATGATACTCTCCTCTTGCCCTGCCCCCTTGTTGGGGCACCTGATGGTGAAGTTAGGGAGCCAATTTTCTCTAGTTAAGCTTCCCCTCTCCCTTTTCCCTCTGTGTGCTAGACCTCCCCATGTTCCCCCAGAAGTGTGGGAGACAGTTGGGGATCAGGGAACTCCTGGGAGAGCTACTCTTGTCACCCCAGCCGTTGTTTGCCTCCAAGACCCTAAAGTATTTTCCCATCACCGTAGTTGTAGCCCCATCCAGGAGGCTTCTTTGTCCACTGCCTCAGGAATGCTTAATTTCTTGGGAACTCAAGGCTATAGGGTCCCTTTGAACAAAGTCCAGGTAGCATGCCAGTCTGTACAGTTTCTGTGCCAAGAATTCCCTGTCCCAGACACTAAGAGACAATTTCAAACTTTTCTAGGCATGGCTAGATTTTGTAGACTCCGGATACCTAATAATAGTTTTATTGTTAAGCCCTTTTATGATGCTCCTCTGGGCCCAGACTCACTCCCCCTAGAGTGGGGCCCAGACCAGGCTAAAGCTTTTGTGACTTTAAAATCTAAATTGACCCCCACACCCCAAACCCAGTCCTTGGTACCTGACCCTAGCCAGATTGCTTGTTTTTCAAAACAATTAGACTTTGCAGCTGCTGGATGGCCTGCATGCCTCCGAGCAGTGGCTGCTACAGTCATTCTGATTGAGGAAGCCTCTAAATTTACATTTGGCCTCTGAAAGTGGGAAGATATCTTGCTAGTTAAGCTGGGAAACCCATCAGACTACTCACACCCACACAGCAACTCTCATCTCCACAAAACCCCCCTCCCCAATATGACTTTCTCAGAAGCTTATGCCACCCCATTTATGCTTGCCACTCCTCTATGGGCTACTCTCTCTGTATCTACGCCTTGCTTCTCTGCCATGGAATATTCCCTTACTTGGGGGACAAACTCCAAGGCCACTAGACAAGTTAACACCCCTGTGGAAGGAGGGCTTGTTAGAGTTTCTGCTTATCTTTTGACCTGCACTACCTGTGCAGATACCACTAATGTCAAGAATTTTGGGGAAACGGTGAAAGGAAGTGCCAACACATGGCAAGACCCCAGAACTACTGTCTTGGTCACTCAATGTTTGACACCCTACAAAGACTTTGGGGTGTGCACCCTCAGATTTTTAGCACCTCCCTTCTCCATTTTCAATGCCACACAGCCCACAGTCTCTAACTTAAGGACAAAACATGGATTTTGGGGAAATGTCTTCTGGTCTCTTAAAAAGGGAGCAGACTATCTCATGTCCTGGTATAACCTACGACATGAACATATTCTCTCTAACCTTACAGAAACTATTCACCAGTTGGCAAATGTGACAGCTTATGGTTTCCTGGTAATCCAGCAATCTTTAGATTCCTTAGCAAAAGTAGTTCTAGATAATAGAATAGCCCTAAACTACTTGCTTGCCTCCAATGGAGGTGTATGTGCTTTAGCAAACACATTTTGTTGCATGTATAACAACAACTCTGGGCAGGTAGAGTTGTGCACTGCTCATATTTTGGAAAAAACTAGTTGGATGCAGGAAATTTACAATAACCTCAGTGCTTCAAAATCATCTTTTTCATGGGAGTCCTGGCTTTTTTCTATACTGGTCCCTATTCTTATTCCCCTACTGATCATATTTCTCTTGTGTTTGTTTGGTCCATGTTTACTAAATATTCTTGCCAGACTGCTCAGGCTGTATACCAACCCGAGGACTCTAGCCTGCTGAACCTGGCATCAGCCAGGTTTTGAAGTTTCACTCCTCGAATAGGACCCAGAGAGGCAGGGACAGTTCTATGCCCCTTGCCAGCAGGAAGCAGTTTCAGAAGCTGAGACTTTCACCCCTTACACCAAAAGAGTTTGGGTCCCATTTGTTTGAGGGGGGAATGGTGGGGTTATGAGCCTATCATTCAGTTTCAGAAGCTGAGACCTTTGCCTCTTTTCACCAAAGGGAATTTGGCTCCCATTTGTTTACAGACCCTGGAAGACCCTTAAACTTTTAGAGTCCTTACAGACTTCCCTTATCTCCCTTTGAAAGCCCTAGCCCCGCCTTTTGATCTTATTCAGATGTACCTATGCCCCTAGCCCTAAAAAGAATCTGGCTCCCGTTTGTCTC
>NW_020949507.1:0-2416 GCF_900497805.2 Vombatus ursinus | reverse complement strand
GTTCTTTGCCACCACAAAGAGAGCTGCTATAAATATTTTAGAAAATACAGGATTTTTTTCTTTTTCCCTGATCACCTTAGGAAAAAGACCTAAGAATGGTATTTCTGGGTCAAAGGGTATGCACAGTTTTATAATTTTTTGGACATAATTCCAGATTACTCTCCAAAAAGGTTGGATCAGATCACAGTTCTACTAACAGCATATTAGTGTCCAATTTTTTCCACATCCCCTCCCAACACTTGTCATTTTCTCCTATCATTTTAGCCAATCTGATAGGTATGAGATGGTACCTCAAAGCAGTTCTAATTTGCATTTCTCTAATCAATAATGATTTAGAGCATTGTTTCATATGGCTATATATGGCTTTAATTTATTTTTCCAAAAATTGCCTGTTCATATCCTTTGACCATTTAATAATTGGAGAATGACTCATATTCTTATAAATTTGATTCAGTTTTCTATATATTTGAGATATGAGGCCTTTATCCAAGAAACTGTCTATAAAATTTTCTCCCAATTTTCTACTTTCCTTCTAATGTTGGCTACATTGGTTTTATCTGTACAAAAACTTTTTAATGTAATCAAAAGTATCCCTTTTATATCTACCATGTTCTCTATCTCTTGTTTATTCATAAATTCTTCTCCTATCCATAAATCTGATAGGTAATATGTTGCATGTTCTTCTAATTTACTTATGATGTCTCCCTTTATGTCTAGGTCATGTATCCATTTTAACCTTATCTTGGTAAATGGTGTAAAATATTGATCTCTACCTAGTTTCTGCCAGACTGCTTTCCAGTCCAACAATTTTTATGAAATAGTGAGTTCTTATCTCACAAGCTTGTCTTTATGCTTATCAAACACAAGATTACTATAATAATTTATTACTATGTTTTGTATACCTACTCTATTCCACTAATCAACCATTCTATTTCTTAGCCAGTCCCAGACAGTTTTGATAATTACTGCCTTATAATGTAGCTTAAGATCTGGACCTCCCTTCTTTACATTTTTTCATTAATTCCTATATATTCTTGACCTTTTGTGCAAAACGAATTGTTATGATTTTTTTCTAGTTCAATAAAATAATTTTTAGTAGTTTAATTGGGATGGCACTGAATAAGTAGATGAGTTTAGGCAAAATTGTCATTTTTATCATATTGACTCAGTAAACCCATGGACAATTAATATTTCTCCAATTATTTTAATCTGACTTTATTTGTATTAAAAAGAGTTTTATAATTATGTTTAAATAGTTCCTGGGTTTGTCTTGGCAGGTGTACTCCCAGATATATTATATTGTCTATGGTTATTTTAAATTAAATATCTCTCACTATCTCTTCTTTCAAGGCTTTATTGGTGATGTATAGAGATGCTGATGATTCATTTGGGCTTATTTTATATCCTACTACTTTGTTAAAATCAATTGTTTCAACTAACTTTTTAGTTGTATCTCTGGGATTTTTTAAATATACCATCACATTATCTGTGAAAGGAGATAGTTGTATTTCTTTGTTGCCCATTCTGATTCCTTCAATGTTTTTTCCTTCTCTTATTGCTATTACCAGCATTTCTAGTACAATATTGAATAATATTGGTGATAATAGGTATCCTTGTTTCTCCTGATCTTACTGGGAAAGCTGCTAGCTTATTCCCATTACAAATAATGCTTGCGAATGGTTTTAGCTAAATGCTTCTTATCACTTTAAGGGAAAATGCATTTATACCTATGCTTTCAAGTGTTTTTAATAAGAATAAGTGTTATATTTTGTCAAAAGCTTTTTTTGCATCTGTTGATATAATTGTATGACTTTTGTTGCTTTTGTTAGTAATATAATCAATTATGTTGATAGTTTTCCTTATATTGAACCAGTCATACATTATTGGTATAAATCCCACTTGGTCACAATGTCTAATCTTTGTGATATATTGTTGTAGTCTTCTACCTAGTATTTTATTTAGAATTTTTGAATCCATATTCATAAATGAAATTGGTCTGTGATTCTTTCTCTGTAATTTTTCCTCTTCCTGGTTTAGGTATCAGCACCATATTTGTACCCTAAAAGGAGTTTGGTAGGACTCCTTTGCCTATTATTCCAAATAATTTTTTTAATACTGGAATTAGCTGATCTTTAAATGCTAGGTAGAATTCACTTGTAAATCCATCTGGTCCTGTTGCTTTTTTTCTTGGGAAACTCCTTTATGGCCTGTTAAATTTCTTTATCTAAAATGGGTTTATTTACTTCCTTTACTGACTTCTTCTTCTGTTTATCTGGGTAGTTTATTTTTTGTATGCATTCTTCCATTTCACTTAAATTGTTAAATTTATTGGCTTATAATTGGGCAAAAAACTCCTAATAATTGCTTTTATTTCATCTTTATTAGTTGTATATTCACTCTATTCATTTTTATACTA
>NW_020949506.1:0-2377 GCF_900497805.2 Vombatus ursinus | reverse complement strand
GTTCTTTGCCACCACAAAGAGAGCTGCTATAAATATTTTAGAAAATATAGGATTTTTTTCTTTTTCCCTGATCACCTTAGGAAAAAGACCTAAGAATGGTATTGCTGGGTCAAAGGGTATGCACAGTTTTATAATTTTTTGGACATAATTCCAGATTATTCTCCAAAATGGTTAGATCAGATCACAGTTCTACTAACAGCATATTAGTGTCCAATTTTTTCCACATCCCCTTCCAACACTTGTCATTTTCTCCTATCATTTTAGCCAATCTGATAGGTATGAGATGGTACCTCAAAGTAGTTCTAATTTGCATTTCTCTAATCAATAATGATTTAGAGCATTGTTTCATATGGCTATATATGGCTTTAATTTCTTTTTCCAAAAATTGCCTGTTCATATCCTTTGACCATTTAATAATTGGAGAATGACTCATATTCTTATAAATTTGATTCAGTTTTCTATATATTTGAGATATGAGGCCTTTATCCAAGAAACTGTCTATAAAATTTTCTCCCAATTTTCTACTTTCCTTCTAATGTTGGCTACATTGGTTTTATCTGTACAAAAACTTTTTAATGTAATCAAAAGTATCCCTTTTATATCTACCATGTTCTCTATCTCTTGTTTATTCATAAATTCTTCTCCTATCCATAAATCTGATAGGTAATATGTTCCATGTTCTTCTAATTTACTTATGATGTCTCCCTTTATGTCTAGGTCATGTATCCATTTTAACCTTATCTTAGTAAATGGTGTAAAATATTGGTCTCTACCTAGTTTCTGCCAGACTGCTTTCCAGTCCAACAATTTTTATGAAATAGTGAGTTCTTATCTCACAAGCTTGTCTTTATGCTTATCAAACACAAGATTACTATAATAATTTATTACTATGTTTTGTATACCTACTCTATTCCACTAATCAACCATTCTATTTCTTAGCCAGTCCCAGACAGTTTTGATAATTACTGACTTATAATGTAGCTTAAGATCTGGACCTCCCTTCTTTACATTTTTTCATTAATTCCTATATATTCTTGACCTTTTGTGCAAAACGAATTGTTATGATTTTTTTCTAGTTCAATAAAATAATTTTTAGTAGTTTAATTGGGATGGCACTGAATAAGTAGATGAGTTTAGGCAAAATTGTCATTTTTATCATATTGACTCAGTACACCCATGGACAATTAATATTTCTCCAATTATTTTAATCTGACTTTATTTGTATTAAAAAGTGTTTTATAATTATGTTTAAATAGTTCCTGGGTTTGTCTTGGCAGGTGTACTCCCAGATATATTATATTGTCTATGGTTATTTTAAATTAAATATCTCTCACTATCTCTTCTTTCAAGGCTTTATTGGTGATGTATAGAGATGCTGATGATTCATTTGGGCTTATTTTATATCCTACTACTTTGTTAAAATCAATTGTTTCAACTAACTTTTTAGTTGTATCTCTAGGATTTTTTAAATATACCATCACATTATCTGTGAAAGGAGATAGTTGTATTTCTTTGTTGCCCATTCTGATTCCTTCAATGTTTTTTCCTTCTCTTATTGCTATTACCAGCATTTCTAGTACAATATTGAATAATATTGGTGATAATAGGTATCCTTGTTTCTCCTGATCTTACTGAGAAAGCTGCTAGCTTATTCCCATTACAAATAATGCTTGCGAATGGTTTTAGCTAAATGCTTCTTATCACTTTAAGGGAAAATGCATTTATACCTATGCTTTCAAGTGTTTTTAATAAGAATAAGTGTTATATTTTGTCAAAAGCTTTTTTTGCATCTGTTGATATAATCGTATGACTTTTGTTGCTTTTGTTAGTAATATAATCAATTATGTTGATAGTTTTCCTTATATTGAACCAGTCATACATTATTGGTATAAATCCCACTTGGTCACAATGTCTAATCTTTGTGATATATTGTTGTAGTCTTCTACCTAGTATTTTATTTAGAATTTTTGCATCCATATTCATAAATGAAATTGGTCTGTGATTCTTTCTCTGTAATTTTTCCTCTTCCTGGTTTAGGTATCAGCACCATATTTGTACCCTAAAAGGAGTTTGGTAGGACTCCTTTGCCTATTATTCCAAATAATTTTTTAATACTGGAATTAGCTGATCTTTAAATGCTAGGTAGAATTCACTTGTAAATCCATCTGGTCCTGTTGCTTTTTTTCTTAGGAAACTCCTTTATGGCCTATTAAATTTCTTTATCTAAAATGGGTTTATTTACTTCCTTTATTGACTTCTTCTTCTGTTTATCTGGGTAGTTTATTTTTTGTATGCATTCTTCCATTTCACTTAAATTGTTAAATTTATTGGCTTATAATTGGGCAAAAAACTCCTAATAATTGCTTTAATTTCATCT
>NW_020949505.1:0-1251 GCF_900497805.2 Vombatus ursinus | reverse complement strand
GGGAGAGGAATATCTTCCTTTTTTTTTTTTTGGCTAGACAATGGGATTAAGTGACTTGCCCAGCGTCACACAGCTAGTAAGTGTTAAGTGTCTGAGGCCAGATTTGAACTCAGGTCCTCCTGAATCCAGGGCCGGTGCTCTATCCACTGTGCCACCTAGCTGCCCCAATATCTTCCTTTCTTCATCTTTGGTATGATGGAGAAGCAACATAAGTAACATAAGAGGGCTGAACTTGGAGTTAGGAGAGACCTGAATTCAAATCTTGTACCTGATGCTTAGCTATGTGACCATGGGCTTCTTGGTAAGTGAAGCTGTTGATATTTATAGGACCTTACAGGGTTGTTATGAAGATCAAATGAGATAATATTTGTAAAGTGCTTTGCAAACATTGAAACACTATATAAACGCTATTGTTGTTGTTGTTGTTATGCTGCAATTTGATTTTTACAAAGTTCTTTTACATACATTATCTCAGTTAAAACTTATAACAACCCTGTAAGGTCCTATAAATATCAACAGCTTCACTTACCAAGAAGCCCATGGTCACATAGCTAAGCATCAGGTACAAGATTTGAATTCAGGTCTCTCCTAACTCCAAGTTCAGCCCTCTTATGTTACTTATGTTGCTTCTCCATCATACCAAAGATGAAGAAAGGAAGATATTGGGGCAGCTAGGTGGCACAGTGGATAGAGCACCGGCCCTGGATTCAGGAGGACCTGAGTTCAAATCTGGCCTCAGACACTTAACACTTACTAGCTGTGTGACGCTGGGCAAGTCACTTAATCCCATTGTCTAGCCAAAAAAAAAAAAAGGAAGATATTCCTCTCCCAGCCTACTTTAAAGTTTAGATTACCCTTTTTTTATGGGGAAAGGGTGTGATTTCATGGGGGTGGGGAGTGGCATGGGGAGAGGAATATCTTCCTTTTTTTTTTTTTGGCTAGACAATGGGATTAAGTGACTTGCCCAGCGTCACACAGCTAGTAAGTGTTAAGTGTCTGAGGCCAGATTTGAACTCAGGTCCTCCTGAATCCAGGGCCGGTGCTCTATCCACTGTGCCACCTAGCTGCCCCAATATCTTCCTTTCTTCATCTTTGGTATGATGGAGAAGCAACATAAGTAACATAAGAGGGCTGAACTTGGAGTTAGGAGAGACCTGAATTCAAATCTTGTACCTGATGCTTAGCTATGTGACCATGGGCTTCTTGGTAAGTGAAGCTGTTGATATTTATAGGACCTTACAGGGTTGTTAT
>NW_020949504.1:0-23497 GCF_900497805.2 Vombatus ursinus | reverse complement strand
AGTAGGTGCTTAATCAATGTTTATTCCCTTCCCCTAGCCCTCTCTTGATGTTGGCATTTATATTTGACATTTAACAATGAGCAAAAATTGGAATGTGTTGGAAAGAACCCCAAATACTACTAATTAATTGCTTCACCTGCTTCTGATATTTGAAACCTAAAGTTCTTGAGGTTGGACCTCTTAACTTAGTGTTCCAGGGGTGGGGAACCTGCAACCTCCAGGCTGCATGTGGCCCTTTTGGTCCTCAAGTGTGGCTCTTTGACTGACTTTACAGAACAAATCCTTTTATTAAGGGGATTTGTTATTAAGGGGATTTATTCTGTAAAGTTTGTATTCAGTCAAAGGGCTGCACTTGAGGACCAAGAGGGCCACATGTGGTCTAGAGGCTGCAGGTTCCCCACCCTTGGTTTAGTCTTTCGTTTCCCAAGTATATCTGCTTTTAGAACTGTCTTTGTGCAGACGATATAAAGAAGTGCATTTCAAAGATTGAGCATAGAACACCAACTTGGATTCTTCCTCAACTCAGATTCAGGTTGTCTTTTGAGTGAAAATATCTGAGTGATGAATAAAACCCAAAGAAGACATGTGGACATGTCTTTGGGACATGAAGCTTCCTGCTGGGATTTACTATTAGCTTATGATTTTGTGTAGAAAAGTTAGTCGGGAGTAGTTTTAGTGAAATAATGAAAAATTCAAAATTCAGAAGAAGTGATGGAAAAAATCTTTTCTCTCTTTCAAATGTACATACAGGTTTTTGATGCTACCAATACCACAAAAGAGAGAAGAGACATGGTCCTTGATTTTGCAAAAGAAAACGACTTTAAGGTGAGTCCAAACCTCTCACCATAGAAGGGGACTTTTGGTCCAGAGTGTGAGTGGTAATAAAGCCTTGGGGCTCAGTTGATTGTCAGGTCTAAACCCAGCTTAACTTAATCTACCCATATCTCAGCTTCCCCATGGGGCTGTTTATCAGAATGCCTTATTGAATGAAGATGCCTATGGAAATGTTCACCCTGTGAGTGAATTTGGGGGTGTGGGAATAGGAGAGGATGAGCCTCTTAGAATCTGTAACTTCCTTCCAAGCCTAACTCAGGTACCACCTTCTACGTGAGACCTTTCCTGATTCTTCCCCCCTATCTTGTGCCTCCCCTTCGCCAGAATTACCTTGTATGTATTCATGTACTTTTCTGTGTACATGTAGTTTCCTTACAATGCTCCATGAAGGCAGGGACAGTTTTGTTTCTGTTTTTTATCCCTACCATCTAACACATAGTGCCTGGCACATAGTATGTGCTTAATAAATGTTTTTTGATTGCTTGATAGCATCCCTGGTTGTTTTACATTCAGGTTTCTTTTCTCCCTTTTCCCAGGTTTTTTTCATCGAGTCTGTGTGTGATGACCCTTCTGTAGTCGCTTCTAACATTATGGTAAGAGCAGAAAGTCCTGCCCTAGTGTTGAGAGGCACTCAGAGCAGGGCATGTGTGGTAGGCCTGTTTCAGGCCAGAATACTTTATCTAAGAGAAGCTTTCAGAGGAGAGTGTGCATGTAGAGAGTGTCTTAAGGGAGTCAGATTGAGCCCTTGAGAGAGGATGGTTCAAATAAGCAAGTCTCCTGGGGTTCGTAGGCAGGATTCATGCATCAATTAAGCAATCTGTAAGCTAGGTGGTAAAGTGGGTAGAGCTGAGGTCAGGAATACCTGATTTCAAATCCAGCCTGAGATACTTCTTAGCTGTCTGACCCCGGACAAGTCACTTAACCCTGTTTGTGTCAGTTTCTTTCTCTGTCAAATGAACTGTAGAAGGAAATGGCAAACCACTCCAGTATCTTTGCCAGGAAAACCCCAAATGGGTCACAAAGAGTTCCCTGCTGAAGGACACAATTGAAACAACTGAACAACAACACATTAACAGAATAGCCCTAAGAGGGAGTGAGAATGATCTAATGTATTTATTTACAGTTAAAATCCCAGGTAACAGAAACATACACACATGTATATTCATGTTTTGTAGGACTCAGAAAAATCAAAGTCGGGTTCACATGAGATTGTGAGATTCAGTTAAACTGTCTGCCCTTAGGTAGATTGTGTGCAGTAAAACTATTCTTCCACACTTTCTATTTGAGGAAAAATACTATAGTAGACAAGTGTAAATGAAATGAAATGAGTAATGCACTGGACTATATTTCTATTTTGATGTGATAATATTTGACACACTAACAGCACTAAATAAAGGGGTCACAACAGACCCTTCATCCCAGATGAAAGAGCCCATATTTGCCTTCTCATTTTCTTAGACACTAAACCCGGAGGTATCCCTAAAAGTGATAGCAGTTACTTATAACCCGACATCTAGTAGAACAGGGATTCTTAACCTGGGGTCTGTGAACTTAAACGTTTTTTAAAAATTATTTTCATAACTGATATTTCTATACAGTTGGTTTCTTTGGTAGTTGTATTTAAAAAAAAGATTTTGTGAACCTAAAGACATTATTCTGAGCAAAAGGGTCCACTCTTCATAAGGTCCGTTCAAAGACGGCCATGACGCAAAGATTGGGAACTTCTATTGGTGGATTGTTAAAGAAGAAAGGGAAGAGTGGAAACCATAGGGAAATAGTTTATGGCACAGTAATTTAAATCACGAGCTTCACTGAATTTCTTTGTTCTTATCCCCTGAAGTTCCACCTGGGAATAGAGCAGGTTTCAGTAGCTTTTAAGTAATGAGTCATCTTTTCTGTAATTATCTATAAACTCAGGATTTGTTTCTCAGTTCAGTAGACCATTCAGGCAGCTCTCAGCATATGTTTGGGTGTAATAACAACGTGGCACTCATACCACTCTGTTTCTCTACCTTTACAAAAGATAGGGACCAGACATGCAATTCATTGATTTAGTGAACTCCTGGGTGAGTAGCTGTTCTCTACCATTGCAGGCCAGACTTTGTTTTTTGCAACTTATTGTCTTAATAAATTTCCTGCAGAACACTGAGTGACTTGTCCAGGGTCACATAGCCAGAATATTTTGGAGGCAAAACTTGAATCCATGTACAGTGCCTGTTACATTTTAGGTGCTAAATAAATGTCTTTTTAATTGACTTCCTGACTCTAAGACTGTTCCTTATCTACCATGCCAGGCTGCTAAATTTAGTATTGAAACAACCACGTAAATTAGAGATATCCATGGTGCTCTTGGGTCTCTCAGTGGTACAATGGATAGAATGCTAAGCCTGGAAGTCAGGAAGATTCATCTCCCTGAGTTCCTAAGTTCAAATCTGGCCTCAGACACTTATTAGCTGTATGACCCTAGACAAGTCACTTAATTCATTCTTTTTACCTCAGTTTCCTCATCTGTAAAATGAGCTGGAGAAGGAAATGACAAACCACTTTGTCAAGAAAACACCCCATAAAGGGTCACGATAAGTCAGCCATGACTGAAAAACAACAACAAATGGTGCTCTTAATAGAAGTATCACATAGCGAAGGAATGAGATATTTGGAAAATGAACATAGGAGGAAAACTGGACCAAATTTTGAAGAGCATCTTTTGCTTTCCTTTGTGTCCTCTGAAGTTGATTATGAAGAGAAGGCAGGATTTAAATAAACCCTTTGGTCATCTTATCCTTATTTTACTCATTTATTTAAATGTTTTCAGCAAGTTTTTATCAGTAGTCTAGTTAAGAAACAGGCTATTACTGGTTGAGATTCTCACTTTTCTCCTTTATCTTGCCTCTGTGAAAAACAAACAGAAGGAAGTAGGCAGATGAGCGTGGGGGCTCAGTGACCCACAAACTGGGTATTCATTCTCAGAATTATGGAGAATGAACACTAGGCTTTGTTTCCGGGATGGGAGGAGGAATGGGACTCAGAGGTGGGGGTGCCTCCTGAATTACACCTTTTAGTAGCCAGCTTTTTCATGCTGGGCACATAGTAGGCACTCAGTACATACTTATTAAGTTAACTGAAGGGTCAGACTGTCTGGTGACTTAAGTCATTGAGTTCATAATGAAACATTAAATCATCAGAGACATCCGTACGTACGTGGTCATTACTGAATCTCTCTGGATGCCTTTTTCTATCTTCAGTAAGGGCTGTGTGGAAGATGTGCCCTCCGGCCATCTGTCCTTCGTCCTACCCCTCACCCTCTTTATATTCGGTTTCTGACTCTACCCAAATTTTTTTCAACACTGGGTATTAGGATAATCTTTTTTATCCAGAGGCCTTCTGTGCTTTCGCCTATTGAGAGCCCCAAATCCTGATTAATCTGAACCGAAAGCCTTTCTGTATGACTCATCAGCTGCTTTTTTGTGTTGTTGCAGGAAGTTAAACTCTCCAGCCCTGATTATCGAGATTGCAGCTCAGCAGAAGCCATGGAGGACTTCATGAAGAGAATTGATTGCTATCAAGTCAACTATCAGCCTCTTGACCCAGATAACCATGATAGGTAACTCAAGGAAATTCTCATTCTCCCTCCAATGGCCCCGTTTTGATATTTACTTCTGTGTGCCAAGGGAAGACATTCTTAAGATGATCTTAAGGCATGTTATTGTTAATTCTAAAACCTTAGAATACATCTTATAGTTCTTCTTGAAAGGTTTGTTAAAGTTACCCCCTTTATCCTCACTGTGTTCTTGCAAGGCAGATATAGGCAAATGAGCTTCCCAAGTTAAGGCAGAATCATCACAAGTCCCAAGTGATAAAGCCAAGGATATTATTTCCCAGTCCCTTGTTCTTGACACAAGATTTAATTTTGTTTTCCCAAAAATCTATTGGGATTCTGATAACTGACTGTTGTGAAACATCTGGCTTAAAGGACTTGTGAGCAATGGCTTGCCATGACTTTTAGCATCAAATTCAGTCTCTTCTATTTGGAATTTAAAGCCCTCTACAACCTGGCTCCACTCTGCTTTTCCAAGCTTAGTATACATTACTCTGTTTTTGTATCCCCAGCATCTAACACAGTGCTTGGCCTATTTTTGTTGTTTAGTAGTGTCCCACTTTTTGTGACCCCATTTAGGGGTTTTTTTGGGCAAAGGTACAGGAGTGTTTGCCATTTCCTTCTCCAGCTCATTTGACAGATGAGAAAACTCAGGCAAACATGGTTAAGTGACTTGCCTAGGGTCACACAGCTAAGAATTGTCTGAGGCCAGATTTGAGCTCAGGTCTTCCTGACTCTAGGCCTGGCACTCTTACCTGCTGCGCCACCTAACTGCCTGACCTATAGTAAGCACTTAATGCTTATTGATTGATCCTTGCATTCTTAGTTGTAGACATACTGGTTTTATGTCACACACACAGGACATTATCTCCTGCCTTCATGCCTTTTCCTTGGCTGTGCCCCATGCCTGGAAGGCATTCCTTCTTCATGTCTACCTCTTAGAATCCAGTTTCCCCCAAAGCTCAGCTCAGGAGCTATCTTCTATATGAGGTCTCCCCTGATTTCCCCCCAACTGCTAGCATTCTCTTACTCCCACCCCAGTTACTTTTATATGTTTCCTGATTATTTGATTTACTCTTTGAAGTGAGTAGGAATAAATATATTGGGGACATGGACTTCAAGACTTCCATAACTCATCTCTTCATTGCTTGGTACATTGATTTTTGTCATCTTTCCCTTTTCTTCTCTTCCCTTTTCTCTTCCCAAGTCCCATAACCCCAGTATCTAGTGGGGAGAAGCCAGTCTGTATTCTGCCTGCATTAAGCACTTTCTTTGTTTGGACTTGGGGACTCTGGGATTGATGTCTGCGATAAGCCATGCTCAGACCTCTTGGGCTTTGGGGATTATCCCGGCCACTGTTTTAGCTAAATGAGGGTGTTGAGAGAGAAATAGCCATTATGTGGCACATTTGGGATCTGAAAAGGGGGGAGGGAGACTTTCTTACATGAGCAAGGATATGGGACACATACTGTGATGGATTTGTGTTCATATCTTCACTAGTGCATAACAAAACCTCTCCATGCCTTTTTATCCTCTTGCCTAAATGTTTCCATAAATCCCCTGCAGAAGATCTACCCAATGTATGGGCAGACTTCCTGTAATGTTTCATGGGCACAGTCTCCGGCTATGCATTGATTTATATCTAGTCCTTGCTCTCACTCCATCATTGTCTCACCTCAACTTTTTAGTCCTATGTGTCCTTGTGATATAAAAGTTATCATTGGTCATGTGTATTTTCATCGCCTTTTAGTGACTGGCCATTGTAATTCTTCTGAAAGAAGTTGTAGCAATATAGTGTCACTGTGAGAATATTCATGTCATTTTATTCCTTATCTGAAGGAACAGGGTACATAATACTGTAATGCCCGTGTTAAAAAACAGAATAAAAGAATTTCTTTGCTCTCAAGGAATTTGTAGCCTAATTCTTGAATTCCTTCAAGGAAGAATACTTGTGAAAATGTTAAGCAGCTTTAAACTGACCTATTTTTAGAATTTCCCTTTTTTGTCATGAATTTGACAAACACCAACATATTATGAATATTTCCTTATACCAAGAGGAGCAAGAAGACTGAATATGGCACCATGATTCTCTACCAACTGCCATTCACGGGGCAGGCAAGCCAGTCAAAGTGAAGCGAGATACGTTGGGGGAAAACAGGGAAGCAGTATATCCAGGCCAGTCAAACTTCCACCATCTCTTCTTATCCCCTGATAAAGACAGCCCCGGACTCTCAACCCAACAGTCTTGGGAATGGCAGTGTCCTCCAAACCTGCTGCCAGCCATTCCCCACAGCCATGACTGAGGGAAGAAATCATTGTGGAGAAGGGGCCCACATTCCTCAGTCCCCACTGGCAGTAGCTGCTGCAGCTGCCACCAAGGTGGATAAGCATAAGAACCCTGGGAATGGCAGCACCCCAGACTGCTACTGGTCCTCTTCTTAGGCCAGCCCTCCCTGCCATCATCCTGGGAAGCTGTCCCTGTGGAGATATACAGAGACTGATAACTGCTTGTATAGATTCAGTAGTCGCAGTTACTGAAGACCCAGAAAAGAAAGTTATTGTCACTGGAGGTCCTCAGCGCAGTTGTGGCTCAGCATCAGAAACTGATGATGATTTCATCAGTGGAAATGACATCATAGAAGTATTTGCCATTGTACTCTCAGCACCATGGGAACTTTCCATCTGACTTGCAAATAAAATATCCTGTATATATCGTCTGCCTTCCAATAGTTCTTTGAGAGCAGAGATTGATGAATTCTTTTTGCAGATACCAAGTGTTTAACAAATACTTTATTCATTCATTCACTGTATAAAGCTTTGTTTTCTTACATGTTAAATTTAATATGATTATATTATATATAAAATTAATAGTATTATTGTTATAATTAAATTTAATAATATTTAATATTAAAAATGGCGTTTAAATTTAATATGGTAATTCTAACACTGCATATTTGTGTTTTCCCCTTCTTAACAAATAAGTATAGTTCCAGGGAACAAATTCACACATTGAAAGGGCTTTTTACAGGAAATTGAGATATTGATGCATAATCCTGTTTTGGTTCATTCTCCCTGTGGTTTGGGTTTCTTTACAGGGATTTGTCACTGATCAAGGTACTTGATGTTGGCCGACGATTCCTGGTAAACAGAGTCCAAGATTACATCCAGAGCAGGATAGTCTATTACCTGATGAACATCCATGTTCAGCCTCGGACCATCTACTTATGTCGCCATGGGGAAAGCGAGTACAATGTCCTAGGGAGGATTGGTGGAGATTCTGGCTTGTCCATCCGGGGGAAGAAGGTAGGAGCCAAGAGTGGAGTGGGTGTGCTTCCTCTTCAGTTAAGGGAGCTAATCTCGTAGTCTGATAAGGGAATGTGGGATGGTGTATGAGAGGCAGGGAAGGAATGGATTTCTGGGGCTAAGAGGCCTAAGGTGGGTGTGCTGGGGTTGTGCCCTGGCTCTGGGGCTCTGGTTCTTTGGTTAGCCATAACAATGAGGGGGCAGTGGTGGGTGGCAGACTGAAGGGTGAATTCTCTGCTTCCCAAGAGGTTGGAAAGTAGTGTCATGCTCCAACGTCCAAACTCTCTCCATGTTGCTCCTTGACAATTTCAGTTCTCCATTGCCCTGTGCAAGTTCCTTGAGGAGCAGAATTTGAAGGACCTTAAGATATGGACCAGTCAGCTTAAAAGGACGATCCAGACAGCAGAAGCCCTCAAGTTACCTTATGAACAGTGGAAGGCCCTCAATGAAATCGATGCTGTAAGTATATCTATCTGGCCATTGCAGTTCGAAGATCTGGGCTTGAAGGGTGGGGTGGAGAAGAATGTCTTTTTTTTTTTTCCCCATTATATTTGAATTTACTTTAAACTTAAGTACAAAATGAGAAAAGAAAAAACAAACATTGCCATGTACACAGCACAACATGAGAGGAGTATAAAGCAATAAATTTCCATTTCAGGAAGACCGATGTAATAAAATACTATACATTATTTTCAAAGCTTGTTCCTCTTTTCTTTGCTTCCTTGTATGTTTTCTTTTGTCCTCTGCTATGCCCTTTTTACTTTGTTTTTTTCCTCTTACCCCCACCCCCCATGAAGGCTACAATTAAGCACGGATATATATGTGTGTATGTGTGTGTATATATGTATATACATATACACACACATATACATACATATAGGTTAATATCTACATATGTACACATACACACATATATGTATATAAACATATATACTCATCCATATGTGTAAGACCACGTTATGCTCATTTCTACTTACCATCTGTTTCACTACAAGTGGATAGTATCTTCTTTACAAATTCAAGTCTTTCCATATTTTTCTAAATCTATCCGCTCATCATTTCCTACACCACAACAATATTCTGACCCAATCACATTCTTTCTGGGAGATGGTAAGAATTTTCCCCTCAATTTTTCTGCATTCAAAGGGCATTTTCTGAATTTAGCTAGGTTAGGAAGAGGGCAAGTGAGGAGGGCATGTCTCTGTACAAGTAATCTTGAGATGTTCTAACGAGTTTTTGGCCTACAGGCTTGGCCCTGATGGTCTAATAGCGGCACCTTTTTGTGTCTGTGTCACGACATCTGATTGTTTCTCTTCAGGGAGTCTGTGAAGAGATGACCTATGAAGAGATCAAGGAGACTTATCCTGAGGAGTATGCTCTTCGTGATCAGGACAAATATTATTACCGCTACCCTACTGGAGAGGTATATTTGCTGGGGTGTGGCTTTCTCCTTGAAAACAGTTGGGTCATCTTTTTTTGGCAAACCTTCTTTCTTTATCTGCATTCATTCCCTCATTCACCAAAGATATATTGAGTGCTGTGATATCCAATGGCACTGTGTAGCTGGAGGTGCTCACTGGGCCTTGGATCAGGCTCAGATCAGAGTTTGTTTTGGGTATTTCAGCTTGTGCTTTGCGTATAATAAGACAGTCAATGGATAGGCTTATAGGAACTTAGACCAAAGGCAGGTGTATGGAGCTTAAAGGGGAGAGATATGTTTGTCCTTAAACTTTGTGTCCTCTGAATGGGCAGAAGGAAAGCTTCAGTGGATGATGATTCTCCCATTTTGAGCAAAATTGATATACAAAAATCTGACTGATAGAAAAAGATCAAGTGTAATTAATAATATAAAACGTAACTTTTATAATTTGCTTCAAGATTGTGCTATTTTTTAAAAAAATCTTTTCCACTTTGATTTTATTTTTATATTTTATATTGCCTTCATTTCCAAACCTGTCAGTTCTCCCAGCAACTGTCTAAAACAATACATTACAGATCTGCATCTGGGAAGGGAGCATCCACATGGGGTGTCCCTTTACTTCACAAATTAAATTACAAGTCCCATCCACTTCCCTCCTCCAAAGGTGGAGAGGAAGAGTCGGTCTAGGTTCCTTGGAGGCAAGTTTTTCAGATGATCAGTCCATGTTGGGGGAAGTCTCTGGGCATTTTTCCCTCAACAGTGACAGTATCTGGGAGGAAATGACTCACCTAGTATAAACCTTTCTCAGAAAGCCAGAATCCAGCCTAAGGCCATGATGCTGGTAAATGTCACCTACATTCTCCATGGAAAGAACTTCCAATTCATTTTTAAATTTCTTTCCTTGCTGACCAAAAATGAGATCTTTGTCCTAACTGATCAATTACTTGTCCTATTTAACATAAATAAGAACAGAGACTGTTCCCACCTGCCTCATCTGATGCTACAGATGCCAGATTGGGCAGCAACCTGGTGTCTTTTTTTTCTTCTGGAAGTGACAGGTGGGATCCTCCAGTACAGAGCAAAGAGGCTAAACAAAAGTGATGATTAGTATACTCCTTCTATAGAAAACAGCCACACCAAATCTTTAATGATACCCAAGCAACTTGCCTAGAAAGCCATTTTTTACTTTAATCTAGAAAGGGATTAGCTTCTCTCACTTTCCCCTTACCCATTTGTGAGAGGCCCAGGGGTTTAACCTAGGCTATGAAAATTGGATCCTCAAGAGATCCTACCTGAATAAGAATCCCTTTTACATCACCCTGGCAAATGTTCGTTCATTCATGATTTCTCCTCGTAGTGCGTGATTTATTCTCCCTATATTTATAGATGCAGTTGTCTCGATATCTTTGCCTTGGATGAAGCTTCTGGAAATATATATCTCTTTTGTCTTTTAGTCTTATCAAGACCTAGTTCAACGCTTGGAGCCAGTGATCATGGAGTTGGAGAGACAGGAGAATGTATTGGTGATCTGCCACCAAGCTGTCATGCGTTGCCTTTTGGCTTATTTTCTAGATAAGAGTGCAGGTATTGCCTATTTTTTTTTCCTTTTGTGTGGGGATGGGGGAGGTATTGTTTTTGACTCTGGAATTTAGTAGCTTCAAGACAGTGGTGTTTGTCTTCTGTAATTCAGAATCCCAGTGTCCCAACTCCCAGGCCTGTGACTCTGTTGTTCCCTCATGATGCCTGTCTCCACTTAGTTCCTCTGCTGTAGAAAGCTCTATGTTGCTTATAAACCTTTTATGTAGTACATATTTTTTTTCATACCTTTCAGTTTAGCAAAGTTGCTTTCTGTCAAAACTCCTTGGCCATATGGTAATCAAATTGACTTTTAAGGAAAGAGGCTTGGGAACAAGTCCAGTACTTTAACAATATCATTAAGCCATCTGGAGAGGTGTTATTGGAGCTTTGGCTTCAACATACTTCTTTCATTGTGAGAGTTTTCTATGACTTTTAGACCTTTCTCTACTGTAGGGGAGATTAGATCTCTGAGATATCTTGTTTTAAGGCCCACTGTATATGGCACCCTGATGGAGTCATGTTTGTTTTCCTTTCCTTTCGTTAGATGAAATGCCGTATTTGAAATGTCCCCTCCACACTGTGTTGAAATTGACACCTGTGGCGTATGGTAAGTGCCTTTCCAATGGTCAAAAGACCTTGTCCCTTATACCTGAGACTCCTGGTGGGGCAGGGGGGCATTCCTAATTAGCTGGACCTATATTCTTTTAAAGATTCTATTTCCTTATCCCTTAGGTTGCCGTGTGGAATCTATTTATTTGAATGTCGAAGCAGTAAACACACACCGGGAAAGGTCAGAGGTGAGTACCCACCCTGATGCCTCTGACTTCAACCCAGGAGAGTTAGTTTAGGAAGCAAAGAACTTTTCTAGGGGCAGCTGTGGAGGACTTTTATGGCTTTTATGGAGTGGGAAGCGACTAGTCAATATAAATAGACTGCAAATAAAGTCTTCATTGTTGGTTTGTGTATTCAATGCTAATGTATACTCGAGTTGGCTCTTGTGATAACTTTTTGTTTGAAACAGGCCCAGGTGGCTTTTTGCCCTCTCCTTTTTTTCTGTGTATATTGGACCTATCATCTTTTTTTTCCCCCATCTGTGTTATGATCTCACAATCTTTTCACATTTTATTTTTACCTCCCTGACTTTTAACACCTGACTTGAGAATTCAGTGGAAGGTGAAAGTAGATGTTCTTTTAAAAAAAAAAACTTCCCATTATCTTCTTTCTTCTTTTCTTTCAAATAGATCTAGAATTGCAGTACCAGGTTTTAGAACTCTTTGGTTGAATCAACATTGGTAATCACAATTTGGACTTGGGTGTAGAATGATCAGAAATAGAAAAAAGAGGGAATTGGAGAGAAATGGAAAGGATGGAGAGAAGCTTTTCCAAAATCTATAGTCCCCAAGTCTGTGTACTCTGGCCCTGGCTGATTTCTCCTTCATTGAGATTTGAAACCAATTAGGTTTGTATCTCTGACAGGAGAAATCAGATTGGGACTGACCTGAAAGTAAATTTGAACCCACTTTTATGTAACTTTATCTGTCTAGAGACAATGTGGTATGGAGGATAAGAGAAGTGCCCCCCTCACCCCTCAAAATAAGAAGACCTGGGTTTACTTACATCCTTGACAAATACTGGCTGTGGGATCTGGGGCAAATCACTTAACTAACCTCTTAGACTTCTAAAGCACCTCTCTTAATTCAATGAGTTGCAAAGGTGGTTATACTCTGCATTGGTAGAGGTTGTCCCCTTGAAATTACAGGTCCAGTCCTTATCTATCAATGTGTAATATCCTTTTGCCAGGGATATGATTCAAATTCCCCTTTTCCGGCAGGGTATCCTGCTGGCTTCATTCCTTAAAACAGACCTGTCCCTAAGGGAGGAGTCTGATTTTAGGACCTTAGCTTGAGGTGATGTTTGCTCAAAACACTTTCTGGTCTACAGTGGGGGATTTAACCTAGCTGCGTCTGAATAAAATTAAAGAGATGCTTTGAAGATTGGAAAGGCCATCCTACCACATTCTTAAATGAAGAACTTGGCCTGGGACAATAATTGAGCAGAAAGAAAAACACACCTGCAATCGTAGTACCTCAAGAGTCATGTATTCACCCAGTATTTTACCAGGTCCCTGTTGAGGTTTGTTGCCTAGATCGAATTAGGTTCAATCAAGTTCATGGTTTTGGACTAATGACTCAGGCCTGAAACCAACTCTTGACCCTCAGCCAGAACTTAAACCATCCCAAAAAGAGTAAGGTCTCTCTCTCTATTTTTAAAAAATAGGTTTTATAGATGGAAATTCCATCCTTTCTCTCAGAAACTTATTCAACCAATTAGAAGGTTAACATATAACTTGGCAATGTTGGTCCTGGCTGGCTGACTTCTGCCTCCACTGACAAAATGATCATTACCATAGTCAGTCTTCTCATGGACCTGTTTACTTCCTGTCCAAAGCCTGCAGAGGCTGTGAATAGTCTCATTGAAAGACAGAGATGTTCCAGTGAGAGGTTCCTTGATCCTGGATTGCCAGCATACCTAGTCAGTTGCTGGCAGGCTAAAGAAAACATTTTTCCCCCTTGCTACTATATTTCTCTGATTTTTTCCTGGGATAACTCTAGCCTTTTTCTTGTCCAATATGTAACTGGCTTTCTTTTCCCAGTTCTCTCTCCTTCCCTCAGTTTCTGGGAGCCAGAGGGAGGAGGAAGGTGGGTGGACCTGGAACAGCTTATCTCTGTTCTGAATCAAAATCGAGAATTGGTATTGATGTTTCCTTTTACCTGCTGCCTTCCTCCCTACTTTTCTGCAAAAAAAAGTCATGTTTGTGTGTCTCTTTGGGGATAATCTGGGGGAAATGCATGGGAGGGAGGGGAGAAGCCCATTTGTTTCTTTTTACTTGGGAGTTGGTGGCTGAACAGACATTTTCCTCACCTGAGGTCTCTTGGTCACTTGCTGTGTAATCAGCAGCTTGGTGGTGAAGTGCATAGAATATGGGCTGTGAAATCAGGCAGACTTGAATTCAAATCCAGCCTCAGATACTTACCGGCAGTGTGACCCTGGGCAAGTCACTTAACCTCTGTTTGCTCAACTGTAACACGGGGATAATAACAGACTTACCTTCCAGGATTGTTAAAGCACTTAGTGCAGTACCTAGCACACAGTAAGCACTATATAAATTAATGTTTGCATGTTACTGTGATTGATCAAAGTCTAGAAACAGAACAGACTTTTTTTTTTGCTATTGTTTCCTTTTCCACCCCTGCCCCTTTCTCCCTTCAGTTTCCCCCCATAACTGTCGCCTTATCTCTTTTGTCTTTGTCTTGATTAGGAAGCAAAGAAGGGACCTAACCCGCTCATGAGACGCAATAGTGTTACCCCACTAGCCAGCCCTGAGCCCACCAAAAAGCCTCGCATCAACAGCTTTGAGGAGCACACGGCTTCTACTTCTACTTCCCTGCCCAGCTGCCTGCCCCGGGAGGTACCCACGCAAGTTAGTTGACTCTCTTCTCCTGTCGCCTCTAAGCCTATTGCATAGAGAAGATAATAATTCTGTTAAGGTTCAGTTGTCGTCATCTTTCTAATATGCCTTTCTGTAACCCCTTTTTAAGGGAAGAACACAGAAGTCCTTTGTGTATGATCCTTTGGAGTAGGTAATAGCATGGTCATCTTCTCACCTGATGCCTGATAGAACTGCATAGACACCTGCTTTCTAGGCAGGTTCTTTTACTTGGTAGAATCAGGCAGAGCAGGAAGAAAGCAAGGAATTAGTACATTTTGTACTCTTCAGTCATGGAGAGGTTAGGGTTACGTGGTGGCCAGTTCTGTATTGGATCCATGGCCGAAATATGGGACGCCTCCCAGTAGGGCCTCATCTGACCAGATGTCATTAGCCACAAAAGGTATCTTGTGCTCTACTGACTGGCCAAATCCGATGTAGGGCTGGTCTTTCATTCTCTGTCCTAGGTGTGTGTGTCTGTTGGAGGAATGCATTTGGAATCACTGACCAAGGCCACCTTTGTGGGGCAGTAGTGAGTGGTAGAGAGTATTGTGGTAACAGAAATCAGTCATGACTGGCTCAGCAAATTAACCCTGAAAATTGTCACTGGTCTCTCTGATGGTTAGCTATTGGGGGTGAGGGTGATATACTTAATATAGGGTGCTGAAAGGTTTTTTTGTCCCCTTCCCTAGAAGACAGCTTCTTAAAGCCATTAAAAAACCCACTGTAAATCCCTCCCCATAAATGTAGGTAGCACCAGTCTTATCATCTAGAACCACCATCCTCTTCCTTCTGAGCTTTGTCTTTCCTTTTTTTCCTTTTAAGCCTTGGCCCCCTCGTAAGAGCTAAACCAGTCTTCAAAAGATTTAGTGCTAAAGATTTCCTAAATCTGTGACTGAGAACATGGTTTATATTTGAGTGTTTTGCATTTTGAATTGAATTTTCTGCCTTGTTAGCTGCAAAGTATCACTCCCAGCATTAGCCTTCCCAAAGCTCCCCAATTCTACCCCTTGTTATAATCTGTACTTTTTTTACAAAACTTTTTTTTTATTTAAATAAAGCCTGTAATGTCTGATATTTGGCATTCCTGTGAAAATGGTGGAGGATTTATAGGACTTGGAGAGGGAACAAGAGGTAGTATCTGGTGACTGTTCCACCCATGGTGTCATGCTTGGCAGTTGGCCTTTGATCCCTATAATAGGTGACTAAGTGCAGATGATGCAATGTGCACCTTTTTCCATTTTCCCTCCAAATTTGGATTTGGTACTACAGCTTTTTAGGGGGAGGAGGGGGGAGGCTGAGTCTTCCCATCTTGTCCCACTCCAGTACCAGTCAGCAGCAGAGAAACTTTTGACCTGGGC
Source organism: Vombatus ursinus (assembly GCF_900497805.2). Classification (NCBI taxonomy): domain Eukaryota; kingdom Metazoa; phylum Chordata; class Mammalia; order Diprotodontia; family Vombatidae; genus Vombatus; species Vombatus ursinus. The sequence continues at coordinate 7,919 of NW_020949504.1, read as the reverse complement.
TGCTGGTTCATCCCTCCTTAGGCAGCCTGGTGGCCCTCTGCTCCCAGTGGCTCCCTGTACCTGTCTCAGATTTAGTGCCACACTTGACTGATGAGCTTTCTCCCTTTTGCAGCTCAGAAATCCCAGACTCAAGCAGTTTACCCAAAGCTCCCCCACCCCTGCCCTGGCGTAGAGCCATGCCTGGCCACTGTGGTTTTTTAAAGGACATTGTCTAGTTGTGTAGGCATTTGGAATTGCTAGCAATCATCAGGGTATAAACTTGAATTTATAGGCTTTCCTGGTAGCATTAGGGTTTGCCATGATAAGACTAATTCCTGATTTCAAATGCTGTTTTTGTGTCTTTCCCTTCTTCTCCTACTGACCTTTCTCTCCACTTGTCTTCTCTCTGCAGCCTTTACTAGGGAAAGCCTGTTTGTAAGTATTTTTCTCTGAGCTATTTATAACTCCTTCTTCCCTCCTCCCATTCCCCCTATTCTCCCATCTTTTGGGTACTACACAATTTGGAGTCTGTGGCTTATGAAGCCTATAGGCCTGTGGGGAGGGGGATTTTTGGAGAGAAGAAAAGAAAGGCTTTTGAAAAAGTTGGAGCATCTTATGATTCAAGTCACTCTTTTCTTTTATCAGAAAGCTGCCTTTATTACTGACATTGCTTTACTCTTGCTGCTTCTGCTCTTCCCTTTCCTACTTGGTCTCTTGGGTTTCTGTTTGCAATTGGTGATAATATTAAACACCACCTGGGTCTCAGGTGTTGGGGGAAACGATTCCCCACCTAGGCATTCGTCTCCCTGTTAGGCCATATAGCCTCCTATCAGAGCCTGGCAAGCTTTAGTAGTTACGGAATCGACTTTAGGTTTCCAATTGGTGCTGTTTCACTAAGCATATTGTGTGATTCTTTTGAAGGGCCTATTTCTGTGTGCAAAATAGTAAATTAACCACTTCCATGGGCATTTAACCTTTTGTGTTCAACTCTTTCTTGGCTATCTGGTTCTCGTAGCGGGCCCTGGGAAGTTCAGTATTTCAGTAGCAACCTATTGGCAGCCTGACTCTTCCCTGCCCATTTCCTTATTCAATGAGTCAGGTCACCTTGTTCAATATGCAAAAATAGAGATTAAGATTTCTGCCTGATAAACTTAGAACAGTAGATCATTTCTTTAAAAAAAAAAATGGGAGTGTTCAGCCCTGCCTTCTTAAAAGGAAGAGGGTCACTATAAGTTTTATGTGATCTAGGCTCAGTTTATTTGTGCTTTGGCCACAATATTTCCATTTTACCTCCCTTTAAACAATAACAACATCCATAATGGTAGGGACTATTTTAGCTAAGTTTTGTGTTTGGGCCTAGTTACAAGTAGGACTTCTGCATTGTATATCTTTTTCTAACCATTTACTTAATAGAGCAAAAGTAGGGTGTCTCACCTCTGATACTTGTTTATCATCTCTGCTGATATTATTTTAAAATTTCAAATAAACATTACAAAAGGAAATAGACTAAAAGATCATATTCTTTCTGTTCTGTTTTTCCTTCTCCTGCCCCTACTCTGTGTTTAAAAGACAGATTGTCTGTCACATGTTCTCCAAGTATTCTCCTTTTGACATTTGAATAGGGAAATATAGCTCAGTGCATCCCCCTTCTCTCTTTCCCTGGCATCCTTGAGTGACAGTATCTTGGCTTGTGTTAGGACGAGCTGTTCCAAGGGAATGTGATGCAGTTGTTTGGGGTAGTATTGTATGGAGAACTTCTCCACCATTTCCCCTTTGTCCCTTTCTTCTTCTCTGTGCGTTCTGTGGGATTAAATTATGAGAGAGGGGTGTGTGTGTGTGTGTGTGTGTGTGTCTGTCTGTCTGTCTGTCTGTCTGTCTGTCTGTCTGTCTGTCCATCCTATGCTTGGTGTGGCTCCCTGGAGTATTATTTTATGTGTAATGCTTGCTGCAAGTCCTGGTTTGTGAGAGGACTACAATAGCTTTGCATCTTAAGATGCAAAACTCTAGGCTCATACAAGAGGCATCTGGACCATTCCCCTTGCCCCTCTCTCCTCAGAGTGATGCTTTGGTAGTAACCAAATCTGTATGACCTTGGGAAAAATCACTTTCATCTTTCTGGACCTTAATTTCTTTGTTTCTCATGACTTTTCAGCTCAAAATGTTATGGTCCTATTTTGGTACATATTTATAGATTAAACCTTGTCTACCTAAATGCCAAATCCCAAAAAAGCTAACACCTCACCCCCAACTCCAGAACACAAGTGTTAAAGTTCTTGGCAGACTTAGGTTACAGAGTGGACTTGGGAGTTTTATCTAAATCCTAATATTTGGGAAGGCTGTTTTGCTTCCTTGGATTGAGATTCAAAGGATCTTGTATTCTTAGGCCTAGCATAGAAGCCTCAAACTCTTAAGTTGGCCCCAGAACTGACCTAACCTTACCTTCCTGGGATTTCCTTGCTTAGGTCACCTAAGGCTTGTCGAGACGAGTGGGCCTACCAGGTCCAGGTTTGTGTCATAGGGTTGGGGATAGACTCAGTTAAATCTCAGGACAGTAGAGTACAAAGTCGCTTTGTGACTTCTGGGTAGGACTGTTAGATTGGATGGAAATCCATAGATGAAACTAAGATCTTAGGGTTCTGGGTTTTTTTAGACCACTAAGGTAGGCTCAAAGTGAGAACTGTCATAAGTACGTAGTTTCCTTATCACCTTCTTCCCCCACTCCCACACACACCTTTAAAAAACAAAACAACCTTAATGGGAAAGGAAGAGACCAAGCATCTTAGGGAGTAGCCTTATGATTTGTTTCTTTTTGTTTTTGAGACCCTTGATGGGTCTCAAAAAAGGTTGAAGTTACTCATGCTAAACAATGGGAAAGAATCTATAGTAAGCATCTAAATTAGGGGTTCTTAACCTGGGGTCTGTGAACTTGTTTTTAAAAAACAGTTTGATAATGCATTTGAGTATAGTTGATTTCATTTGTAATCCTATATATTTTATTTTATATATTTAAAAACATTCTGAGAAAGGGTCCATAGGTTTCAGCTATCTGTTAGAAAGGGCTAAAGACCTCTGAGCTGAATTCTGTGGCTGGTGTGTTTTGTTTTTCTTTTCGATGTTTGTGTGTGGCAGTGGTGCTTCTTGTCAAGACCACCCTAGTCAAAGTTGGTATGTGAGCCCTAGCAATTTGGGGCCCTAGCTGAAATGCCTCTGGCCAAGTCCATTTGTATCTGTCTCCCTTCTCCCTGGCATTGTTGCTGACTTTCTGCATTTTTCTTCCATCTCCCCCAACCCAGGACAGACAGTCTTCCATCCTGGGCATTTACCCCCAAATTCATGTAATTTAGCTTTGTATTCTAAGCTTATTATAGATTCTTATGGCTATTTTAAAATTCTAGTGCTCCTGTCAGCCAAATTGTCAGCAGAGCTTTGGGAAGGGGAAGCTTAACCATGTGCAAAGTACCCACTGAACCACTAAATGACACAGGGGGAGAAATTTTCCTTTGGAGCAATCAGTCTGTGGACAGACACACTCCCTCTAGAGAATCATTTTTAAATGTTTGGTTTTATCCCTTAAGCTTCTTGACTTTTCCTACCTTCTTTTCTTCTTCTCTTATGGCCAGAAGAAAGGCCTTGTGTGTGTTTCTTTTTTTGTTGTTGTTTGTTTTTAAAGCATATGTGCCCATGGGTAACTCTACTACTTTTCACTTTGTGGTTTTGATAATAAATTTACATTGGCTCCCTGGGATGCTCTGGCCTCTTTGGGACCACTTTGCCAATTGATGCTCTGCAGGACTATGTTCTTAGCTTTTATTCCCCCCCTGTGTGTGGGAGAGGTCTTAACCTGCATGATAATGAGTGTTTTGCTTTAGGGGCTTGAGTGGAAATAAACTAATTCTTTCTTTTCTCTTCCCCTTCAAAACAGAACCTGAACCTGAATAACTCACAGAACCAATTTTGACTCTTCCTGGAACTCTGTAACAAAAGAAACCAGTTGCATTCCATTGCCATTTCTGAAGCTTGGCTTGTGCTCCTCCATTTAACCTGAGGCCCAGATAATCCCAGCTGCTTCTTCCATAAACTGACCAAACTGTTGGGGTGAGGGCGGGGTTTATCAAATGAAAATTCAGTACTTTTGACTCTGATCATCCAACCACCTTGTGGTGACTTAAAGGCAGTGTATAGCCCTCCTAGTGTAAAGAATCCATCGTTTTCCATTTTACTTCTTATTTTTTCTCATTATCCCATTCTTCATTTTCAGTGGATGTCTATTTGTGGCAACCTCTCTGGAAAGGCTTTAGAAGAATGGGGAGGGGAAAATTAGCTGAGAAGGGAATGTCTTTGCTTCTTTTCTCCCTTTCTACCTTACCAGGAAATGTTTCAGAATGACAGGTTGGAATTTCTTAAGGTTACAGGAAAATTCAAGATGGCTGGCCTCCTAAAGAAACCATCTGCTTTTTTTGTCTTGGCTTCTGAAGACAGTACTTCATTAGGAGTGGAACCAGCAAGTAATGGTTTGGAGGTGGTGTACCCAAGCAAAATATGACTTTGGAGAAGTAGACGTCTCCTCTTTAGGAATTCCTGAGTCAGAAATCTGCTTTTTGACTAAAGCAAAGACATTACTCTCCTTTTATGTTTTCATTCAGAGTCTTTGTTCTTTCTTTAAGCCGGATGTGAGAATGGGTACCTATCACCCCTCACAGAGGGGTGTTTTTCTGAGTTTGGAAAGATACCATTCTCTTTGAACTGCTTATATTTGCACCTTTGTGGAAGAAGTAGGAAGAGAAATCTGTACCTTTGTTCTGTGGAACTTGGATGTTGGGTCATGCATCATAGAAGCTGGGTGAGATTGTGAAGGAAACATGATGAACAGGGAATACAGACTGGGTTAGGAAACAACTGCAGGGCAAGGCTTGTTTCCCCGAAGAGTTGCATGTCACTGATTTGAGACTGGCTTGATATGAAACCAGCTGGCCGCTAAGCAGCATAGTCAGTAAATTGACCCTGGAAGGTTGGGGGAGGAGGAGGAGATCCTGTCTCTAGGATTGTCTTCTCACTGTGGTCTCTTTCAGGCTGGACAGAATAGCCAGTACAAGGAAGAAGACTGCCTGATTTCAGTTCAGTATTTATTGAGCATCTGCTGTGTCTTTAGCCTTGGGCCAGGTACTCAGAACAGAGGAGATGGGGATGGCTATATAAGTTTGACATCATCCCTGTCATGCTAGAGCCTATACTATTTGCAGTGCAGAGGGTGGGGAAGACTTCCATAACACACAGATGCCCTTCAAATGGCATTTCCTCTTTGCCCAATGTTCCACAAATGGGAACAGAAAAAGAGGAGCCTGTATGGGGAATGCATTTATTTTGCTTCAGGAAGGAGTTAAAATTGGTGGGGAGAGGAAGAGACAGACCACAGTGCCTCATACCATAATCAATAAACATTTCTTAAGCGCCTACTCTGTGCCATGCACTATGCTAAGCGCTGGGGATATAAAAAGAGGCAAAAGACAGTCATGGTCCTCCAGAAAGTTTAGTTTCTGTGTGCTCAGAATTGTTCCTCTGTCACCAAAAACAAAACAAAAAAAAAAAAACATCAGTGGGGGCTCATTGTAGAGCTCATATCTGAGTCTTAAGACATGTTTATTGGCAGCCCATTGACAAGTAGACATGTGCATAGATTGTCATAAGCCTAGAATTCCGCCCCCCCTTTTTTTTAACCACCTTGAGTCATGTCAACCACCCACCTCTCCTTGTGGATGTGCAAGCAGGTACAAGTGCATGTTTGTATGTGAACCGTATAGTTTTGGATTCACTTTGTTTTTTATAATAGGTTTGCTGGTAATCTGCTTTCTTGGACTCATTTCTGTTTTCAATTGACAGAAAGGGGCCAAGAATAGAATTTTGTTTAATTATTTCATTGTAAGGGTCTTTATCTGTAGTGTATTTTCTCTCTTTTTAAAATTTAAAACAACAAGCTAGTTTTACCCAACAGGAGGATTTTAATTTGGGAAGAGTGAGGAGGATTGAGTATATCCAGAGATCCTGGAGAGATGCTACTTACCTTAGAAGCTAGTAGTAGTAGTAGCCTGAACTACACTGAAGCATTTCATAAAGGGGTGTGCTTAATGCACAGTGGGGAAGGTCTCGCTGGGACTACTGACTTATTTTTTACCATGTTCCACTGGAACCAGTTTTTCTGAACTTTGTATATTTGTTTGGGGGACACAGGTGTTTTCCCCCTATTCTATCCTGAGAGTGGCAGAACTCTTTTTAAGAATTAAGGAGGGGGAGAAACTGATTGAACCACATCCATGATACTGTTTTTATTTGTAATACTTGAAATTTATTTTTTTAATATTATTTTGATAGCAAAAATGCTATTTATTTATTTAATGTGTATGATGGTGCCAGGTGAGAGAGAGAGAGAGAGAGATGTTTGGGGGGTTGGGGAGGGTTTTTTTTCCTAAACTTGTGACTTATTAGGTATGCTTTATGTTTGTCTTAAATAATCACCTGGGATAAAACTCTGCTAGCTTGTAAACAGGGTATGCCTTTCAGAAATTTGTATATTTTGCAGTTGCTAGACAAATAAAATATCTTGTTAAAGTATACTGTGGAATGTATCTGATTTTTATTTGAAAAAAACTTGTTTTGATATTATTACTGTTATTATTTTAAGTAGGACTAATTATGCTGTACTGTAATATCAGACATGAGAGTTCTTCTCTTGGAACTAAAATTCTTCAAGGCCCTCTGGGCTTTCCAGAAACACATTAGTTACATTAGTCACTAACTAGAAACATCAGTAATATTACAGAAACATTAGTTACCTCCCTGAATTTGAGGAAGAATATGACATTTAATTCAACAAGTGTCAAGGACAGAGTATATTCAAAATATACTGTTCATAGACTCATTTTTACACTGTTGAAATTTAAAAGTCAATTTCATACAGGCATTCAGGGTCCTAAATATAAGGGCTTGAACTGCAAAGTAGGTGAAGTTCAGTTTTAAGACACTGGGTGGGGAGTAGAATGGGAAATTCTACTGTAGAAATACAGAAATATTAGTGGGATGATTCCAAACTGCCCTGGAGTTAAACGAACCTCCTCTTTCACCGTCTTCCAAAATTTTTCCATGTTCCAAAGTTATTTCATTCTCCCTTCTCCTTGTTTCCCTCCCTCTCCATCCTTAAGCTTGCCCAAAGATTGGGGACTAGAAATTTGGAAGTCCATTTGCTCAGCCCCAACCTGGAGGATGGATGTCATGAAATACAAAGTTAAGAAATGTCAGAACTTCAGATCCTAAGAAACAGGGCTGAGGTGTAGCTTGGTGTAGGACTTGGTCCCTAAGCTAGTTTTAGGATTTTGAGCAATCCAGTATATCTAGAATCATATGCTAACTCTTGAAGAAAGAGCTGACCTATGTACATGAACTAAGCAGAAAGGAAATTTCTGAAGCTTATCAGTGCTTGATAAGGAGGACCCTTCAGGATTGTAGCAGGGTAAGGAAGCCAAAATCTGTTCCTGTCTCTTAGGTAGTAGGGAACTCCCCTGACCAGGACCACCCCCAACCTTTATCTGGAATGATAATATCTATGTATGAGTCATCTTTACAGATGTTTCCGGTTGCACAGTTGGAGAGAGATAACATTAGATTATCTCCGATTATAGAATGGAACATACCAATAAGGCCATAGCAACCAGAACAAAGAAATGTCAAATTTCATTGGTTAGAATCTCCTTGACTAGGGGGCAGCTAGGTGGCGCAGTGGATAGAGCACTGGCCCTGAAGTCAGGAGGACCTGAGTTCAAATATGGCCTCAGACCAAACACTTGACACTTATTAGCTGTGTGACCCTGGGCAAGTCACTTAACCCCAATTGCCTAAAAAGGAAAAAAAAAAAATCTTGACTCTCCAACAAGTGAAGTGGGGTTAAGTGT